>NC_136820.1:7534605-7874750 GCF_951394365.1 Tetrao urogallus | reverse complement strand
ACTCAATTAACAGCCACAGCGTTTGGTCGCTCAGGAAAGAACGCTTCCGAAACGTTAGAAAGAACGCAGCTACGGTTCACTGCAAACTACAACCGCAGAACCAGAACCGAGAACTGTTTTCTGGAATAGGGGCAACGCAAAGCCGAGGGGCAGGAAAACGGCGTTTTCAGGACGGGAACGGCAGGCAGGGCCGCAACCGGGGAGCTCCAGAGGGCATCCCCTGCCACGTGCCAGCTCTCGGGGTGCGGGAAATGAAACCGAGGGGAGGAGGAGGCACGGTGGGAAGAAGGAAGGAAGCAAGAAAGGAGCGAAGCCGCCGCCTCGCTCCGCGCAGAGCGACCCCGCGGCCCCCGCCCGCCCCCCGGGCGCACCTCATGCTGTAGGCGCCGGCTCCCAGCTCCTGCCCGATGCCGGAGAGACTGGCGTCGAAGTCGTGCACCAGCCCGGATTCGATCACCTCATCCATCTTCAGCACCCACGCCATCTTCCGCCGCCCCCCGCGCTCCCGCGGCGCCGCGGGAGGAGCCGGACGGGGAGGAGTCGCTCGGCCCCGGAGCCTCCGCCGGGAGGCGGCGTCTCGGCGGGCGGCGCGGGGCGGGAGGAAGCGAGAGGGGCCGGGGGGCGGCGCGGAGCCGGGGCGGGACGGAGAAACGCGTGCTGGGCGGGGGAGCGGCCGCGCTCAGCCCCGGGGGGGCCCTTCGCCCGCGGAGCGACCGGGGCGCGGGGCCGCCCTCAGCATCCTGCGGCCGCCCGGCCGCCGAGGGGGGCCGGGGACCCGGCGGCCGCCGCTTCCTCCTCCCCCTTCCCCTCTTTCCCTGACCGGACACCCGTCGGGGCCGCCGTCCGAGCACCGACCCGGCCCGGCGGCGCCTCCCGCCGCATCCTTCGCCGGGGCGGCAGCAGCTGCAGCGCGGGCTCCCGCGGCCCGCCGCCGCCTTGCGCCCGCCGCTGAAGGCCGCCCCTGGGGGGCCCCCGCGCGCCGCTCCCGCCTGCAGCCACCCGCGCGCCGCGCCGCCGCTCACGCCAACATGGCGGCCTCCTCCGCACACGCCCCCCGCCCCGAGGCGCCGCTGCCGGGGCGCGGCCCGCCCGCTATCGAGGCCGCCGATTGGCTGACCCGCGGCGGAAGGACCAATCGGAGGGGAGCGGGGAGAGAAGAGGGGGCGGCGCGGCCAATCAGCGGGCGATTCCTCGACACCGGAAGACGTCACGGAGGAGCAGCCCCGCCCTCGGGCCGGCGCGCGGTTGCTCCGGCGCGCTTCTTCCTCCACCCTCCCTCCCGCCATGGGAGCGCTGCATGCCGGGAGTGGCCTCCCGGAAGCGGAAAGGGAAATGACCGGAAGTGATGTCAGGGCTCTGAGAGGCGGTGGGTTTTGACTCGAGGTTTCGCTGTGAGAGAGTGGCAGTCGGTGTCCGGGCGCGTGGCCGTGGCGCAGAAAGCCGGCATGAGGAACTGGAAGCCGGGGCCGCATAAAGGGGTGGGGCTCGCTGTGGTACTGAGGACTGTAAAACAAAAAGTTCACACAATACCTACAGCACACAAAACTAGAAACCACGCTATACACGTAGCGTGCTATAAATAAGCATTGCGGGAAAAGAAATCCTTAACAGCTCTGCCTCCTGGGTTCAGAGTCGTTACAAAATCACACAGCACCCGCAGGCAGGAAGTTCGTCGTTATGGAATATGGAGTTATTACATAAAATAGCTTGATTTTATGATGTTTTTCTAATTATCCAAGACGTAGCAAAGCAGTTAATAAATGGTTGTTATATTACAGCAGTCTAGCAGTTAGAGAAGGCTGTGGGGATGCAAGGAAGAAGTGGTTAATGTCGTTCCCTCTGGCCCTAAAATATTTGGTCCACTGAGGGGATGGTAATTGAGTAGCCCACGACTCTAGAAAACTCAAATGTTAATTGTTCAGAGGATTATTAAATAATATTTTGAGAAGTCCTATTAGAATGATTCACCTACTGAGCAATCTGTAGTAAAGCACTGAGACTGTAAAGTGTAATCAGATATGTGGGCTGATTTTGGTTGGTCCTGTGTGGAGCCAGGAGTTGGACTCAGTGATCCTTATAGGTCCTTCAACTTGGGGTATGTTATGATTCTGTAACACAGTCGTATATCAACCTGCTCTGAGTACAGTTGCACGGGTTTTTCAAAACTCAGTAGGGCCTTAATTGCACTAATAATAAAATAATATCCGTTGTTGATTCAGAAGGTACGTATGACATCCTTAAAGAGAAGCGCACGGAGCATTACTCTTGGTTCCTAAAGGTGAATGGAAATTTAAGACTTGACTGCCTATTTCTGTACACAACAGTAGTGGTATTTTTGCTGCAGTAATTGATTTAAGTGTTCCTTGCCTGCCTGTGGACAGACAAAGCAGCAGCTGACAAAAGAAGATTTATGAAAAGGGTGTGAGCCCAAGTTTCTTATTAACATAAGCACTAGCTCCCAAGTTACTGCTCTTTATGAGAACTGCAAATATTGCTGGCAAAATACCCCTTTTAAACCTGAGAAGAAAACAAAACAACAAACAATTATTCCTCCCCCCCTTTCTTTTTCATTTCTGAAGATGGATGACAAAAATAGCATTATTAATTTTTGTGAATTTTATGGGATTTTATAGATTTTAAATTGAGAATTCAAACTTTTTCTAGGCAGACGTTTGTAGACGTAAAGTGGGCCCCATAAGAAAGAGAAATAGTATAAATAACATGGAAGAAAAATACTTTTCTAAGTTATACAAAATTGGTAGCTTGCAGAAAGCTAAGGGTGGTGAACTGTCTACTTCTGACAGTCAGAGATAAATGATTTATGTATAGCAAAACTGGTTTATCTGCTTACTCCACTTGAGTATAGTTACACAGCAGTCACAAGACCATAAATTGATGATTTTTTTAACCAGGAATTGTTCTCTGCTGAGAAATAACTGAGGGTATTGTGAGTGGGTACAGTAAGACCCATTTTCTTGCAGCTCAGCCTCTAACAATTGGATAAAATTTGCCTTTGATAAGCAAATGGACTGCTAGTATTCTGAAAATATTATCTTTGGGTATTTTAGGATACAAAGCACCTTCCTCTATTAAATAATAAATATTGTAATCCTTTTTTTTTTTCCTATAGCATTATTTCTATCCCTGGCTCATTTGCAACCAGTGTTCAGTGTCGGTTTATGACTGTGTACATGTTTGAGAGGATTCTGTTGCTTGTAAGTACAGACCTCTGATGCATTTGCTTTCTTTGGGGCAGGTTCCTTGGTCTGTTCCTTTCTCACATCATCTGCTGAGGATCAACAGCGCCTACAAACACCACTTTCCAGCCTGATCTATCAAACCCCAACATGTGAAGTTGTATCAGCTCAGGTACTGAACATAAATCTCTAGCATTTGTAATTACTGTACGGAGTTCTCAGCTTTTGCCAAAAGAGTTTAAAATATCTTTAGGTAGGTAGCATTTTCAACCAGAGACCTCAAGAACAGTTTTGATGTTCATTTCACTGACATTAAAAACAACGATTGAAAAACAACAACAGTGACTAAGCCATAATCTTTCTGTCAGTCTCTTCCTAAACATAGGTATTGGCCATATACTCAGGGTGAGTTGAGTTCAAGCAATTTTCAAGTCTAATTTGAAGTTGAAGGCAGATGCTTACTGCAAGCATAAAAGTATTCTTTATAAGCAGTAATTTAAGTTGTCACATTTTTACTGCTATCTGTATTCCACGCAAAACTACAGTGGATTTAACCACAAAAAAAAAACCACTGAAAATCCACATCCAATGCAGATATGGTGCTTTGTGTAAGCCCTTTTCTTAACACAATGCCTGTTCTGCAATATAAGCAATATAAGCTCCATGCAGAGTTCCTCAAGTTAGACAAAAGAGCATTTTTTGAGGATGAGATTGCAGAATTGATGCCCAAATTATAAATATTTGCTCTTCAGTAAGACTGAGAGCAGAGCTCATGGGACAGAAGATTCTGTAAGCTTTATAAAATGATGCGTTTTTTTTTCCTGACTCCCTCCCCAACTTGTCAACATAAAAATCATTCTAAACTTTTCACCTGCCTGGTAAAATAGTGTAAAACAGGACTTAAACATTTTGAGATCTCAAATTGCTTCTTTAATACTCGGAGCAGGTAAAACCCACAACCCTAACCTGTCATAGATGATATTTTTTTCCTGTGCCTCTACCATTCCATTTCTGCACATTCCTGTCACCATCTTAGGAGGTCTCGGGGCTTCAAAAGCAGTCTCTTGTTTAACACCAGTGGGTTTCCTCAAGCAACTCTTTCTTCTAACTGTGTTCCCAAGATAGGCTCCACCAGAGGTTGTACCCTGAGCCTGGACTCACCAGTTGTAATTGTAAGCTTGAGATACAACACAGGTCAAGTGCACACAGCAGGAGGGTGATTTGTATCTGCATAGGAGCGTTTTAAGTACAGCTGTAGTGGCATGTGGGAGAAGGCAGAGGAGGGAAGAAAAGATCCTGAGACATTCCTTTCTCCATCTGCTCCCCACTTAGTGCTAACGTCCTTCCCCGAGGTCAGCTGCTGTTTCTATATAAGCCTTACTGACATACAGATGTGGGACTGACGCGTGGTAAAGGATCTGACAGAACCAGACATCTTTGTGATTATGACCAGGCTGAAGCCTACTATCTGAACTGGTCTGTATCCCTTTTGCTTAAGGTCATCAGCCTCAAGGGCCTACCTCATTAACTTCTATGTACAGATCTTAATTTATGGAAAAACCCCACATATGTGGTATTTCAATATCAAAACACAGGTGGGTGCTGCCACCAAAACCTAAAGGCACATGCTCAAATGTATGTGGAAAAGTAAATTCAGAGGGGCTTGGGTGGCAGATTTTGAAATAGTGTGGGAGCGCCAGAAGCAAATATGATGGGAGAAACAAAGACAGATAAGGACACAGTGAAAAAGATCCCAGAGAGAATGTGGTCCTGAGCTCGAGTAAACACCACCCCGGGCTTAACAGCACTGAAGAATGGATTGAAACCAGAGGTGGGAGTGGATGTCTTCACTGTTACTTGCTATATGGTTCCTCTTGCAGAGCTATGCATGTCGCTTGCAAGCAGGACTGCATGAGGAAATTCCAGCACCTATTCGTTTCTGACTTATTGCTTGAGTCAGTAGAAACAGCACTGTGTTTGCAATATATCTGTGTCAGCCAATCTGTATTTCACATCACCCTGACCTTTGTGTTGTAATGGAATGATAAACTCCACTATAAATTTCATTAGTTTAACACTTGGAGTTATCAGAAGATAAAAATCACTTCATTTCTTTGCATTTTTCAAACCTGCAACTCGGCATGCTTCAGTAAGAACATGCTCCCTCACAATTCTACAAGAACAGGTGTGATACTGCGATACAATAGCAGGATTACCAACAAGGGGTGCCTGTAAAAAAGTAGATTAAACACAGTCGTGTTTATACACGTGGTATTAAATGAAAAAGTAATAAGCTGAAGTTTAACATAGAGAGCGAGCCGTGTTATAATTTGAAAGTCAAACTCAAGATTACCTGGAATCTATGAACTTTGCTCTTGTTAAAACACAATCGTTTTTAAGAAGCATTCGAATACAAATAAAGCTGTACACAATTGTTTGCACACAAATAATATTTTAGTACACAAATAACACTTATTTGTACTCAAACAATACTTCAGTCATGAAGAGGTAAGGTAAGTTCATACGGATACGCTGATGCAATTAGATATATATTGCATCAGATTTCAGTGCAAAGTGTTTAACCACTGTGTCCTCCCTGATGCTGCAAGGGGCTTGTATTCCCAAATGTGCACATCAACTGAACTTCAATAGGTAAAATGCATTTTTGAAACTACATGTGAAGCACTGAGATGCGTCTAAGTCTGTATGGCTTCACATAAACAAGAGTGTTACCTTTGGAGTGCTAATGGAATTTCAGAGAGAAAGAGCCAAAGTTAAGACATCTGTGGATATCATATAAAGCATTTAGATGTTCCAGTGCTGTTGCAAGCACACGTAGGGTGGCACACTTGTGAAGATCATGAAGCTGTAGTAAAGTAAACCTCCACTACAGTGGCTCCACTGCACAAATGTTTATCAGTGGGTCTACAATCACCAACTCTACATGAAGGCTTGAGCTTGTGAATTAGCAGAGGCTGCACAGACTACATTATTGGGTGCTATCATGTTATAACTACTGTTATTTAAAGTTACCCACAGTCATTATTTTCTTACCGCAGGTAGCTGCTGTTAGTGGTGGGATACTGGTGATGGTGATAATGTTCAGGCTGACTGTGCCAGAACAGCATTTTGGGATGAGATGAAGCGTTGTGCTCAACCAAGAGATGGTCACTGCAGTGATGGGAGAGAGGAGAGAGAAGAACATACACATTCAGATTAAATTTGCAGTTATTTCCTCACACCTTTATATTTAGCATCTGCCACCATGTTTACAGGTATCACTCTCCAGAAGTGACAGACAGCTGAAAGTCTTGGCTGGTCCCCACCTCCTCTTTTGCTCTCCAGTCTTGCCACGTTGTTAGCTGCTGCCCAGCTGCTAGGCTTGACTTCGAGCCAACATGGTGTCAGGTGCAGCCTAGTCATCACCACCATCTCCATTTATCTCCTCTCCTCTCCCACACTATCAGTGTCACTATGCAGAACTGCATGTTATAGAGCTGGGAGCTGAAACCTCATAGCACTGCTGACTCAGGCATACTGTTCTCTCTTCATGCAGTCCACTGAAAGGACTTGAAAAATATGTGTGTAGGCATGACTGAAGAGAAAAATTAAGGGGGAATATACACCGATGTCTTTAAGATGAGCAGAATACCTTCCTTCTATGCAGATATTCAAGACCCATCTGGACACCTCCCTGTGCAACCTATTGTAGGCAACCTGCTTTAGCAGGGGGTTGGACTCAGTCTCTCGAGGTCCCAGCCAAGCCCTGTCATTCTGTGATTTTCAGTAGTGTTTACACTGCACCCCTTTTGCCTGTTCATTCTATCCCTGTATTCAAGAGGCAGATTTCTACACGGCATAATATTATAGTTATTTTATCTTCTTGCCATTGAAAATAAACAAAACAAAAAAAAAAACAAAGCCACTGTCAAATTGCTTAGAAAAGGTTTACAACTCCTCTTCCCTCCCCTCCTTGGCCACACACACTCTTCAGAGAAAAAAAATCACACTCAGAAGCAAACTAACTGTTTGGCACACCCATGTGCTGTTTGCTTGCCCACGTATGCAGTGAGCAGTGCAGTATCCACTTGAAAACAAAGCAGTGCTGATCAGTCCTCAAGACCTTGACAAGCAGAACTAAAAGAGTGCACACATCCAAAAATCTCAGTAGAAAGTAAGTTACCTGCAGAGGGCACCCATTCTGCTTGAAACAGAAAGGACTACTGACAAACAGAAATAGTTTGCTATTATTTTTTTAAACAGTCTCCATGCCTCCATTGAAATGTTACTGCAATATTGTGACAAAACTTGGGCTATGAAAATCAGGATATCAAAGAGCAGGGCTCTGGAGAACAAAATGGAATTATTTCTTATTAGGCAGTAGTCAGAAAACTTCAAACATTGTTCTTTTGGTGCCGTGGAGCATCACAGCAAATGTGCCCCATCAGTCTCTGCTTCATTTCAGTTTTCAGGAATCATGCTTATGCAGGCTAAAAATAGTGAAGTCACTGGTTACAGCCAAAGCAGCTGCTGCAATTTTTTAGGGGGGTTTTATTAGTAGAGGACAAAATGATGAAGGCTATTGTGATCATATCTGTTGTGTTCAGCTGAGTTTGCAAGTCTCTGCTTCTGACAGGTGAAAGTTCAAGGCCTGTTTTATGGCTACTCCTCATAGTGTGCATGTTTCAGACTTGTGTGTGCTGACAACAGCTACTGCTGTAAGCCATGCTCACTCATGACCACTGCTCCTGATGGTGTAGAAGCAAAGCAAAATAAAATCCTGTGGACTCCCAATGCAAAAACGCATTGTTAATTTGGTAAGATGACAGCCACATCAATTTGTTTAAGTGGGAATGTTCCAGTATTTTAAAAGCTTTTCAGTTGTACAACGGGGCACATCACAGTTTAGGTGACCGGGTGAAGTTTCTCCTGCTTTGAAGAAGCCATTACCACTCTGCAGCTTGGGAAGCATAAAAGACTTCGCTTCCTCGTTCCTTTGTTGCCCACAAACATTTTCTCAGAGGAGATTGCTTGGGTGGAGGCAGGCATTTGCCATTGCACATAAGCTTAACTTCCTGAAATTGTATCTATTTCCTCATGTCTTCTAGACATCTTTTTGAGTCTGTCTACATGAAATTAGTTGCAGGTGTCTGTACCTTGAAAAATAAAATATGTAAATGCTGCTAAAGCAAAAGTATGGTGTCACACGTACTACACAGGGCCTCAAGTTCAGAATACTTGGCTTCCAAATCATGGAATGGCCTGGGTTGAAAAGGACCACAATGCTCACCTAGTTTCAACCCCCTGCTATGTGCAGGGTCGCCAACCAGCAGACCAGGCTGCCCAGAGCCACATCCAGCCTGGCCTTGAATGCCTGCAGGGATGGGGCATCCACAGCCTCCTTGGGCAACCTGTTCCAGTGCCTCACCACCCTCTGGCTGAAAAACTTCCTCCTAATATCCAACCTAAACCTCCCCTGTTTCAGTTTAAGACCATTCCCCTTGTCCTGTCACTATCCACCCTCGTAAACAGCCGTTCCCCCTCCTGTTCATACACTCCCTTCAAGTACTGGAAGGCCACAATGAGGTCTTCCTGGAGCCTTCTCTTCTCCAAGCTAAACAAGCCCAGTTCCATCAATCTTTCCTCACAGGAGAGGTGCTCCAGCCCTCTGATGAACTTAGTGGCCCTGCCCTGGACCCGCTCCAAGAGCTCCATGCCCTTCCTGTGCTGGGGCCCCCGGCCTGGACGCAGTACATGAGGGTTTGTATCATTGGACTGCCTCTCTCTTTTGCAGAAGAAAGTTCGTCACTCTTTCCCTCCACTAGGGGTTAGCAAGAAGCCTGATTCTTCACTCATAAAAGCTTTTGAGTTCCTTGTAAGTGAAGTACTAGATCTAACACATAGGATGTGTTGTTATTACTGAAACACAATAAAAAGGAGAAAAGTCCACAGTCAGTATTTCTTCCCTTTCTTCCCTTCCTGGTCTTGTATTTCAACTGATTTTCCTTGCAAGCATTTTTAACATCAGGATAAGCTTCACACACTGTACTTAATTCTGGTACTTTGCTTTGTGAAGTACTGTACATTCCCCATATCCACACCTGCTGCCCTTGACTAACCTCTAGACAGAAAGGTATGTAGTTACCTAGCTGTGCAAGTTTGGGGACAAATAAGGTGAGTTTTTATCCTCGTACTGTTATTGTTAAGGAGCTATTTTTGTTTCTTGGCTTATAATCTGCCTAGTAAGTACTAAACAGGTCTCGGGAAAGGAGCACTGTATACACAAACAACAAGGCACTATTTATTTAAAACATCTCTTGCTTTAAGGCTTGTGTACAGCATGCAAAGTCCAACCTGAAATTTAAGGTGGGGAGGCTCATGTTTTGCTAACAGGTGGATCTGCACTGAATCTAAGTACTTCAGCATGCTGTGGCTGAAAACTTTAATTACTTTAATTATTATTTTTTTTCCGTGAGTAGTATCCAATGTGAGGCCTATTAAGCCATGATATACTTTACCTACTTAAGCTTTTATGAAGATCAAGCAGTCTCTCCCTCAGTCTTTGTGACTGCCCTTCTGAGAACTTCAGCAAATACTGTTAAATATTAAATCTGGTTATGCACACAGAATGTGTTTGCTATTTGTTTCTGGAAAGTAAAAGGATTCTTCAGACATCACCAAATGGGAAAAAGATCAGTCAAGTACATGTAAGACATGGTAAATTCACTTAGGCTACGCATGTGTTGTGAGGGGTCTTTAAGGTTTTTGCTGTTAAGTGACGATGCTCAGTTGTGCTTGAAATGCTAGTTCAGTTTAAAAGCAAAAGACAGACTTGCATTAATGCAGAAACAACCCCTATACATTTAAGCCTCAGAAGGCTATAAAGGTGTTATTTTGATGTGCCTTATTTGGTTTTTGGACTCTTCATTTACATCAACAGTTGCTGCCAAATGCAGGGTAACTTTGGGGTGGAAACCTGTCAGAAGCTACCATCAACAATTCACCTGCATCACTGATTAGCAATCAGGTATTCACATGTGAATGATGATCCCTGCTTGGACTGGCTGTGAATCCATCACACATAACACATGAAAGGTGCCAAGTCAGATTTTTTTTGCGTGCACTTTTTGAAGTACAACTTCTCTCTCTCTCTCTCTCATATATATTGTTAGAGGGATTGCATTCTTTGCCACTTCTATAATGAACTTCAACACTGACAAGTAAGAACTGCTAGCAAGGAAAGTTTCTGCATATGCTCCATCCCCGTCCCGAGTTGGGTTCTAATCACACATCTTCTGATCAGGTCAGACCTGGCACATCCTTCTGGTATTGCTGTGGCTGGTCACCTGAAGCTGGCAGAAGCACACAAGAGGACTGCAAACAGCCTGAAAACAGCAGCGCACTGTGCCACTGCCATGGAGGGAAGGATAAGCAGCAATGCCTGCATATTTTCCAGGTTCACTTGCCATCTTTATTTGGATCTTTGGGTAGTTTTAGACATCCTAATCCGGGCTCGCATATGGTGAAACAACTATGGTAAAGACTGCTGCATTTACCAGTCCAGCTGCTGCTTTTCTGATCAGTGCAGGATGTGCTCCTTCCCTCATGGGTTCTATCCCCTCAGCAAAAATTCTAACAGCTTCAATTACAGGATGATACTCCTGTAACTTCTTTCTTCAGAGCTGTATTCCTAATACAACCCACTTCTGAATCTAAGAGGGTGTGATTACGGTCCTGAGGCACTAATTAAGAAAAAACAGGCTTACTGACTTCATATCTTATGATATGAAGGCATAATCGGTAAAACATTTGGTTTCTTTTCTTGATCTTAGGACTTTAAGATCTGCAAAGGAAACTGCTGTACAGAGGTCATTTGTAGGCATAAAGACATTTGGACAGTGACATTGCCCAAAGAAATTTCTGCTTAAACCCATCACATCCTGCCTGAATCAAAACTCATAAGGTTTTTATAGCTATGAAATGGAATGGAGTATATCTTTTGTTTTGTAAGAGTTTCAGAAGTCTATCCAGGTGAACAACTTCAAGTGTCTTGTTATTCTGCTGTCCTGCACTTGTTCTGCACCTATCTGGTAGTCTAAAAATCAGTATTTGGACTTGTAGATTGCTGTGGCACTGCCAGCTTCTGGCACAATCTGACACAATGCATTGAAGAGTGCAGTTCCTTCTTTCCTAATGAACAGCATCCCTCTTACCTGAGGCTCTAAGCATCGCTAGTACCTTCCTAGGTCAAACGTTTTCAAGCACTGTGCTGTCAGCAATTTAAAGCACGCTAATCTGCAACTGAAACAGACACATCCAGTTTCCTCACCAACACACATTTCAGCTGTTTTAACCAAGCTAAAAATCAGTGTCTCAGTGTCTCCTTTGTCTTGCCTGGTACTGTAACATCAACTACGTATGCTCAGGTAAAGCAGACTGTGATAGAAAATGGCAGTGTTTTGTTTTCATATAAGCAAATCCCCAAGGCATGGAACACTCACTTTTGCCAACATCTGTGGCAGAAGTCACTGATTGCAGGGTGCTCCTGGAGGACCACTCTCAGGCTGCTCCCTAGTCTGATTGGTCTGGAAGTAAGACGGGAGCTCACATGGGGTGCTCTCATATGGGGCTCTGCCATAATCAAAGCTGAACGGGTGGTGAGGGGACATCTAACCAGACTGAGTTCTGAGAATGCCCACTGCCTAATGCAAATACATCTTTTTGTTGGTATAAACCTTCCTTGACTACGAAGAGACAACCTTTGAATCTGGCTTGACATGACTGAGCTACTGATTTCAGTATGAGTTTGTGGAGGTACAAAGATTTCCACTGTTAGTCAACAGCCAAGATGTAGGAAAGGAGGAACACCAAGATGAAGGACATACAGAACTTTGATGCCTAATACAAACTTCAGTTACCTTTCTACCTTCTGCCAGTGGTAACAAGTCTAGATATCGTATGCAGATATGCTGGCTTTTCCACTGAAGAGATATTTTCCATGTTTCTATATCAGCCTTACTTCTGATCTTCTTGAAAATATGCTTCATTAGGATCATTTGTATCTGCCTAAGACACACTGAAGAAGAATTTTTTTAATAGAAATCACACCATACTCAAAGCTGCTTGCTAAATATCATTTCCAAGTTCCCAAGTGTTACTGTTCAACAGTAATTTATGAATGTAGCTGTGACTGTCTGAGCAGAAATGACTTATTAGGGAACTTCTAAGTAAACATGTTTATTACCCTGAAATTCTGACAGCAAATGAAAGAACTTCTTTAGTTGGAGTAACCCAAGCTGCCCAGCTCAGGAACCCCGAAGTCACAAAATGTACTTAAATATACATGCAAAAACAAGATATATAGAAAAAAAGCAAATTAGGTTTGATTTTTTTTTCCACTTGGCAACTATCCTGATTTCCCAAACTTCCCAAATTACCAGGAGTCATCCATGTTCTAACAAAACCAAAATCCACTTAGCAGAACATTCGTGATGTATGAGGCAAATCCTTACAAAGTGTGCTTCTAAAGACATGGAAGAATTAACTACAAAATTCCGAAGGGAAAACAGAAGTTTTCCTTTAGAGGACATAGCATGAATAACTTTTATCTTACATTAGGCTACAACTGCAAAGGTAATCAGTTAATTATTTCAGTTGGGAGGAAGCATGAATTTAATTTGTCCAGACAATCCCTCTGCTCCCAAACTGCCCATCTATCCTTATCTTATTTGTACTGCATTTTGTGTTTGTCAGTGAACTGCCATAACCAACCGAACCATTCTCACTAGCCTGTCACAGGGATTAACTGTAGCATAACTCACATGAATTCCTCTTTATTTTCTCTTTTACGAGTATTTTCAAATGTTATATTCACAATCTGAATTCTTCTGCTGGAAATTAAACTGTGAGCAGCTCAGGCCTTCGTTTCTACAGGCATTCTCCACGGATGTGTTTGTGAATTTACTCCAACATTTAAACATTCTTAGAAGCTGTTCATAATATGCAGGTCTGTTTCAGGATACAAGTGTTTGTTCTTTTCACTCTGGGACTCCAACCACAAATAATCAAGACAACTCAATCTGTTCCAGTCTTTATCTTTAAAAACAAGCAACCAAACTCAGGAAAATTTACATGATCAACTCTCCTTTCAATTTACATTTACTATCCCAATTTTAGCTGAACATATGTTACCCAAAATCATTTAAAGCAAAAGACATCCAAGTCTAAGACATCCAAGACATGCGTTTTCTATCCTGATTCTGCATGTAGTTTTCTTTCCTCCTTTTTAAGCCCCAAATCAACCTTCAAGAATCACGTTTCAGTATTCAAACCACTGCAATGTCCTATCTTTACAGGATATTCAGAAAGCCTTTCTGATGAAGAACGACAGCAACTGTCCTGATTTTTCACAGGACTTTATGGTTGTGGGTTTTTTGTTTCTAAGATAAACCACTTGCAGTACAAACATAAGGCATGACTAATCACAGCTCAATTTTAATTGAGCTACTGTCTGTTCGTAACATAGGAAATGAAGGCAAAAAGCAATGCAGCAAATCTGGTAACTGGCTGCAGCGGAGAACATTTGGTTGCAATTTCTTACATTCTGATGGCTTCATTTAATACAAATTCTAAGCATATACACAGGCCCATCTTTGTTGGGAACAGAACTAGTCAGATCATAATTAAAATATTCATTTAAACATATAGCATTTAGACTTTCAGTACATGGGATGTCACGCTTAGAACAATTACAGGTGTCTTTGAAGCACAACTGAGGGACAAACTTGGTGTAAATATCTCCTCTCCTCTCCCCGGAGTAAAACTTTTCAGTCATAGGGGATAAAAACATTTCTTTCTTACCAACTTTTGCTTACAGATAAAAAATTACGTCCATCCAGAATATATACGGCATGTTTCAATAAGCTTATTTTTTCAGTATGAAATAACATCTTCACAAAGATGACTGAGCAAAGTCATCTTGAAATGATCATTTGAAAATAAATATTACCTGTAGAAAAAGCAGGAATAATATATGGGATATTAAACTTAGAATTTGTGCCATTTTTTTAAAATGACATTTCACATAATCAGAATGTGAAGCTACAAGATATTAAACTGAAAAATATCTCTGAAACATTAAAAAAATAAAATGCTAGCAGTGCATAATGTACAAATAAATGAAGCAGCAAACAAGAAGCCTGCTGAGATGAAGGAAATTTGGTATTCATAAAGATCCTATTCAATTTCCCAAACTACTTTTGTCTACCCTACCTATATTCACACCACGTTCCCAAATGCTGTCGGATTTACTAGCAGAGTATCTAAAGAAACATCATTTGGACACAAAAACATGAAGGTTATTTTTTTTAACCAATGTTGCTTCGATGACTTTATATCTTTCTTATAACGTGATCAAATAACACAGAAAAACAGAATGTATACATGGCTAATTTTTTTCAAGTCATGTTATGTACATTTTATTGCCAGTATATGCACAATGGTAAGCAGAGAACTATAAATACACAATGTAATTAAATGGTAGAAAACAACAAGGATGTTACACGTAACAAAGGAAAGAAAGAGGAGATACTATTTTCCTGACGTAGCTGTTAAGAAGGGCTAGTGACAAGTTATGACAGCCTTCATTTGAAGTCTTTACATATATTTCTACAACTTTTCCTCCACATAAATCTCTGTAATGGCATTGCTTCTTTAACAACAACATCTCAGCTTTTCTCTGATTCACTTCAAACTAAAGTGAAAACAACCTTTCATGTAACTACAAGCATCTGACAGCTTTTCATTCAGTTTTGGTTTTCAGGGTACTTAGCAAGCAAAGTGTATAAGCGGCTCTTGCAATATTTGGCTGTGTGTTGAAGAACAGTTTTCAATATGCAGTAAGTGATAATTTGGGAAAAACAAAAGACTTTGTAGATAGTTCTTCCACCGGGTGCTACATGCAGCAGCTCAGCCAAAAATTAGTCACCCTGAAGAGGTAGAGAGAATTTTAGCCTAGCATTGATCATCATCCTTGGCACTACAATTTTCTCTCTTATCAGGATATATTCCTACAACTAGACAACACCACAATCAAAGGGAAAGAAAAGCTAGGGAAAAAGAGTTTCCATCATTTCTGGGAAGGGTGCTGCTTATCCCAGTTCTCAGTTAACTAACTTGTTGCTTATATCAAAGACATAAAAAGAAAAGGAAAAAAAAAAAAAAAAGAAAAAAATAAAAAAAGAAGAAAAAAAAAAAAAGATGAGAACGTTTAGGGACACATTTAATTGACCTGTTTTCTCTTTCCATTATCAAGTTCATAAATACAAAGAACCATTATTCACAATAAACTAACTCTTTTTCAAAAATGGAAAAACAAACCCTGGAAACATTTCCACACCTTAATCCAGATGGGTCTTGAGGATGCTATTCAAGAAAACCATGCAAACATTCGGTGCAGCTTTCCCAACTCATCCAAAATATATAATTTTTTAAATTAGAAGGTGGCAAGATCGATAGCATTTGTGACTATTCCCTCCCCCCCCAATAAAATTCAATGCAGAAAATCTTGGTGCTTTTAGGAAGATAACGAATAAATAGTTTTCTGCACTGTTGTCATAAAATCCCATGTGAGTTACAATACAAGACTACTGGTTCCAGCAATTAGGTTGAGAGGAAACATTCTAGTGATAAATACATACTGAGCATGCTTGGGCAGAGCACTCCATTCTGAAGCATCCTGCTTGAAGAAGGAAAGGTGGCAAGGATGGTTCACGTCCATCAAGTGACCATTAAGTCTGCTGCTAAAAGCAGACTGCCACTCTGTCACCAGGTCGGCAGGGCTGTCTCCCACACCAAGAGGCACTGGTTGCACCAGTCCTCTGCTGTGCACACAAAATTCTTATTTATGCAACAAACATACAACCAATGAACAATATCACTTGTACAGAACTGGATCGATCCAGCTTTTTATAGGCATACTTCTCAATCTCCAGAATATCCCAAACAAGCTGTAAATAAGATGATGAACCACCAACAGTGACTGAGTCTCACTGCAGTCCAGACTAGTTTGGCCTAGTTTCACATCACTTCTTGTTTCTAGCGAAGGACACAATACTCAAACAAAATAGCAATAAAAACAGTGTTATCTGCAGCTGAAAAAAAGCAACAGAATTTTATATTTTAACTTCTGAAGCTTAAAGCATACCTGTATAATTAGCATTAAAAAAACCCTTTTTTTAATACAATAACACTGGCAAAAGTTAATGGGAAGACACAGAGGATCGTAACAGGATATCTGATGAATTAGATTATTTTTAGATTTTATTCTGCTTTGACCAACTGATGTTAATACTGCTTTTCCTTAGATTTGGAATAATTCTATTGCAACAGTCACATGCAGGCTGAAGACAGCCGTTGGTTAAGGAAAAAAAAAAAAAAGAAAAGAAAAGAAAAGAAAAGAAAAGAAAAGAAAAGAAAAAAAGAAAAAGAAACCAGGGTTCCAAAAGTTGTGTGTAAGAATTTTCCTTTCACTTGATGAGGGCTTTGCCCTTGCTTCAGGAGAGCTGGTTAATTCTTGTCAGCTTCATTAGCTTTGTCCAGACATATCTGCTGTCGTATCCCCTGGTCCAGAGCCTGTTTGTGCACGCTTGATGTAAAGGTTCAATAACTTCATCTGCAAAGCCAGGAATTAATTTTGTTCAGTATTTACACACTGTACACTCTACAGAAATGATACATTGAATTCTTCTCTTAATTCTTCTCTGAAAAGAATTCTTCTCTTAAAAGCAAAACTGTATTTTACACCATTAAGTGAAAGGTAACACACTTGCTAATATCTAACACAGCAAATCTAAGGATGTGAAGAAAGCAACCTATGGTAGCTACACTAAGACAAATACTTTTCCCCACATTACTGTGCTGCTCTGATTAAGGCAGGTTACTGGGTTTTTTTGTTTTTTGTTTTTTGTTTTTTGTTTTTTTTTTTTTTATTTTGTCTGTTTCTCTTAAGTGAATGTTGTGGTTTTAAGCCTCTACTTACAGGCATTGATTCCAGCACCTACCAAAGCTTCCAGTGCTGTCTACAGTCATATTCAGTGCAATCACTGCCAGACTATTTTTAAGATGTAGCTGTTTCATTGAAATGTATACAATATTAATTGTCTTGCTTTAGCTCCATGGACAAATTCATAACATACATCTATTTGAATGTAAAAAAACAGTACATAAGAGGTTTCCTAACCAAAAAAGGAACACAAGGTTCTTCCTCACCAAATCAGAGGTTCTGAAAGGACAGATTACAGCAAAAAACAAACAAACAAACACACACACAAAAAAAACCACAACAACAAAGGAGACATACATAACATAAACATAAACTATGTTACATAATGACTGCTTTTCAGTCAGCACTGCATGAAATACGAGGCAAGATATGGACGTAGAAAAAGCCATGCTGAATGTAGCTACTACCACTGTTTCAGAATAAAAAGTCTGACAGTGTACTCAGGTAAAAATTGTTCTGATTTTTTTTCAGCCACTGACCATATACAATTAAATAAATCTACTGTAAAGCAACAAGAAACACAACTTCTTATTTTTCAGGTTGCTGAAGTTTCGTGCATGTGCCTAAGTACCTGCAGACCTATGGATTTTCAGTTTTGAACCTTTGATATCAAAGTTACATCGACCCTCTGAGGGTTTCAGTATCCCTGGCTATCTCCATTCAGATACATACTTTTATGTATAAACTTCCTGGTAACTGCAACCACAACACAAACGTATACAGGTAATTATGAACCAAAACTTCTTAAATGCCATTTTTTACTTACTTTACTGCCAGTGAGTTGACTGAGATGTGGTTTTAGTTCATCACCAATTACTGCATGAATGGCTACAAGGCAGAAAACACATGCCTTACGAACACTGCTCTCTGAATTATCATAACCCTAGAAAGCAATAAAATTAACATTAATTGCTTATCAGTTAATGATTAAAAGCCTCAGAAAACTATTCAGTACTACTTATAATAAATACATTAAAATCTACTTTAAGTGAATGCTAAGCATTCCAAGAAAAAAAAAACACACAAAAACAAACAAGTGAATACAGAACATGCACATTTGAAAGGCAGGCTGTTATTAATTACCATTTATAATTATTTTTCAGACTGAAATTAAAACCCATACAATTCCTGTTCGTAATCTATACTGAAAACAGAGCTGCTGTCATGCTCCACATGGAAATACAGTAGGGGAGATCACAGGATAAAGTCTTCTAGATTACAGATATTTATTAAAGAGAAGACCATTGCATTCAGAGCTTTCTTACTCCTAAAGAAGCTGTTTCTTAACAGGTAAAACTCTGTTATTAACTCCCATCTTGTTACTGAATGATTTTTGTTTCTCATGCCTGGTTGTCTCATATCCCTTTCTCAGAAGGCTCTGCCTCTTACCTTCTTGCAGATGTGTGATTTGACCTTATGCATTAAAGTCAGAAATCTGCAGAATGAAGCCATCAAATTCTGGGAAGTCTTTATTCAGCACATGCAAGCTGATGTGTTTTGACTCTTTATATGGTGGCAGATTATTCATTTTTAAAGACAGAGAAAGAAACTTTTTATAACCTCCTAGTTTTATTGAACTTTCCCCAATCAACTGCTTCCTTCCTCTTGCTTCCCCCAAGCCCCAAGTGATAAAACCCTACAACAGTACAAACATTCAACGTGGATGACTTCAGACCAAATGGTCACAACTTGGAAAAGATACTACATATAACTGAAAGAGTCTATTGAACTTAACTACAGCCAATACTTCATATCCTAGCCAGATCCTGAGTCCTAACCACAGTTACAGTTTAGCCAGGTGACAATGAACGACAGTGCGCTCACTATCTGAATTAGTCTGGGTCAAAGTAGCCATCAGCTGTAAGACCAATAAAAATCCCTCATGAGAGCCAAGCAATGGTATTTTGAAAAAATCTTTGTAATTCTTCCATACAAAGAAGGTGGGGTTTTTTTGCTTTGTTTTTACCTGTATTAAACCTGGCACAATCTCTGGTAAAAGTTGAGTAAGAGTTTCTTTAGATACTCTCTCTATGACTTTTGTCTGCATTTTGATTGCAGCCAGATTAATTGGGTAATCTGCAGTCTGGATAATTGGACAAAGGACTTTGATGCACTGATCTGGGCTAATGGAAGTGGCCAGCATGGAAGCAGCTTCTTCAGCAGATCTCACCACCTATCGAAAGAATGAAAAAGACATGGAAAAATTATTTATAAGAGTATTAGTGCCAGTACAAGTCTTGAGCATAAAAATTTCTTAACAGCTCCACAGCATTGTAAAAATAGGCAAAGGATTTTTAAATGTGTGCAATTTTGCAACTGTTGGACTACTATACTAAAAACAAGGCTTTTCCCAACACCGTATGACTGAACTATATGTTCTGCAAGATGTGCATTGGTGTCTTCCAAACCTGCCTGAAAATACCTTCCAAACTTGACAATAGCTGTCGAGTCAGATCTGAAATCCCTCTAGTCTGCAATGCTATGCAGAATATAAATACAATATTATACAATTACATATTGAAATCTCTCCACTATTGAAAGCCATAATTTCCTGTGTTGTCATTCATTACTGTCTTTGACCATTAATAAGCTTCCATGTTCATCTCAAAGACTGTTTAATGACAATCATAGATTGCTACTTCTGGAGGCTTCTCCCATCTTTAATTTTAAAAAAAAAATTCAGGTAAGAGTTCTTAAAACTCTTAGGGAAGATACAGGAAAACAGTTAGTCAAAAGGTGCAGAAGCTCAGGATACAACACAGTCATAAGAGGGAAAATTCATTTCTTCATGTTTCTGCATCTGTGGTGTCTGGCAGCTAAAAGACAAGCTGCTAGATTATGTACAAAAAACTCAGAAGTCTTTCTCTTCAACCTTGTCTTGTTTACTCTTTCTCACATGCATTAAGAAAAAAAAAAAAGGAGAAATGGAACAGTAATATGGAGGGACAAATGGAAAGAAAGAAAAAAATAAACATGGTGCATGAAATTAAGAGGGCGCAGGGAAAACAAAGATGAGTATCAAATGAGTGACAAACATCACTGGTATGGAAAAAACTGCAGTCAAACTTCTGAATTTGGAACTCCACACCAAGTCCCATACACAGAAAAAGTCCTATCATAGGGAGTGTGGGAGCAAGGAAAGCAGGGAGAGATTTATGCATCTCATTAGACATCTTATTTTCATAACATCAGTGACACTGATGTGAAGTGTTTAATGTTTGGGTGGTTTCTGTATTTGTGTTTCTTATATCAAAATACATCATCCTTTGATGTGTATGCACATTATCATAAGCTTTCTGAGCAAGATTACACTCATCCTACTTCTGAACCTCCTCACAGTTCCCAGCCACAACCAACTCTTCCCTGCAGTATCTTCTCTCCTGGAAACACTCAAAGCCACGCTCTCGAATGGTGAAGAAGAATAGCTTAACCAGAGCTGGTTAAAAATGGGAAGGGATTGTAATTTCCTTGCCGTGTTCAATCCTATCTCTCAACTAGCAACCTTACAGAAATCCAAAGGGTTGCATTAGATAACTGGGCTAAAAAAGACATGTAACAAAAAACTCCCTTCAGTTATTCTTCATAGAACTCTGCTGGCACATCCTTGGCTATGGTTTTACGTCCTCTTGGGCAGCACCCAAGGCAACTGTTACTAGGGCTGATATTAAGCATTTCAGAGCTTACAAAACTGTAGTTCTTTTTTTTCCTTTTTTTTTGCATGCCTGTGTTAACATCTTCATTATTACACAAACGATTCATCGGTAAGATCTGATCTCTCAAACACTTTCTGGACAAAACACAGTTGCTGCATTCTGTGATATTTTGTCACAGTCTCAAACAAAGAAAACTGCTTACTAACCTCCTTATGAGGATCCTTATGCGCTTCTAATGTCTTCATTATTGTGAGCTCTGCGTAATTCTTAAACCTTGCTGGCTGATTCCTTAGGATTTCTCTTAGAACTTTCAATGCCAAAGCTCTGATTGCATGCTAGAGATTAAATATTAAAACAAATGAGTTATGTAACATTGAATAGACAAATGTTTAAGTGTTTATTCAACGGTTTATAAAGTTTTGACACAGTGAAACATCAGTGCCTTTCTATGCATATAAACAATATGAAACTAATATGGAAATAAATACAGCTAAAAAAAGTCTTCAATTGTTTGCTCTTTTTGAAATAATTCAGGTGGTGCATCATAATCATGCTGCTAATTGGAACTATCTATGCTGAGCTGCATACAATTTTACTCTTTGGAGTATTTTAGCATCACACAGTCACACAAATACATTATCTTTGAAAACAGACATTTTATTATCAAATCAAAAGCAATTATTAGTGCCAAGTAAACCTGAAGGATACTTGAGAAGATGGCCCTTCACCATTAAGAGATTCAAGAGTTCACATGATGTTCCTGCATTTCCATAACTTCTTGCTTTTCAAGACTAGCTGGAATTTGTGCTCTTCCTACAACCCACACAACTTAAAAAGCCAGTGAAAGCAAACCATGTACATTTTTAACTAGATTAATCTAACCTTACCTCTTTGTCTCCAAGTGTTTCAAGCAGCAAAAGCAGTATTGTTTTGAAGTGCTCATCCCAAACACCAAAAGACTCTTCTTGAGTTAACTTCATGAGCTCATACAGGGCAGCCTTTCTTTCCTCAACTCTCTCGTTATGGTTTGATAACTCTTTTAGTAACTCT
Source organism: Tetrao urogallus (assembly GCF_951394365.1). NCBI lineage: Eukaryota > Metazoa > Chordata > Aves > Galliformes > Phasianidae > Tetrao > Tetrao urogallus. Next base: position 7,852,788 of record NC_136820.1, on the reverse strand, counting down.
GCAACTAGATCAGAATGATCCATGGGAGGCTCTATCAAAAAAGGAATGTATACAAACAGAATTTTGAAACTTGGTAAATATTAGTAAATATTAGTGCCTGATGCAAAACTGAAAAGTATCTTCTAGGGTAGCTAACTGCTTTCTTTTTGTTTTGTTTTATTTTGTTTTCCTCCAAGTCTGTTTGCCAGAATTACAGTTTAATTACTTCATTTTCAAAGCAGCCAATATTCCTGACCAAGCTTACAATCACAATAAAACAACGATGATACAGCAAAAAACAAAAGCATCCACAAAATTGAAGAGGATCCAGCAACCTGTAGGCTGGCTTACTGCTAGAGTTTCTTGCTCCTGTAATACATAAAGTGGCAAGTTCCCTGGATCCTTTTAAATCTGATCTATACAACAAAGGGCTGCTTTCCCAATGACCTTTCCATCGAAGAAGAAAAATTCACACTTGCACCTTCAGTATTACTGTACTGGTCAGATCTTTTGTAAGCCACGACTCCACAGCAATGGCTAGGCTTTCAACACAAACAGGAAAACAAAATGCGCAAGAGTGGTCCTTGATGTAAAACAGTGGAAATACAAACAAACCAAGGCTTTTAGCCTCATAGAGATTCCAGGGAATGCCTACTATCCCAGTGGCAGTCATTACAAGATAGCACTGGATTTCAGTTTTGATTACGGAGAATTCCATGATGATGGAGAAAAGAGTCAGTAGCAATTCTTATTTGGAAACACTGGACTACAGATGTGGAAATCTGCAAAGTCAAAAACAAAAGCCTTGATTCTGGTCTAATTTAAGTGTAACGTCAAGATACTGCCTTTACTCCATCATCAGGACCCTTTTAGCCTTCAAGAAATAAAAGCAGATAGCTTCTACCTTTGCACTGAGACTTTGGAATAAATTAACTTTTTTTTTTTTTCTTTAAATTCCCCTGGACAGAGGCTGAAAGTTTTCTTTCAGGGGGTAAAGAACAGCATTAAAAACCAAGTTTTCCCAAAACTGCACCTTTCCCAAAATTATTGCACTTTATTAACACATGAAATACATTTTTCAGAACAAATTTATTAGGTCATATACTGAGAGACTACAACTCTTAAAAACATAAGGACAAGATGTGGAGTGTATTCTTTCACAGTTTGTATTTTCCATTCCTGTATATGATTTAGCTGTGGTGTTTAATTCCCAAACATTCTCCAGATAAGAAAGGAGAAGTGTAAAAATCTACTTGCAACTTTTTTTCCCCCCTGCAAACAACAACAGAAATGAGTAGGAGCAAATGCAAGTGCTTCATCTGAATGAATTGAAGTATGTAGCAGATACATGTAAAATATTATATATATACAAATCTTTGATAAAGAACAGCTCTTCTCAAGCCATCAAATAATGTCATTTTGACAAAATACGCAGTGCTGGCAAAAGGAAAGCATGGCATGTTCTGAACACAATAAAGATTTGCCTACTGTCTGAAACATGCCCAAGCAAGTGAACAAGGCAGGAACAAAGCTTGGATGAAATACTTGTAAAATGACTGGATTCTAAATTGCTTTCTATTACTCTTGGAGGATACCAGTGATGTCCCTGCTCAGGCCTGTGCACGGCCTGGTTCTGTTTGATGCTTTTATTAATGCTTTTCATGGAATATGGAGACTGCTTTTAAAATCTACAAATTATTTCATTTTAAAAACAATGAAAGAGAGAAGAAATGGTAATGAACTTGATAAATAAGGAATGATCTGAAAGGAAAAAAGATGAAAACTAATGACAGTAAGTTAAAGGCAAGACAAAGAAGTGAATTCTTAAGCCCATATACAAAGTACTAGTTAAAAAAGCAGACATATGCAAAGCACAATCTATGGAAATGAGAAGAAAGAAAGGAGCTTCTTTGCAAAGGAACACTGGGTTCCTAACAGAGGCTGTGTTCTGCTTCTAAGGAAAAGTGACTTAAAAATCCAAGCTAACTTTGGCAAGAGGAAGAAAAATCCAAGATTTTCAGCAGATAGCAGCAGTTAGTAGCAAATAAACACAAGACAAGTTGAAGAATATAGATTTTACACACAAATGAGATGAGACTATCAGATCCAAACCATGGGGAAAAAAACCAAACAAACAAACCAAAACCACCCCAATGGATATATGTAGTATGTATGTATATATGTATGTATGTATGTATGTATGTATGTATGTATGTATTTTGCATCGAACTATATTTTGGTATACACTCATATTCAAAAAAGACAAGATATGTCTCTTCTGAATAATTGCTACTATACACCAATAGATCCAAAAAGCAGGTAGATAAAGAAAATGAATGTAAAGATTGCTGAATAAAATAATTAAGGTGACAACACATTTTGCTGGAAGAACAGAGTGCACGTGATGATGTGTAAGAAATTTTTCCCAGGAAAAAGCCTACAAAACAACAACCCAAATTCCTACAGATAAAAGAGCTAAAAGATTCACTTTCCAGGTAAAAGCTTTTTTTCCCCTTGCAAAAGCCTGTTTAGTCAATATAAAATACCAACGTCATGTTTCACATACAAATATTTTACTAACAAAATACTTCATCTTTCGCCTAATTCCTGAGCTGGTTTAATCCAGCTTTACTTGTTGTAAATGTTTTTCTTTAAATCTCAACCATAGAGTAGTGTGGTAAATAAACTTTATATTGACAATCCTGCTGTTAAAACAATACCAGAAGAATACAATACCATTCAATAATTACCTCATTTCCCACCCACCCTCACTCTATATAAATGTCAAACAATCGAACAGTGTCAGTCAGAAGGATTGCTGATAAATAAACTAGTTTAAAATATATTATGTAAAACCTCTTAAGGAAAGGGATAGTGCTAAGGGTTAACTCAGAAACTGAACTAAAAGGTGAAAAATGTCACAATTTCCCTTCTAGAACAGAAGGCAAACTGAAGCTTACCATCAGGAAATTGCTCTGCATCATCATCAAACATGGCTTCCTTCAAAGCAGATTTATTAAACGAACTATCAGAATAATTGTATGGGTTATAATCTCGTGAGCGTGGTGAAGAGTGAGGAGGCATTGTGTTGAGTAATGATGTCTTGTTATCAAGAGCTGTTCGGCCTGTCTCACTCACACCACCTCCTGCTCGTAGCTCTGCTATTCCAGAAGCACTGCTGATCTGCAGGAAAAGAAATACCAGATTTATATATAACACACACTTTTCAAATCACTACTTTACACACACATCTAAGTAGCAGAAACTTCTAAAGATTGGAAAGTTTCCTAAGCATTCCTGAGGATACATTAAGCTGGCCTTCAGGTAAGAAGACTTTGCTTCAGCACCCTGAACTTTAAAAAAAGAAAAAAGGAAAAAAAAGGTGTACAATTCATGTTTAAGCATACACACTTTGGGCAGGTCCAGCAGATCTGAAAGTTGAAGTTCCACAGAAACAGAAGTTTAAAACAGTGTATTCACCACTGAAAAACCTCTGGGTTTTGAATGGAATTAAACTTCTGGGAAAAAGAACAGTGTACAAATCTCTCAAAAATTAAACTCCTTGTTCTATGAGATGAAATTTTTAAAAGTACTGATGTTTAAAATAAACAAAAAGCTAATGCCACTTAAAATTAGCAATTAAAATGCATTTTGAATGCTGGGAACTGTTATGCTTGTTTCTTTTAAGCTCTGAAGTTAGCATATATGTCCCACTGCAGAAATCAGTACAGACAAACCTACTTAAAAAGATGTTTTATCTTTAATAGTAAGTCAGATATTGGCTTGATTTGCCAGTACCAAGATGTACCACGTCTACTCACTGAATCAACATCATCTTTTTTTGAATCCCGTTTCACAGGTTCGTTCATATCCTCCTGACTGCGGAAACTGAAGTTCTGAATAGCTTCAGTGACTCCACGAAGAGAACTGTAAATATCTTCGGAATTCATGTTTTCTGTATCATAATCAAATGCACTGTGGGCCATGGAAAAGGACATACAAATTAAGGTGGATTTATTTTCTGATCCTGTATTTTTAAATAACATTAACATGGAAGTACAGACGCACAGGAAACAGTAATAAAATTAAGCACTGCAAATGGCTAGCCAAGAAAGCAGCATCTGACTCAAGTACAACTTCTGCTGTTTTACTCTTCTAAGAGAATTTTACACCATTCTCCCTCTGTAAGAAAGATTTCCAGAGTAAGGGCAACTGATCAACGTATTGATTGACTGCTAAAAGCAAAGTTACAAAATCCACTTCACTGACAACTCTGATGCCATCAGAGAAGGTAAGAACATTTATGAACAATTCTTATCCCCCCCAAATTAATTCTGGCTGGATGACTTAAGCTGTTTTAACGTGCTGGGGATGAAGGTTTCTCTTCCATCTCCTACTATGCATCTTGCACTCTCAAGTGCACACGTTAGGAAAGCCCTGGCTCCTGTCAGACCATTCAGAGAGGTGGAACACTTCACTATTATGTCATTCTGTAGAGAAAGAGGGATTATTTTTCAGCATTTGCGACTGTGCAAAACGCACTCCATTTGTTCACAGCCTGGTTTACTATTTTGGAGAACATGTTTAATGAAGCCTTAGATGCAGAACTGCAGCAACACTGGCCAACATTACCTTGGTGACAAAGTGTTCTGCGATGTATTAGTTGGGGAAGTGAGAGGACTTGACCAGCTTGCTGGGGAGCGTGGAGTAGGTCTTGTCAAAGGACTTCCCATTGAACCCTGGTAGAGGAGAGATGAGAAGAGATACTACAGCAAGTCCATGGTTTCCCCTTTACTTGATTATTCTTTTTATTTTCTAGCACCCATAAACATTTAAAGAAATGCTATTTAATTTCTTGGCTTCTCTAACCAACGACAATAATTTCAAATGTTTAACTCTGAAATAATTAACGTAAGAGATAATAAACACTTCTCTTAACAAGTCCATTCAAACTTCGTTAAGTCACTTACTTGGAAATAACATACACTGAACAAATATCTCTGCAGGAAAATAAAAAGCATTCCATAAGGAGTGGTATCTGCTAATAAGACTTCATGGGGGGCTTGGATGACCTCCAGTAATTTTCTCACTCACACAACTCTAATGAAATGGAGTTGTGTCCAAAACACCAGTAAATTCAGAAATAATAATATGGAAGTGTAGATACCTGACCACTGTTGCCTGTATTTCGGAGATGATTATGAAGAAGCTTTGTGGCTCCATCCTGAAATGTTTTTGGTAAAGCACCCAGCAGCATTGTAAACTCAGGAGTATTAAGTTCAAAAAGGGAAATGAGTACTGACTGTGCAGCCTAGAAGAAAAAGCAGATTAAAACCACTAAGTTGAGTTGCTATAATGACAGGCAGTCACAAAAGGTGATGTAAGTATTAACTTAAATAAAGATATTAGCAGTTATAAACTAATGCAGTTCATATGCACTGCTAAGATCAAGGTTCAGATATTCATAAATTCAGGCACACAACAGTGAGCTTACACCTTTCAGAACCATCCTAATAAGCAGTCTTTCGGATAGATGATCCTCAGCCCTCCCTCCCCAGAACTCTGTTTACTAAAAGGAGTGAAGGAAGTATCAAAACAGCTTCTACAGGCAAATTGAGCAGATTTTAAAACGGAAAAATTGAACACACCAAGTAGGAATAAGTTTGTAATTCCTTCTCCTGAATTCCACAAGCGGTAAGACACAATACCAACAGACTAGCTTTCAAGCACCATGATGATGCAGGCTACTCCAAGAGTAATGGCTCCTATTTATTTCTGTGGAAACTTCAACTAATACAAAGAGCACAGTAACACTACTTAATAGAACAAATTCTCAGCTACCAAATATTTTTTTCAACACAGTAGCTATGCATTTTTATCAGCTGTGATTAAGAACCTGCATGCCACACTCAAAAAAAAACCTGCACCAGTGGAGATGACCGTTTCACAGTTGCTATGACAGCACTGTTGCCAGAAAACTGTTGCCCACGCAGTCCATTTTTCATCATTCCAGACACATGGAAATCAGGAGGCACCAAATCCAGAGTATCCTGTGGGTATGGCAGGACAGTCCAGCCAAGATTGGCAATGTGCTCTACTCTCTTCAAACTGGTATGAGGCCCAGTGTTACTGTGTTGCAAGAGAAAGGTTGTCTTCTCTGGATGGGCTGTGGAAATTCAAGCCTTCAGCTTAACGTCTGATTCAGCAGCGAAAGTTGATGGTTAGTTTGAGTTCCAGGAAATCCAGAGGGAGCACCCCTTTCCTATTTCAAAAGACACTGGTAAGATTCTTACCTACTGAGGGCTGTGTCATAAACTTTTTCTTTGATGGGAAATGCACGTCACCATGCCAAAGACTGCCATTTTGACTCTGGATTGTAGTGGTGACATGACGTCTCTTCATCCCCAATGATGTGATCCAGGAAATTTTCACTTTCAGCCTTGTATTGGTTCAACAGGTCACAACAAGACTGTATGCAGTGTTCTTTCCGTTCCTGTGTGAACATCTGTGGGACCCACCTGGCTCAAACACTATGACATTCCAACATAGCCACCACTTTCTCCAGCACCTTGAAGGCAATATTCAGCTCCATAAACAGACCCCTGGTTGTAATCTGCCATTTCACATGGATGAACTGATCAAGATGTTCTTCACTGTGTGGTACGACAGCTGTGTGTGGCCATCCAGAACATGATTTGTCTTTCACATTGCTGTCACCACTGCAGAAACGCAGCACCCACTGCCTCACTGTGCTCACATCCACTATTTGGTGTCAAGAAATGTTCAGCAAGTATTGAACGTCAATGGGAGCATTTTTTTTTCTGCATGGAACAATTTAATTCCACACCTTTGCTTCAGATGTACTTCCATACCAGACGCCATTTGATCAGACTGCCCCTCTGCTGCCATCTGTCGCACAGCAACAAAATGTAACAGGGTGCTGGTGGGAAGGTTCAGCCCCTACTGCCACGCCACCAACCTCTGCCCTCTGACACTGTGGGCCAGGAACAGGAGATTTACCTTTGGCACTACCTTCTTATTGCTATACATTCGAAAGATGAAAACTTACGTACTGGAGTTTGTAGTGTACTGGATTACACCTTCCACACCCCCAATTTTAGCACTTCATATTTAACGGCATCCTCATCCTACAGCATGTTTTCATACAACGTATTCTATTTATTTACTTCTGCCAAGAGGGAAATACACAGTGACAAAGCACTACAGTATGTTACAGAATGATGGGATACCACTTGAGTTCCTCTCTGCTAAAGAAATGTTGACTGCATGACTTAGTTTGTTAAATATTCACTGGACAGGCTAACAAAACTGTCAACATTGCAACTAACTTAGCACATGCAATGAAAAGCTAGTGATTATTAAGTTTCTTTATAGTATGAAACTCTGGTTCTGAGATTAACCAACTTTATCTAGTTTCAATAGAAGTGACACACCATCAAGGTCTGCCACGCACTGGAGAGAACCAGTGCCTCATGCTAGCCAGAATGACAGGCAGCTTGGTTCAGCACCAAAAATACTTCAAGCAAGCAGTTTAGAAATTCTTTTAGACATTTATTTCCCCCCTTTGCTTCGAGAGCAATGAACTGTAGCACTTTTTAATTAGAAGTGGAAAGCCAAGCTATGAGAGCACATACCAGCACACGTCTTAGTATTAAATTTAATGATGAAAATTCTAGCATGTTAGAACGCCACAAACTGTCTTTGCACACTCGTGATCAGCTGTTTTCTGGTACTTTTATTCCCTCCTCCCTGAACAGTCTTCAAGTGAACAGCCTGAATGCCCTCTACAACCTGTCTTTGGTGCTCCGTTTTTCCCTCATTATTTCTTTTAGTCAGTCTTTTCACATAAATTGATACATACAAAACCAAAACAAAACCTCCAACTGAACAAAGGTTTGGAAGGTACCACTTTCTTTTCTCTGTCCTGTTATCCACATCTTCACTGCCTAACGCTGTGTCTACTTAAGCTGCCAACAGTAATAACAAAACATATATATAACAAAATACAGTCTACAGTCATATCAGGAAAGAAACTGATAACCATCAGGTTTGCCTACAAGCTCAACCTGAAGTATCAAAATGGAAATCGACTCACAGAAGGGTTTCATTAAGGAGCCATCTATTTTCCTTCTTCCTTATTAATAAAAGAAAGAGAGAGAGAGAGAGAGAGAAAGAAAAAAGGGAAAAAAAGAAAAAAGGCGTTTTAGAGAGGCTTTTTTTCCCCTCTGAGTATAAGCTTGCTCTCTTGAGATTGTCACATCCACTCACATTTTAAAAGGAGTAAGAATGAGAAGTATGTTTTGTATTGCTCTAACTTAGAAGAACTCTAAGATTTTAATTCTTCTCAGAAGAGTTTTAATTGTAGAGGAAAGTAGAATTTTACACTGCAGACTGCAGTCCCTAAGTAAACTACATTAACTGTGCCCACCTTAACACTAATATTAAAAAAAAAAAAAAGATTTTTAATCTACTTGGAATGTTTTTTGTTTTGTTTTGTGTTTTAGAGAAAAGCAAAATGGCACAGAAAAACAAGTGGTAAAAAAAGTCTTAATTTAAAGAAAGCATGTAAGATGTTAATGTTACTGTCATCTTTAAAAAAAGTTTAGAAAGATTGACATAACCATGCTAGCATTTTCAAGCCTGTCAACAGAACAAAACATTTCAAAGGATCAGAATAACTTTTTTTGACTATTTATGGGCAAATTTTTACTTTGAGACTTACTAAAGGCTTTTAGGAGTTAGCAACCCCTAGCAAGTCTGTTATGGAAAGAAAATATAAACTGAGAAAGCTTCATATAATTAAAGTGTTCCAGATGATAAAACTCAAAGGCAATTCTTTCCATGATTCAGTTACTTATTGACATCAAAATGGTTATTAAAGATATGAAGCATAAGATAAGACAGCTCGCCACGTGTCTCAGTACTAAAACTACTGATTTAGAAGATAGTGCTGCTTCAGTTCCTTTTCTAGTTTATGGTCTCATGCATGTCACTAGAACATGGTAACTAGGCGAGACAAGTCCCAAGGATATAAGCTGTTGCTGCTTTCTCATGCTGAAAGTTATATTAGAAGTGGAAGGTAAAAAAAAAGCTATCTGCATTATAAATTTTGCTACGGTGAATTATTATAAACAACCAAGATATCAAGAAGTGGCAAAAGTTACTTTCATTTTCTTTTGCAGTATACACTGTGAGAGATAGCTCTCCATCTTTTTCTATCAATTCTCTCCCACAAAGCTTCCCTCCTGAAGGAAGCTTTGATTCTGATTCCAGAAATAAAGTTGCCAAAACTCAAGCTGACCTGAATCTAGCTAAGGAAATGTAAACAAATACATTGTTTTTATTTCAATTGCAGAAATAAACAGGGAAAAATGAACAGAAGAGTTATAGGTCTATGCCAAACATGATTCTGCTTTATGCGCAATAGACAAAGTATTTCTATTTAACATTCAAGAAGTGCTAACATACTGATAAAGGCAGCTAAACAGGATGGATATTGACAACGAGAAAAACAACAAATAAATCTATTCCATCTACATTCAAAGAGAATTAAAAGAAATTTGCTCTCTAATTTCAAGAATTATCTAGTGTACTTTTCTGAAGGCTGCACTGGTAAATTTCTCATGGTTATTTTTTATCCTTATTCTGAATGCCCACAAATATTAATCTGGCTTTACAAGAGTTATGTGGAGAGGGGATTTTTGCACTGGAACTGCAGCATCACAAGAACAATTCTTTGATACAACCTCATTTATAAACACCAAAGGCTAAACACACGATTGCTTACCAGTCTTTTGTGTTTCACAAAAAACCTAACTGAGGCTGAAGTGAGCTCACGATCACAGTCACCATTTCTACTGTGAACGTGCTATTACTATTATAGATGGTTTTGGAAGTAAGATTGAAACTGTACAGAAAATGCCTACAGAAAATATCTTAATACCAGAGAGTGCTTGAAACAGAAGTTAATCCCCGTCCTATGAAATATGATCTCTATATATTAACAGATGTGAAACACAACCATGATGTGGAGATTCAAGATTTTAAATTTTACTGGAACGTTCCCAAACATGTACTTTCTGGTAGTTTTACTTTGGCAATTTTGGTATTTTAGACACAACTCTTTGTGGTATTCGCTCAGAGGGACACAGAAGTCTATTTTCTCCGGGAAACAATAAAATTGTTTTTAAAGAAAAATAAACTTTTTTTTCTATTTAGGCATGAATTATCAATAACTTTTTTAATCTGCCCAAGACACTTGGAATATACTGTAAGTACACATTAACCAACATACCTTCCTAACATCTGAGCTTTTAGGTTCTGTGGTCCAGGTGATGATTCGAGACACTGCTAACCTAGTTTCACTTGAATTTACAAAATCCCCTGGATCCATCTGTTGTGCAAGAGTCTCTATGTATTTAAGAATTGCAACTTTTACCTGTAAAGAGAAATAGAGTTAGCTGGATAATAAAAACTGTGCGACAAGAACAAGAGTGATTACAGAACACAGTGCACATTCTCTAAAATACTTCTTTAATTATCCTAAACATCTTTTCAGCATTGACATAAAACTTCAAGCAGCAAATTAATTTACAGAGAAGTACATTGTTTCAAGAAGGAAGTTCCACAGAAACTGTACTAATAGAAATTTCAGATTTCACTGGTAGTGACTAAAAGGTAACGGATCATTTAACAAACAGAAAATGAAAGTACTCAAAACATTTGTGCACATTCAAAACTATTGAGAATTTCTTTCAAATATTAAAACAAAAAAAGGACATAATCTGATAAACCGATAATCAGGTTAAGTTAGAATATGATGTAGTCAATACTCAGCACCCTTTTATGAAAACCAGTGCACACAAGTCAGTACTGCCAGGGATAAGCTCTATGAATCTTCTGACTGAAAATTAAAAGCTATGGAATAGAGTTTCCACAAAACTCTACCTTGACACATAAAGAGTTTTCCTTTGAAGATATTAAGGAAATAGACATGAATTTACCAGAAGGACAGAAAAGCTGCCCAGACGTTCTCTGAATGACTGACTCCCCTTGTGCAGAATTAGTTTTAACTGTCTCAACTGCAGCCTCTCTTTAATTTCTTCAAAACTGCATCACTGCCCAGCTTTAGCAGAGGGGTGCTATGCCTGTAACTCCCTTACACATTCTCTGCTCAGTTCCTGCTGCCCCAGAGATAACTGTCATTCTACCCATCAAAAAAAGTGGTTAACATTCATTTATGCAATCTTTTCAACTTAGGTATTTCTGACTCAGTGGAATTAAAAGCTGCTATCAGGAGGGAGAAACAAATGCCCCTCATAAGCAGAAAGCAAGCAAGCTCCAGGCATAATTTCAATTATATATGACTTGTAGTGTTCTGAACAGAACTATTTAGCAACTTCCATCGGTCATCAAAACTTCCAGGCTGTTAACACACGATACAACACTAAATGACATGAACATTACTGATAGCTGATACATTAATAATGAACACTTCATTTTCACAGCAGCTGTTAAATTGGACTTTTTCAAGGTTACACAACAACCAACAGTTAGAGGTTTTCAGCTTAGGCAAATCAATACCAACATACTTGGTATGAAAACACTATTGGCAAGATTCTTTCAGTGAGAGGATAAACACAAAAATCCCTATAACGAGATGCACATATTACTGATATAAAACACTCTAAATTAAACTCTGGAAGAGCAGCAAATCTACTTATGATGCATTTTAGTCATTACTATAAACAAGTGAGAGTAGAAATAAAAGTTTTAAGATAGTACTCTTCAACAATCCAATTTATCTCTGCAAGACCTGAGACAAATGATTTTTAACTGCAATGAAAGCAGCTGCAGGAATTCTTAAAATTACTATTTGCTGTTCATCTCAAACCACTGTCTCTGAAGCTGTTTAATATTGCCATGACTTTACTTGCACGCTGTAGGCTGAATTTATTGCATCTAGCTGGACTACAAGCACTGAGACGGTGAGTATTTTTCCTATACAGAATACAATACAGATAGACACTTAAAGAACAGCTGTAGTAAGTGAGCTGAAATATAAAGCAAGCTTCAGGTAGCACTATTATACACAAAAACTAGATAAATGAAACCAAAGTGTTTCCATAAAAATCTTTCACAGGTAAATTTTGGCACAAAAATATTCTGTGCAACTCATCAGATTCAGGAAATGCTGTAAGGATGCTACACAGTCAATGTCAGAAGGCAAACTGTTTTCCTGTCCTGTGAAACATTTTAGATGTACTGAGTCTCATTTTGTCCACAAAGATAAGTCACAGAAATGTTCCACCTAATAAGAAAGAGTCAAGAAGAATGCAGAGAATACCTTCCTTAAAATAGACAAATGTCCATCTCTTACAGCACTTTCCTAAGATGGAAGAGACTGAACTCTGCTTTACTCAGGTGAAATGCAATCACAGTGTTTTCCAGCTTGCCACATCCCTCGTGTCAGTCCTAGCAGCTGGGTTACTCTGATACTGCCTCTATCTTGCTTTAACCAAATGACTACAAAAACCGTAACGACTGACTTTTAAAGGGCTCTCATCTCCATGAATGTGCTGTGTTTTTGTCTTTTTATTTTTTTAATCCAGAAAATTTAATACTACTTTAGAGGGGAAAAAAAAAAACAAACAAAAACCACCAAACAACTGTAGCAACAAACTTTTCAAGACATTAATATTTTCAAAGGAAAGAATAATTCAGAAATTTCTAATGAGCTTTGGCCAAAATGCTTATTAACAGATCTCTCTGTATGTGAGCCATCATGTATTCAACCTGAGAAAAATGAAAGTGATGCTTGGAAGTATTTTCCAGGACAACACTTGTCCATAAGAAAACATATGTTCTGCACCTGCAAAATAATAAGCTTATTACATGTGACTACTATGCATAAACTTGACAAAAACAGATACGTGCACCTGACATCTGTAAGCTGTATTTCAGCAGTTCACCACAGCTGCATGTTTCCTTAATGCCAATGAGTAAGACAGGACACAATACAGCACTGTGTGTATTCTATACCAGTAGAATAACATCATCTCTGTTTGTTCAGCTTTCCTAATCTACCTCCTGGAGGCACTCTAAAAGCTTCAGTTTATTTTCCAAGGCTTAGGTGTGTGTAAATGTTAAACGATGACAACGACAGTTTAATCTGAAGGATCACGACTGGTAGTACTGCCACATGAAAACAAGAAAGAAGCATCATATGAAGGAAGGAATCCTTCCATGAAAGCAAGTTTCTGATTTTATCACATCCTGAACCAGAACTATCTCTTTTTTTCAGAGAAAAAACAAAAGCTGAAGATCCCAAGAAATAGAGCAGTACCTAAAGATTTTTCAGTTAATCTCAGATATCTGGGTGCACTGAGGTTGGAATTTTGGCAAAACATTCAGAGTGGATATTAGACAAATAATTTTGCAATTTAAGTTCAGTAACTTCACTGCTTTGATCTGAAGTTGTAATTATCTAGCAAAGATGGAAGATGGGGGACAGGCACCACTTCTTTCTGAAAAAACTCACCTTCTCGTTAGCAGTAAGATAATTAGGTGTCCCAAAAAGAATAGCTCAATCACCAAATTCACCTTTCTGGTGAGGAAAACCAAGTAAAATAAAATCCAATTTGTTCCAAGGATTTATTTAAACAACAAACTGATTTTTACTACCTCATTTGCTGTCTTCAATAAATGACAGCAGTCCCTTTTTAACACAGCTCTACGAAGCAACAGTGGTCAACGTATCAACTGTCCTCAAAAGCTTAAAAATGTAAGTTTTACTGTATCGTAGACAAAAAAGGCACATTCAGGTGATTTTAGGTTCAACACGACTTGGAAAAAAACATATTCTTGTGCAGTATCAAATGGCGCAATAACAGTTCGTGCAGGATAGAGCAGAAAATGCCAGCTATATGCTTGTTATTTCCCCATTTATCTCACTGGTAAATCTTCAGATTTGATGCATTTATCCTAAAATCATTTGTAAATGGAAATGCACTACAGGATTCAGGTTGGTTTCTTTTTTTTCCAACCCCCAATTTTCAAGTTTACAGGCAGAGATTTTTAACACATAAAAATGTGTGTACGTACAGATCTACACACAGCTTTCAGAGAAGTAAGGGTTCTATAAAGGGAGCTTGTTTTTAAAGCAAAGAGTTTACATTAAAATATCTTAATGGAATTGAAGACCTAACAGGCTAAGCACAGGAAAACTCATACATGAACTAGGAAAACAATACTGGGAAATCACAAACATAAAATTAGAAGACTTGATAGAGTGAGTTTGCATAACCAGCTTGATGTTAGGCGGCCACATTTTTCTTGCTCATTTTTACTGTGCTGTGGTTTTATTAGATCTCACTTGCAGCAAACATTTCCATAGTAGTGTAATGTTTAAAGTTGAACATCTGCATGCTTAAAGTTTCTTGCAAAGGTTAGTAGCAGCATATGAATGCATTCAAAAAAAAGTTTTGGAAACACTGTAAGAGTTTTGGCAAAGGGTTAAGAATAAAGACAATAATTCAGACAAAAACCTTGGAGCTCCAAAAAGAGCGAAGCTGGTCCTGCAGTGCTGGCTTGACTGTCTGAAATTTTACAAAAACAAAATCCACTAATTGAAAATCTGTTTTTTTGTAAAACAGAAGAAAACAAAAATAACAATCCAAAGGTAAGTAAGACAATCAAATGTCTATGAATTATGATTCTGTTTATCACGTAAGCCTGAAAATTCTTACCTTCAAACTAGGTGTTTGGGTCTGGTCGACAGTAAATCTCATTAAAATACTAAACTGAAGATCATTTGGAAAAGATTCCCTGTAAAATAAATCACATCACGTTTTATTTTATAAACTTTAAACTTTTATATTCTTTATTATATTAAGAAAAAATGCCTACCAATTTTGTTGACATTGACTTTCAGAAACATTCACCTAGCTCATAGAGGACAACATTTAAGAAGTCACTATTCTGAAGTAGTTAAACCTAAAATACATATAATGCAACTAGTAACGAATTATACTGCAGTACTCTGAATCTAAACATGTGCAATTCAAAAATCCCACAATTATTATGCACTTCAACTGTTAAAAGCATACACAACACTCCTACAAATTTCTCTGAACGATCCTGTCCATTCTCCCTGCCTCTGCTTCACTATTGCACACTCTGGTATAACCCTACTGGGCCCTTGCTGCAGCAGAAAATGTTCAGCTTGTCCCATTCTTCAGAGAATAGAGGACGAGAAGAAGATTCCAGAACTTTTCCAATTCTACTTAAAAATCTAGCCTTCATCTGGGAACAAAGCTGGCTGGTTGACTGCTCCCAGAACCACGTGAAGTTGTGTGGGCAGAGTGAAGGAAGGATATGGAAATAATAGATTTGCTTTCTAACTCCTTAAGAGACGTTCTAACAATACTGCAACAATATTTTGATATCAAAAGGAAGAAAAAAATAACTAAAAACAATAACATACATGGCTCAAATCCACCTTTTGAAATTTGGCGAGTAGAAACATATTACTTGTTCAGCATTAAGGAATCAAAACTCTTCAAACATTTAGAAAACCAGAACACTTAAGCAGTAAGTTTTTTTCATGATCTGTTGTTAGGTCTGTATTTTTCCAAGAATTTCACTGCATGTATTTGCACATACATACAGATAAAACACCTTGGAAATAGCATGAGGTGATGATCTATTATGTTGCTGGGTTTTCTTTGTGTTTTTTCCCCCAAAATTACCTTGTGACATCAAGTGCCTTCTGAACTTTTGCTTGTACAGACCCAAGCAAATCAGCGCCCATTTTCTTCAGTAGCTGGGTCAGCAGTACAAATAGCCAGTCCTGCAGATCTTCTTTATGGACCTGGATGAAGTCCACCAGTGTCTCCAAAAACATACTGAACACCTAAAAGGTATAAGAAGAAGGAAAGAGGGTAGGATGGGGAAAGAGGAAATGACACTGACATATGCTGAACTTACAAACAAAGCAGCAGCAGTAAGGGAATCAGAGGCAGAGATAGGCAGTGTTTTGCAGCCAAGCAGGAAAAAAATAAAAAGAACCTGTCTTGCTTTTTCATTGGATTTTGATACAAGAGTACAGTGGAAGCATTAGCTGATTTCTGCAGAAGTTTGAAAACTAGGTTTTCCATGCAGTATTGTCAAGAAAAGAAATGCTTACTGTGATGGCTGGCGCAATCTCATTTATTTTTAAAGTAAAACTTTTTTTTTCCCCATTTCAAGCTTTATCATTAAGTGGGTTTTACATACTCCTCAATGACTACAAAAACACCTTCTCTCTAAAGCAAAAAAAGCAGCTACAGTGCTCTAGTAGAATCTTCATTATAAATATCTTCACTACTAAGTACTGCAAGATCATGAAAGCTGGCCAACTCCTTACATAAAACATTTCTGGAACAGAACAAGGTTCTTCTGCTATTGCAGATATCCAAACTCAAAGTTGTTCCCCAGAGCAGGAAAAAAAGCCACAATACGTTTCGGATTCACAGCTGTTTAAGTACTTTAGTAATCCAAAACATATCCATTGCGTTCTTTTAAACATATAATGCTGAAAACACAGTATTCAGTTTTTAAAAAGTGATGCATACTAATGTATAATAACTTAACCAGGGAGATCAGGAAGGAGGACATCATAAATACACAACTTCATCTGAACAGTCTTTTTAGCATCTCTCACTGATTTTATGTTTTTCCTACGCTCACAAAGATCTCAAGACATGTATGCTATAAATTCAGTGTAATTCATGAGTTTCCCATTTCTCTGATAACAAAAATGAGTATTTGAGCTGAAGATGCTGCCTTCACATCTGACTTGCATTCTTGTTCCAGCAAATAGCTGGGTACAACAAAGTTGTTATGATACGAAGAGGTCTGGACACATACTGCCTCCTGAGTATGTACCTGACACGGCTACAGGGTTGGAAATACCTGGTGCAGAGGATGGGCTCTAACACCACATCCTCCTCCTCCTCCTGCAGCTTATCTGCCTTGTGATGACGCCAAATTCTGCTGCTATAGGAGTGGATGAACCCCAGCAGTAATGATACCTCACAAGGCTGTAAGATACCACACTACAGAAACAGGCTTACATCCACACCGCTGGCCAGGAACGGAGGGGTCAGACCATTAGTGAGGGAAGTAGATCTCCTAGCTTTTCACGATGATAAATCAAGCCAGGGTAAGTCAATTCATACAATGAAAAAAAATAAAAGAGATCAATAGAGTTAGGTTTAAAAATGTCTCAACATTTACAGTAAAAGTAATCAGATTATTTCAGGACCACGTAAAGACCAGAGGATCTATGAAGAGACACCCTGAACAGCAAAAAATCTTCATTAGAAACAAAATACAAACTCTACTTAACATAAAGCCAATTAGGATGTAATAGTACAACCTCCATGTTGGGGTAAATTAGGTTGAAAATGAGAAAAAATATTGCACTTAGATTTTTATGCAAGTCGGACATTTAAAAATTGCCCTCCTCGAAGTGGGAAGTAATTTTCACACCTGTGATTGTAAATGCCTTCTCTATTTGGCTGAACTGAAACCATATGCCATAAACACAAAGGGTTAATCATGGACACAGTTTGTAAAAGCTAGACAAAACCAGCCAAACAGTACTTTCTCTATTCTAATGTTACTGTCTTTGGATTTTACAGCCCCCTAGAATAAGAAGAAAAAAATAAAGTACTATAAAGATTACATTGAAGTCTTACAACTATATTTAAAATCTTTCCAATTAAGTTATTTAGCACAGCAGAACTTAGAAATTGTACCTGTTTCTTAAAGTTTCTGTATACCAGTACACACAATTCTTCATTAAATTTGCAGGCCAAACAGACTGGTTACAACAAGCTACTGGATGGAGTAATGTAGACTCCTTATGATACTTTCAACAAGTAAAGTGGGTTAAAGTGAAATCAGTATGAAGTGAATAATGAACCACTATGGCCAAAGTACTTTAAAAATTTTGTGCCAACTTTTTAATGTTAAAAATACACACTCACAAGTGATGACTAAGTTTTCTTTTCAGGCTTTGATTTTAGCTCTATCACACGACTGCCAGCAGAAAAGTTGTGTAAGTTTAATCACTTTGTGGTATTTAAAATATAAAAATATCATGGCTTTTTGTCTCAGTCAAAGCGTGAGGATTAAAAAAAAAAAAAGCTGGAAGAGAATTTAAGGTAAAGGATGAATTTGGAATGGAAAATGGAATTCAGCCACCTTCGTCCTGAACAATGTATGCAGGTACTACAACCGCTGCAGTCTGCATTTTTAAGATGCAACTTAAAACTTCTATCAAGCACCTAAAGCTGAAGTTCTGAATAATTTGATAGTGGAAAAAATAAACAGATATGAAAATAATTGCAACTGGTCTACCTTTCAAGTGAATTATTTCAGATGTGCCAACCACCACAATATAAAGCAGGAATGCATAACCAAACAATGTCAGTTAATTAGTAGATAGAGCACATCTCAAAACTTTGCCACACAGTTTACATCATTGTATACAGCATTTTATGATTGCAAAAGGCTTGACACTGCATGAACTTGTTGGGGAAGAAAAATAGAGAAAAAGGGTTAATTGCACATTCATGCAAATAAGGTTAGGCTTCCAACAAATACTGAACCAACTTACTCTCTAAAGAGAGTTCCAACACAGGAGACAGCATGCAAAACAAAACAAAACAAAAAACAAAAACAAAAAAGGGAAAAAGATAAAAACATATAAATTAGTGGCCACCAATACAAAGTTCCTGTATGGAATATAAAAAGAAACGAAACAAAAAAGGTATTTCAAAGCTTTTATCACAAATTTAAGGATTTTATTGGGATATCTAAACTATCTAAACTAATTGGGATATCTAAACAGTAAGCACTGGCACATCCTTCAAATCATTCACCCATCTTCTCCTCCAAATGATATTACTGTCCTCCCAAGCAATTCCCTACATCCAGATACCATGTTAAAAGAAACCCTTAAATGGAAAAAAAGACAACACAGAAGTGATGACAGAACAATTCCTACAGGCATTTGAAGACAAGACTCTAAGATTAGATCTGTGCAGCTATGTATGCATGATTAAAAAAAAATCCACAGCTCAAGAACTTCTGATACTTGAGCTGACCCCCCAGTAGCAAATTCACAAATTATGATTAGTTTTGCAATATCAAAAAGCAGGCAAGCTTTCAGTGACTGGAACAGGTGCTAATACTTATGCTACTGCATTAATCACATTTCAGAACTCAGAAGTTACATTATCCCATGTCGGAATGCCCAATAAACAACAACCAAAAAATCGGCTGGGTTGCAGTAATTCATAAAGGCCCAACGGAAATTTAAAATGCTCTTCTGATACAAACAGCTGGATTTCGGAGCGCTTTCATTCTCCTCCTCCACCCTAACCTCAACAAAAACCTCAAGGATAGCACCAATAGGTGCAGAGCTGCTGTATGAATTAACAGAAGAATGAACCACCAAAATTAAGGTAAGCTGCTATTCACAATTTTATCATACTCCACTTGGAAACCAATCATATTTCAGTATTTAATTTTCTTTGCTCTCTTCTTCTAAACGGAACGTTTTGTTCCTCTTCAGCTTGGTTTTTGTTGTTTCTTCTGGATTACTACAGTATGTAAGCAAGTTTATCACTATGCTCATGTGTGCAATGGAATTTTCTTCCAAAAATACAGAGGGCATTCACCAGCCTTTACTTTTCCTGCCAGAAAAATAACAAAGTTTGCCTGTCACGATTTTGTATCTCTCTAATTTAGTTTTCCATCAAAACAATCACAAAGACTTAAAAATGTTCAAAGTGTGGCATAATCAGAGCTTCTTCTCAACAGAATTGTGGAAAGCCAGTAGCTCTGAAGTAACTACTCCACTGTGAGTTTCTCTGGGTTACCACTTTATCAATTCTGAAATACAGATATTAAGTGACACATGTTACATTCAACATAAAAAACAGAGTTTCTTCCAAGCAAGACTGTAGCTGTAAACTAAACATGAAGTTACATGTTTTCTATATGTTATTATTTTAACTTTCATCAGGTTCATATTCACTTGCAGTCCTTAGCTAGAGGAAATTATTGCAGTAGATTATATACACATAGATGTGCTGCATATATATGCATCTCTCACAATAAGTGTTAAAAAAAAAATAACAGGAGTGGTGACTCACTTTTAATAATTAATATTATTCCATTTGCAGTCTTTACTACTGTAAAAATTAATAACTAATCACATTTTCTTTTATACACAACATACTTGGCATCTCAATTATTATCAGTGATATAAAATTATTCAGTCTTATCTGTGAAACTAGAGGAAGATATCAGTAGCAATGGAAATGCAGAATACATAGCCTGGAAAATAAGTAAGCATATATTTGGCATAGTTAAGATTACGCATCTTTCATTATGACTTAAATTACTGCAGCTGGGTGTTTTGTTTGCAATTGAGGGGAAACCACTAGCTTATGCTGAAGTGACCTTTGTAAACACCACGACTTTCTACAGATTTTTGTCAATTTTGAGCACTAACTGGTAAACTAATGTATCATAACTGAAATAAACCTGCACTTTATTTCAATTATCTTGCAACAAAAGGCGCAGAATTACCTTATTCAAAGCTGCAAATTAAATGGATTCAGACCTAAGACCATTAGCTGTGTATAGAACATATTTTGGCAATTTTTACACGTGCAACTACTGCCAACGTTTTACTGAAGCTGGCCTTCTATGAACATGTTTTCAAAATTTTACTGCAGGTAAGGAAACCTAAACATACCTTACTGTGAGGATCAGCAAACATTCTTGTGAAGATTTCACACAGCCTTTTCAACTCAACACGACTGTCAAAGTGACAAAACACATTGGTCAACTCCAGTGCCAGTACTACTGGTACTGCAATGCACAGCAATCAGTGAAATCAACCCTCAGTGCTAAATCAAATAATCTAGTAAACCAATTTGAAAAAAGCACTTCCTGTAAGACATATATAAAAATGTAATAATTTTGTCTAAAATACGACTCTCAAGCTAGAAATGAATCTTTAATTCACATCTTAAAACAGCAAAAGTCACTTTAAGTTCCTATTCCTAACTATTGTAATAGAGCCAGTCATGAGAAAGACATTCTCAGAGCTAGCCATGAGCAGTTTCTTCTGAATAAAACACCTACGCTAGCATGTCATCAATACTAGATGCAACTACCTTGAGACTCCTCTGTATTATAAGCATGCTACTGATTTTAAATTCCATTTTTAAACAAAGCATTTTAAGGGACCCTTTGCACTAATAGCCAGAATGGACAGTAGATTCCTCATTCCTTCCTTCCCCATTCTTATTCTCAGACACACACACTGCTTCCCCTCTCCTCAACTTTCTGTGCTGCTTAGAACATTAGCCTCCTTTCTTACTTTCCCTGCCTTCTTTCAACTCTCAATTAAAAATATTCTTCTACTAACATGCCTTCTTACCTTAAAGTTCTCTGGTTCTTTAATAAATTTTGCAGGCCCAGAAGGCCTTCTTTTCTCTCTGACCAGTTGGAGCTAGCACAGCGATTTAGGACTTCAGCCACATCTTCTGTCTGTCTCATATACGTTGGTATGCTTCCATTCCTAGAGCTGTAGGACCTTTCTGAACAGGCACTTGATGCATCACTGTTGGCATCATCATCTGAGTACATCCCGTAAGACTCGTATCTTCTTCGCACGGGCTTCTTCTGTTGTTCAGAAACACCTCACGTTAACAGTGATTTACAAAGAAATATTATCCATTATCAGCAGAAACACCAACATTTCCAAGAACTGATGCAAGCCCTACTCCTTGCACTGACAAACGGCTCTAACCGTTCAGCAGTTCAAAGCAAGTTAATAAAAAGCTTTTTAAAATGTATGGCTCGCATAGGATTCCAAATATAAAAGCAAAGCAAATGGAAAGAAGACATACGTTTGATGAATCGTTCAGCTTAAAGTTTACTTGTAAAAATTCATAAAATTGCGTGATAGGATGACAGATTGCACTGAAAGTTAGTTATTTCACTTAACTTTATACTTGTTAAAGAATATAAGATTCAGGTCTAAAACCATATTCTCTCATTTTAACTTACTTTGCATCAAACATGTTAATATCAAAATATTAAACTACTGAAGAAGGAAAATAATTTCTATACCTTAGTCCGTATGTCTCCTAAGAGCTGATAGCAGTAAATTATTGAAAAGAAACAGAAATTGAGAACAGCAAGGTAAGGCATAGCAGCACTGTGACTACTAAACTACCTGTCTCTGGAAAACACAATCTTTTGCAAATTTGACTCAGTTCTCTCAATCTGATTAGTGTATCATGCATTACCAATAAGAAGTTTGCCAAACTTCCACTTCCAAGGACACATTACATGATGTCACATTCTGGTTGTTCACAGTTACTTGGTCAAAATCTTTCTCTCTTAACGCTATTAAAGTATGGAAGCTTCATTTAAACTTCATTTTTCCACGTGCTTCTCAATCTTGTTCTGATTAGCAGCATTTTAGAAATGAGTCTTTAATTCACATCTTAAAACAGCATTCAAATGTTCTAAATGCAACAATCAGTAGAGAAGTAAATTTGGAAAATGTCCTACTGCAAAATCCCAAACACATTAAAAAACAAAAGCAAGCCAACAAAACAAAACATAACAAAGGCCAGAGGAAAAATGCAGTTTATCCTAAAAGGACAAACACAAGCTGCTGCAAAATAACTCTGCCATTCAAACTCTGGAGCTGAACCGAGTAGTTAAAAATCCAGTTTCATTACACATTCAAATAAGCAGAAGCGACTGTTTTCCCTTTAGTTACCATCACAGTTTACACAGGGTTTTCATTTTTCTTTGCTGAATAGCTTTAATGGTATTTAAATACAAACTAGTCAATACATCATGTAATAAGCAGGCTTACTGTCAACAACACATGCACGCATATGCGTGCAAGAGAGTAAAGGAAGAGATAAAATAGCATAACAGCAAAGCAATCCATAATATTTGATTTTTATATTATGTCTGTCAGGATGTTACTGTTCTACCTTTTAAAAACACAATTCTGACAGGGGGCTTTAGTCTATGATGGAAAAAAAATGTTCATGACCAGATTGATCTGAATGGAGCCAATGGGAGCTGCATGGGAGGTGAGCAGTCTTGCTAATGCTGTAGTACTCTAATTCAGCTCTTCTCGATCCTTCCTGGTGTGTAGAATCTAGCTAAAATATACAAATTAATCTTCCTCTAGCACTTATAGAAACATCATGCTATTCTACATTCAGGTAATACAAATGAGTTTCTATGAACAAACTTTATTGCTTCAACTAAGCAGAGAACATTCAGGTCTCAAAAACAGACATCAAAGGGAGAAGCAAGAGTTTCTCCTCAATTTATTACACATATTTCAACTACATTTGTAACCAAGCTGAATTTAAATAAGCTATGAAACTGCACAAAGTAAAAGACAGACATTATGTTGCAGCCACGTGGGTTTTCTCATTATAGACAGAAACTTCTAATGTCCCATGTGCTATTTCTCTCTATTTGACATTATAAAAATCTATGATGCAGACTGAGTTTGAGTTTGCTAACAAACATTCCAGATTTCTGCCCAAAACTTTCTGCAAGTTTACAGTACCAAAAATGGTAAACACTAATGATCAACGCCACCATGACTTGTTAGGCAAGATGTCACAGATAATGCTGTCTCAGTGCCTGTGAAAGCAAACGACTTTTAAATAAATTTATCATGAAAACAGTATTAACCAAGAAGTCAATAAGCTGGCAAGACTATACAAACATGACTGACTTCTTCAGACTCTTTTTCCTTTAAAATTTTGTTTCCCTCTCTGAAACTAAATGATATTTAAGGTGCTTTCCAATGCAAATTTATCTATGATTCTAGATATATTTTTTTGTTGTTAGAAAAATAACAAGAAACTCCTTAAAGAATTTTATTAGTTATGTAATAGATATTATATATAAATAATGTTACACAAATTTTCTACAATACATGATAAAAATCTCACAATACCAGTATTTTAAATTACTTGAAGATTTCAGCTTGCTGAGACTGATGGCAGAGCAATGAAACACATGACATATGCTTTCAGTTTGGCCAACTGGGGCCCAATGGAGAAGCAGCCAAAAGACCCTTTTAAAGAACAGTTCGGTTCAGACCAAGAACAGCACGACTAGCTTAAATATCAGTGTAACATTTTAAAAATAAAAACCAAACTTACTAAACACCGCCTGTCAAACCATCAGTTTATCTCTCCAGCATTAGCCTTGCACACTGTCAAAACAACTTTAAGTGTGCCTTAAGTCCTTATTGTCCCCAGCTCTGAGAAACCTACCAACCTCAATCTGTCTAGAAGTCTGTGTAGCTGTTGTGGGATACTGCTTCTAAGTGCCTCCTGCTCAAGAGGCTCCTCCAGCTACTCCAACAGAACAGCTCAAGACTATATCCAGCCTGCCATGGAAAATGAATATTTCTCAAAAGTGGAAAATGAATATTTCTCAAAAGTTAAGAACAAAAATTCCCATGCTTTGCAGCTAAAGTAACTCAGCTTCTCTTTTTTCCACACTTACAAGTCAGTCAGACATGGAAGGACAAGTTCTTTTGCACACTTCAATGTACAGACACTAAACATTTTAGCAGTTTACATCCTACACAACACAGGCATGAGAGTCTTACCAAAGCATCTGCTACTGCCTCTTCCACGTCAGAACCCGTGTTCAGGACTCGCATAGCACTAACTGATGAGGACAGTCTACTCGACTGACTAATTCCAAAGCTGGTACCTGTTAAATCATCAACAAAAAAATGAAGAAAAAAAAAACAAAACAGACTTCAGTTGGAACAGTAACACAGAGTATTAATAATATACTCACTTAAAAAAAAAAAAAAAAAAAAAAAAAAAAAAAACCCAAGCAGAAGAAAAGCATTTGTTTAATGGTTCCAATAAATCACATAGGGGCTAAAGTATGGATGTTTTCATCCCAATATCTTTAGTGGTGTGGTGAAAGGTGCAACTGAAGTAACAACAGTAACATGAAGATTCTATTCCAGTATCACAGAGGAAAAAAAAAATAACAACAAATGAATTACTTTAACTAAAAACTCAGTAGTGCCCTTTTTGGTTTTGTTTCTTTTGTTTTGTTTTGTTTTTATTTTTGTTTTTTTTTTTTAATGTCTTCATTTTGGGTTTTTGTTTTCATTTCAAAGGAAAGCAAAAAAAAAGGGAAGGCCATAGAGACTACTGATGAAAAAACTACATGCATAAAGAATGCGCTACAAATACTGAATAAGTGGGAAACTAAAAAATCCTCTGCAAGGAAAAATAAAGTGACTGTTGTTAGGGAAGGAAAGGATTACCACTGGGGCATGAGGATGGAGACAAAATCTAGTAACACAAACATATCTATCTGGATTATTAAAACCACAGAACAGAAATTAATATAAATAGCGATTTTTACAACTGAACTATGAGGATAACCAAGTGGGTGGGTGAGAAAAAAAAATCCAGGATGACTGCACAGATGACAGCAAAGTGTACTCATCCTTCACCTGTAGCCCCATAAGCATCAGGAGCGTAGAGAGCACCAGTGGATCTGGAGTGATGTCTGGAAGCTGCAATAACAGGATCATACAAACCCTATCTATTACCATGGAATCAAAGTGCTGCAATAGTTGCTTAGATGAACAAAAGCACATTTATCAAAAAGATACAGCTTTAGCAAAGAAAATGAATACTACACAGAAGGATAAAGATTCAGACAAGTTCTCTGATTATGTAGAACAGAGAGGTTTATGTACACTGTATATTTCATGCATGATTTTTTAATTTAAAGGATTAAGAGCAGATTAAAAGCAAATATGTTCAAGTTCAAAGAAAAAAGGAAGCAGAGGTACACAGACACACACACACACACAACTAATTCACTAATACTGTTTTTCCATTGTGGTAGCTGCGATTCTACAAGTTCAAGAAGCAGAGCTCACACACCAAACAGTTTGGAAGAAAGTAACTACTGCACAAACTGTGTTAGCAGCTGACAACTGGCATTAGCTTGAGTTGTTGCCCATGTGCAGATAAGCTAGCCTTTACTTAAAATCACCACTTCACAGGTGGAAGTTAAAGTCATTCAATTGTAATTAAAAAAATTAAAGAAGTTAGTGTAATTAGCATTTCACGTTTTTATTGCTTTCTTAACAATGTACGCCGGTTACTATGGCTGAAGAAAATCCTTTGAAGTTATGGAAAGCTGGAACCAAAGATCCTTAAGGACTTCTGAATAAAAAGGAGCACCCTCTTTTTTTCTGACGCTTCTATAAAAAAATGGTCTTTCAGAGATTCTAGAACAGTTGGCCTACACAATACTGCTAGTATTTTCTTTCTTATATCAAGCAACATTGATGTTTTTAACTAGTCAGTTTCCTTCTGCTTCTGCTTTCCTTCTGTTCTCTTAATGCAGAATTTTACAATCACGTAACTGAAACTGGCTTTCAAGTCTAACCAAAGTGACCTGCATCCCAGACATAATACCACAATTTAATAAAGAACTGAAAATGCAAATATTTTACACCTGCTAGATACATAAAGCAGTAAAAATAGAAACCAGGAATTAAATGAATGAATCGCTGTTTATTCTGATTATCATACACAATCTAAGAGCCTGGTCTGAACTGAGCAATTCCAACACAGATCAAATCACAGCTGAGGAAGAACATACCATTTAACCTGAGTCAACCTCAAAATGATCCTGAGCACTGCAAAGACCCCAGAAACAACACTGTTTTTTCCCTTTTCTCTGCTTTTTACAGAGGTACAGCAAAGTATTTTATACCAAGTGAAATCTGCATGAAAATGTTTAGTTAGGTAGCTTTATTGAGAAAATAATACTTTATGGAATACCTGACTCTTCAGAACACACATCTCAGTATGGAAAAGGAGACAGAACATGTCAAAACATGTGCATCAAGAGTAATATAAATGGAAGTAGATGCAACAGTGGAGTAAACCTTTTCATTATTTTCCACCAACAAGCCCTGAAAACTAAAGGTAAACTTAAGCCATATAATTCAGGATGATCCTGTCTCCATATACGTTTGAATTATGCTGGAAATTTTCTAGGACAGTGAAAGGAGGCACCATTTTAGATCAAATGCATCTCGTTTCAAAAAATATTTTCAAGAATATTTTTTGTACCCTTTGAACAGCAGAAGTAACGTATTTACTTATCAATAATTAAAATGAAGAAAGATAAGATTAATCAAAATAAGAACAATTTTGGAAGGACTCAAAATAGCAATGTGTTTCTTGACTACAGTATGAAAATTACACTGGCTTGCTGTTTAATATCAGCTGCATGTAAGAGAAAAATTGTCCCTTCCACACTAGCTACCAATCTCCTGCTGCTCAGTGGCTGTTCTCTCTCCCTTTGTGGTCTCACATTAAGATGAGGCTACGGAAGCACTTCACACAGAGAAGCAACTATAAAACAAGTGTGCCAGTTTACCTGAATGGTTTAGCACTGCCATTAAGCAAAACTTCCTCTGCTAAACACCAGATAACACAAACATTTCCTCCCTTCCCCAAGACCATGTGTAACTATTTCTAGTTACAGATACAGAGACTGATTTGTCTTCTAATTCTATCCTTGAAAAACATTATTATTTTTTTAATAGAAATCAACAACATCTCATAAGACAAAGCTGTTCTAACAAAATACTGAATGACATTTAAAATTCGCAAGTAGAAGGATTTCAGGTTTCTTTCAGATATAGTTGCTTGTTTGTTTTTAATTCTAACTGCCATACTTGCTACTTTGCATTCCCTGTGCTACCAGTCATTCAACCTATTGTATTTGTACAGGTATTTGTTCTGAAATCTAATACAAAAATTAAACTCCATCTATAGACATAAAATCTAAAGTAGCATCTGGTCCAATGATCCACTAAATAACATTATTATTGTATTAGTTTAACAAAGATTCATATATATATTCAATTAACAGCACTGATTAAAAAAATCAAATGTAAATCAGATCTTACAGGCATGCAATTCAATTCAAGGCATAGGGCAGCAAAAGCAGCACAAAAAGAACTGGAAAAATCTCATTTTTAGGAGAAAAGATGTGTGTATGCTACAATACAGTCCACCTATGTGTTTTAGTAAGAGAGACGGGTTTATTACTGGATTCTGCATCATGTCTACTTTTAATTGAGTTTCCCAATTAAACAGCATCTGTGTAGATTAGTATTAGTTACTGAAACAGCTTTCATTCAATTAATCCACACTTCCTCAATAAAAACCATGGCTGACAGGAAGCACACTGCCTTAATAGACTGTAACAGACTTCCAGTGCTAATTAGCAGTACAGTCAGGTGCTTCATCTGAGAGAGAAACCAGAGATTTTCTATATTCAGGATAGGCTTCATGGCTAAAATCACATCGCCTTAAACTGCAAACTACAAAATTCACTGGTCAGTCAGTCAGTCTTACAGAGTTTTGTACTGCTGAAAAAATAGAAATCCAGCATGTAAGATACTTTCATCAGCATTTGAAACCAAGTTTGTAGCAACCTTGATAAGGATACAAGAAGTTTCCCTAATCCATAGCATGTTAAAGTAATTACAAGCAAACTTCCCTATTCCTTATTCACTTCTCAGAAACACAAACCAGCTTGACATTTATACAAAATCATCTAAGTGTTAGGACAACAAACCAAAATACTCAGTGAAAACAAAACTTACAGCAACTCTAGGAAGGAGGACTGAAAGTGGTTACGCTATGTGTGTGAATGTTAAAGTTTTCAACTTCTTTCCTATGTAAAAACACAGTTCAATTACTTCTCTGCTCCATAATCACTTTTTCTACTCTGATTAAAAATAAACTACAAAACTGTACTTTGGTTCATGTACTAGGATAAGGACTCTGCTACCTGCCCTGTTCATCTGTAGCAAACTGAAGGCAGCCTACAACACAGTTACTCCTCTGTAGCAGTTCCTTATCTGTACCACTGCATTACTCCCTTTACTGGCACAGAGTACTCTGATGACAGGATAGGTAAGAACAAAATCGGCTTCATTTCACATATTAACAGATTCTAGCTGATGTAGGGAAAGGTGGAGAATGACAGACAAGCTATATTTTACTTGTTCAAATGGATTAACTGTTTCTAAGCAATGAATACTCTAACAAAGATCAACAAGTAATTTCAAAAACCCTCCAAAAGCAGAATCACCCTTCAAACAACAACAAACAACTAGGTGCAATGAATCACACTAAAGCTCCTAAATGTTAAGGTAAGGCTAACACTAGCAGAGTGTTTTTGATGTGTGCAACCCATTCACACGTTGGTCAATTTTCCATCCAAGTAAATGGTGAGTGAGCCAAGGAAGGGAAAATAACGGTGGCCTGCTACAAGCTACATGGAGGAGGCATGGATTCGTTAGGTGCAAATAATGAAGGGCAAAGACAGCCATGCACAACAAGGGCTCTGAGTACTTACCAAGGGGTGGAAAAGAGCGGACAGGGCTCGTGTCCCTGCTACTTTCACGGCTGGCCTCCCGACTGCACCCCTGACTCACACTAGGCCGAGGAATGCGGCTGCCTCGTGCTAGTATGATTCAGGGTACAGACAAACAGCAGCACAGAAGGGAGAAGACATAAGAAAAGTTGCAGTTTTAATGATATTCTGCTTTGCAGTAAGATCAAAGATGTATTTCTACGAAAAGACACTGATGATTATGTTGTATTTTAAGTTTTAACTGATTCCACACACTTTCTTGATTGTGCTAGAATACACTAAATGTAGTCAGTTCAGTGGAACTACTTTTTTGGACAGCTAACAAAGTTGATTTACCAACTCTTCACAGAATGGTTGAAAAAACTCTTGAAAAAGATCAGGCTGAACAAGCAATAAAAAAAATATTCATTCAAAATTTGTGATCACGCTCTAGGTAATCTATTCAACAGTAACAGAAATGAAAAATTAAGCTTTCACAAGAAGGAAAATATAAAGACCATACTGCTAGGACATAAATTAAAAACACAAAATAAAGAAGATGAAGAACTGCAGCAATACCTATTGAAAAACACTGTTTGATTTCAGTACAATCAAGTGTAATCAGCTTATACTGTGAGGCACAGGAAGCATGACATTCATTTTTGTATCGCAGAAATATATATACACACACACATATCCAGAGGACACAGAAGTAATAAAGAAAACCTTCTTACAATGGTAGCACTTTCATTTAATGGATGTGGTAGTTTGGAGGGTGAGAATAAGACAAGAGTGAAAGAGGGAAGGAAGAAATGGAGAAGAAAAGAACAACTACTGCATTTTCAGAGCAAAAAAGCTATCCACTTTGAGTTAGAAGATCTGTCTAGTTTATCAATTCCTAGTGTCAGCATCCAGGTACATTTTAGATTTTTATTTATATGCATTCTAATTTTTACCATCCACCTGTAATGTAAATGCAAGGAATAGTTAGCCAGCACATGACATAAAATCGTCTGTAAAGAAATCAACAATTCACTATCGATTCTTACCTACTGACAATCTAGAAGGACTAGCTTCTCTACTGCATCCCTGACTTCTTGGGATTTTGCTTCGTTTCTGTGCAGCTGCAGGGTTCACTAACACTCTCTGAACCCCTGTGTTCATAGTGGAAAGTGTAGTTGTTGTCAAAACTCTTCCAGGAGATCCAGATCTACTGCCAGCTGAAGGCAAAATGAAGGAATGTAAGTAACAGCACATAAAGATGAACAACCAAGGTTTTAAAAAATGCTTAAAAACAGCAGGAAACTGGTGGTAGATTGAAATGGTCTGGAAAAACATACATGGTAAAAATGTGAAATTCAAAGCACTGGTACAAGTTCTTAAGGAACCACACAGCAGGCAGATACAGTTATCAGCACAAGGAAGCGCTTGGTGTGGCACTGAGCACTAGGTATGCTCAAGAAACCACAAACTGCATTTCCCATTTTCATCATCAGTTTGGACATCCCTGACACGAACACTGGCCTGTTCTTTCAAATTTCACTGTGTCATTAATCATGTTTTCTATAGTTATGTTAATAAAACAATTTTTAAAAGAACAGCTAGGAAGCTGAAGTGAGCAACTATAAACCAGTGATTCTATCATTATCCCAGCTCTTCTAATGCCACCAATGTTATTATAGAACAAGATCATCATTTTCCTAACATACAAACTCTTCTTACATGCTCCTTAAAGCACAGGTTCTTCAAACTTAGAGGAGTTAAATAAAATGCCACTGAAAACAATTCAAATATTCACATCCTTTGCTGAGGAGATTAGTCCACAAATTTAAAAGCTTTAAACAAGGTTAAAAAGAACTGATCAGGACATTCTATTTAAACACCCTGTATCTTTTATTAACAGTTTACAGTACTATTGTATACTCTGAATTACACTGGAACTGTTCATTTCAGCACAGCATACCCAATACAAGAAACTTGTCAATGGTCCCTGATGTGGATCCATCCTTTGACATCGCTCTTAGAGCACATGTCAGTTCTATGCCCTAACAAACAATCCACTCTTGTTTTACAACTTTATGTATCGACTGGTGGTAAATTTATTTGTATTTCAAGCTGCGGAATTGAACAATTCTGACCAAAGACATGGCAAAACACAATTTAAACCAAAGGTTAATTATGTGCAGATAAGAATATTCCACTAATCTTTTAAAAATAACCACGTAACCATATGACTTCACCTATGCTATCAAATCTATGACCTTAACATGCAACAGCTTAACTAAGTTTCATGGGATGCTTCTTATGAGGTATACTTTATTAAAAAAAAATGAATTTAATAAAGCTTGACTGTATGGGAAAAGAAACAAAATCCCAAACAAAACAAAATGTAGGCTAGGTGAAGGGAGAAAACAAAAAATATATACCATGCATATACCTTCAGGTTCATTGTTTGAATTCAAACTTGAAATGGTTATTTAGCAAAATGCCCTTTTCCAAACTATGGACCTATTCAGCAGAAATGATAAATAAATTTTAAACAGCCTAGAAAAAAATAAGCATAGCTTCTATAATCGGGGGGAGTGTAGGGAAGGAAAAAGAATAGGCAAGTTGATAAAACTGCTGTGGTCTGCAGAAGTTAAGGGTTTGTCAGTTTCTCCATGTTGGGGTAATTCAACTTATGCCTGATGCTACTATTCTGCACTCCCACTTTCCAGTATTTCCAACCCAGATGCTGGAAAAACCTTTCACTGTCCCCGAGATTTTTAGACTATTTTCTACAATACATCAGAAATTGAAGAACTTCACTTCTCCTCAAAATACACAGGAGGAATATAACCTCTCATTATTCTAGCTTATTTTTAAGATCTTTTTGTCTGACCTGCAGAGCATACCACTATAGCCTAAATAAACCAAACCCAGTGTAATATCCTGAAAACGTTATTTTAAGAGCAACATCACTGTCATGATGCTCTTAACACCACCATCAGCATCAGATCTAAACACCGAAAGCTAGACGATTAATTAAAAAAGGGGCAATTACTAAAACAGTATTCTAAACTGACAAAACCCTCCCGGTTCTGCTGCCTTCTGAGTAACAGTTGCATCATGGGAGTCAAGTGCAGCATGTGCAAAAAAGCAAGCCAGAATTTCTGCTGAATAGGGGCCTTAAAATGAGGTGTGTAAAACAGGTGATCAAACAATGATGTATACACAAATTCTGTAGACTCTTACCACCAATGGGGTTAGCAGACTGTGATCCTGAACAAGTGTAAAGGCAGGATTGGGGTGGGGGTTTATAGTCCATGAAGAGGGAGGGAGCAGAGCAGATTTAAAAATGGATGGCAAACGGAAATAAGAAAGCTTTAGTCATTTCACACAGGAAAAAAAGCCACAAGGGGGTTATGCTAAAGCAGTGCTTTTAAGTAGCTTCCACGATTGAAGAACTAAGTTCAAATGCCATGTACAAAGCAGATGAAGCAAAGCTGCACAAGCAAATTACAATTCTTCAGCTTTCTAATCAACAACTGGGTAACACTGAAGAATTAATTTCAATTAAACATGAAACTGTAGCTTTCAAATTACTTTAAAAAAATACTAGGTTGCCAAAACAACTTCAAAATTTCAACAGCTGAACAAAAATTACACACAAGGCCAAAACATATTTTTGTTCAAGACAGACAGTAAAGGAACTGAGCTGCAAGTGCGGTGGATGACCAAAAAAAAAGCAAACAACTTTCACAATGGCACATTTGAAAAGACTTGCATGTAATTTAGGGTTTTCCTCTTTCTCAATTCATATGAAGTGTAGCAGTAAGAATTTGTTTCCATTCAAAAATTTTATTCTTTCTCTGAATGAAGACTAATTTAATTTTAGCATATTAACTGACAACCAAATAGAAAGGGACAGGAAGAAACTGAGCAATTTTTTCCATGGATAAAGTAATGGGATGCAGGTTGTATAGTTATTTACTTTAGGAAACAACTTAATAATTGAGGTAAGTGGAGGAGTAAAGCCCTTCTAAAACCCTAAAAAGCATCATTTGTAAAAGCATTCAGATCTGCAAGTCTTTCACACAATGAGCTTCGAACAAAAATACTGAATAGCTTTAAACCTAAATTTACAAAAGCATCTGTGTTACAGTCTTTTTTTGTTGTTAAGAAATATTAAGCTTAAATCTAATATAAGTTATTTCCCTGCCACAAGTGAGGAAACTAAACCAGCCCCAGGTAGGGAAACATCAAGAATCTCGCTCCATGCAACGCTGTGAAAATTTTTATTTATATAAAGAAGCATCACCTAAACAGCAGGTATACACTGCCTGACAGCTCTCCTTCACCTTATGTCTGCCCTGTTTACCTTCTTTAAAGTGTATCAGAATTCTTGTTCTCCCCAACTTACAGGTTATAATGAGCTAACTGAAAGCATCAGTTCTGAACAGATGTAGTGATGAAAGGCACTGAAGATGCATTCTTATATTTAATTTTTACACATTATCACAAGTAAACACATCTAGTTATTTCAATATCTATTCAGCTCATCTCTTTTTATATTGATACAGTAAAAAAAAAAAAGAATTCTCTTGCAAAAAAACTGTCATCATCTGCAAAAATCAAACTGTACAAGCTTCAGTTTGTTTCCTTGGATTTGTAGTCACTTATGTGTGACGTGATGTTTATCATCAGAAAAGTCATAGATCACTACTTAAATTTTGAATTCCCCTCCCTCCAGTTTATTTTTAAGAATTTATTGCATTTCTTCAAAGACAGATCAGCTCCTTCCAAGTATCAGTGGAAAGATACAGATATTGCTCACTGCTCTTACTAAAGTAGTTTTTAGGTCATTTGCTGTCCCTACTTTGCCCTTAAAGTATTAATCCAAAAATTCCTTGCTTATGATAGAGTTTAGTTGACAATGGAAACATAGAACAAGTTTTGCACAACTTCCGTCACAGCCAATAACTAAGCTTAGCTTTCAACCACAAGTAATCATGGGACCAGATAACTACCCATGAAAAGTTCACTTAAGAGCATTTCTGTTATTTATTTCATTATTTTTTATTTATTTGCACAGTGTTGGTTTTTGGGTTTTTTTTAGAATTTTAATCCACAAAACCTGAAATTACTGGATCAAATTTGATCCAACTATGTCTGATGGAAAATGAATTCTACAGAGTAGAATGGAACTGGAAGTGCTCAATTAGCAAAATAAACAAAATTTTTTCTACTTTTTTAACCTTTAAAATTCTAGTTAGGAGAAATGCAGTCATCACTACGAAGAAAATAAACATTTCTGCCATAAACCATAGAATTAAAGAATTTTACTGAAAGTAGATAAAGTTAGTCAGAAGAATAATTATTACAATGGCCCATTGAAACTCTACGCTACTTATTAGCTTTGTAATATGAAATCTGTCAAACTATAGCCTTGGTTAATTTATTTACATTAATTTTATCATTCATGTCTGTTCCTTTCATTAATTTAATTAAATTCAATTTAATTAAAAGACGTTTAATGCATTTCACTAGACGAGACAAAGCTGAAAGCCTGGAAACAATATAGGTATGTTTTTAGAAGAAGTTGGCTGTAGGCATCAGGTAACAAACAAACTGCCATAGGTCTGCTGGTGTCAAAGAAGGCGAGATAGAGTCAGGTCTCTAATTAATGACAGGCAGCTCAACTAGATGAGAAATTCTCCATTTGCTTTTGTTTATGAGCACACAAGAAAATTACTGGGGATCAGCTAGCGTACAGCAAATTTATTCTTTACAACTCCAGGTTTCAGCATAAGCTACAGAACAGACTATCTGCTTAGCGTGTAGTGTTTTTTGTTCCAAAGAGATAAGAAAAGGGAAGGTAATGTCTGTAACACAAAAAAGGAGTAAATATTCAAGGACCAACATAGCCGCCTAGCTTAAAATGAAATCTGCTCTTTCTGGCTGAAGATATGAGACTTTCTGAAAAATGAAACACTAATTTTTCAGGTTAACACTGAAGACACCATTCAGCCTACACATTTTTCTGAGTTATTTCTCCATGTATTACATATAATAGACACAGATATTTTACTGGTGTTGTGTGTTAAGGATTTGGGGAGGAGGGGGAGAGAAGAATGTTGAAGGGTTATAGTTGAAGAAAGAATTTAAGGGTAGGGTTTGCTTCTTTTTACATGATCTAATTGAACTGACAAACTAAGACCTAGCCTACTATTTTGCCCAGAGAAAAACAACATGAATTAGAAAAGCATGCAAATACCACTGACCCAAAACACTGAAAAAATACCTTCATTTTTCTCTGGCGATGATGAACCTAAGGCACAGAACAACAACTCAGTATGTAGCTTGGTTTTTTTTAAATTAACTTTGACTGTAGCCATTTGTCAATGAACGTTTGCTAAAGCATTTGGCCTTTTATCAGGTTTATCTGAGAAACAGCAAATACATACGCTGAGACTGAGAGACCACTTTGGTTCTACTCCGTCCTCTGGAATCTGTTTTAGAATTTCCAATACCAACAGAAGGTGTTGAAAGCTTTGTTCGTATACGACCTATAACAGAAAAGTTGCATTAAGTTAGTTTTTCACAGCAAAGTAGAAAGTAAAGCATTAGTGGCATTTACTAGTATGTTCTTAAATTTCTGTACATAAAAACAAAGCACAATGTAAAAGGTGAAAATTCACTGGGATAATTAGTAGAAATTTGACCATATTTTAAGGACTTAATAATTGAGGGTTCAGAAGACTTCTCTGATGCTACATGCCTCAGTAAATTATTTGCATGTTACATTTAAACGCCCTGAACTAGTTAGTTCTTGCTTCCTACATGAATATGTTGATCACATTACAAAAAGGGAAATTTATTCAATATATAACAGGCAATGCAGCTGCTAATATTGCAGATTTGGTCTGTTCATTAGTACCTGTGTTTATAATTTTAGTTTCACAGTCACAAAACTACAAAACTAGCCGTGTTCAACTTCTGAATAGGGTTCTGAGATTTCTTCCTAAATTCTGTGTTCTTTTAAGAAACGTGAAAACTATCTTCCCTATTACTGTACTGTTTTCCTGACCATGGTAAAATAGACTTCTATACGATTTACAGCAATTAGTATTAATAATATTAAGTAAATTTAAGTCTCAGTGTCAGCACGATATAAAAAAATACTATTCCTCTCAGCAGACAGAAGAACTGACAATTCCAAAACAACAGAAATCACTTCTTTCTAGAATGCCAGAGGTTGAAGTTTTTTGCACTATTAGCCATGTCCCTCATAAATGTTCAAAGAACAATGAAATTACCAAGGAACACAGAGGGAAAAAAAAACAACACCCAAAACCCTCCCATAAAACTGTGCTAACCATGCTTCTCAGAAGTTTCACAAACAAAACCTAGAAGGTTTGAGCATCGTGGACCTAGCTCAACGAGTAATTCATTTTTTAAAATAGAATAAATTAAATGCTTTCTAGACATGTGCAGTCAATATTAGACCCAGAATAACTAGGCACGCAGACTATTCTTTAGTTCTAGTCTCTTTAAGCTTTCCACACCAGAATTTGGAGACCAACCAAGTTAATATTATTCATCCAAGTAGAGGGAATAGCTATAGATGAGAGTCTATAAGAAGAGAACCAGAATAAAGGAGGTTATTCACTAAACTACCAGAAGAAATATGTTAGCAAGATTGGTTAGATTAAGTACTCCAAAGTCTACTAGTTATCCCCATGCAATGGCAGTATTTTCCCAATGAGTGCTGTGAGACTGCAAGGCATGTAGACTGTGTTCAGAATTTGGCCCCAAAACATAGGAATACAGAGTGCCACTATTTCACTGCTGTGTTAAATCACCAATTGGAACCTGGTTCAATTTCATCAAAGTGAAAAATAAAAACAGAACGGCAACAAGCAGTTTGCATTCGTGAGGCAAATAAGCTGTTATCTGTCATTAATGACACGTTTAAACAAACAGCACACTGAAAATTGATTCACAAGTCTCAAAAAGATGAATAATAGCAGCACCTGTTTCCCAGAGCATGAGCATATTTGATGAGATTATCTGTGACTTGCTTTAAAAATAAAATACACAAAACTATAAAGCTCTTATATTTTCACACTGAAAATGTTAAGCAATGATACTTCTATTGCAGATTGCAGATGAGTACTAGAGAATTAATTTAAAAATACTACACGACAACCGAGTATTAGATGCATAAGCTATCTGGAGTTACGTATCTCCACAACACCCCAAGAAGACTACATTGTACTTTCAAAGCTTAATTTGTATCAATGAAAATATAAAGCTGAAAATATTAGCTTTTCTAACAAAATATTTTCTTACCATCTTCA
Organism: Tetrao urogallus; assembly: GCF_951394365.1. Taxonomy (NCBI): domain Eukaryota; kingdom Metazoa; phylum Chordata; class Aves; order Galliformes; family Phasianidae; genus Tetrao; species Tetrao urogallus. Next base: position 7,814,893 of record NC_136820.1, on the reverse strand, counting down.
GAAGCTGTTCCTAAACAGAAAAAATAACAAAATACATGATATTCCAAACAACAGTGTGCGACTTTAATTCCTTTTCTGAGATAATCTTAGGAATCTTGACAAATTCTACCAGATCAGGAAGAGGTCTAAAACCTGGATTACAATTCCATTATTGAACTGAAGCAGAATTATCAAAAAACTCCCGTGCTACACTTTCAGTGATTTACAGGAATGCAACACACAGCACTGCCTTCCAAACTTGTCACAAAAACACAAGGAAAAAAATAGAAAAAATAAGTAAGGCAACTAAATGAGATCCTGACCAAAACTTTATAAATATTCTAGTGCAAACTTTTCTGATGTAAAACATACTACTATACATTATCTCAGACAAGAACACACCACAAGAAGTGTGTTTCACAAACTGGCCAGTTATAACTCTTCAGAAACTCCACCAAGGAGAGTTTCTTTTTGATGCATGATCACTTTCAAAATCTACATGAGATTAAGTTTTCTTCAGAGAAGTGAGCAGATAGAACAGGAGCTTGCTGAAACAAGATCACACTTGAACAATTACGTCAACTTTAACAAGGCTAAACTATGACAAAACGAGTGGGACAAATGTGACATCGGTGTATACGAATCAATGAGAAGCTATCTCTACAGTGCTCCATTTCTCCAAGCTCCTGTGAATCAGATCTGATGATAACAGAAAAATATACATACAGTAACACTGCTAAAATGTTAAATGGACTAAAAAAAATAAATACTCAAAGGGCAACTCCATTTTTCTTTTCATTCTACACTGTTCCAGCATATCTGACTGTGACTTCTTCATATTCCAATATCCTTAATATAAGTCACTACTGTTAAAACCTGCCTCTAAACTTTAACTCAGTGTACATTTCTTCACAAAAATCAGGTACAGAAATACACATGTAGGAGTGCCTCAGTTTTGCCAAATCAAATTTGCTAGTCTGTGTTAAGAAAAAACACACAAACAAAAAAAAGAACAGAAAACCCAACATTCTTTCAGAGCTTGATCTTGGAACATTTAAGCCAGGCTAACAGCTAGTTCTCATCCTAGGAGGAGTGGTGCTGCTTCTCCTTTATCCACCTTTGTAACACCAACCAACCTGTCTGGACAGTTAAAGGTTCACTGTCAGTTTCCAGAGATTAAAAAAAAAAGAATACTTTCATCTCTGTTCTATCTAATTACCTTTCTGGAATTTGTTCACCTACAGAAGTTCATAATGGAGTACTACAAAGCATGAGTGAAAGAAGTCATAGAAACAAGGCCATGATTAGCAGTAGGAAGAAAAAAAACTTCTTGCAGGAAGCAGTTAGATCAGAGCAGCTGTATAATAAACTACAACTTGAGAGTTAAGATGCGTTCATTCTGTCTCACATCCATCTCTGCAGATTATCCCACCAAAAAAAAAAAAAATCATTGCTCTCATCAATTGTGGAGCACTTCCCCTTCTAAACAGATGTATGGGACACCTCCACAAGCTATGACACAAGTCCTTAAGAAAGCTTTTTCCTGGTGACAACGTGCAAAATGCACACAGCAAGTGCTCAGCACAGTCTAAATCCTATTATGTGCAATACAAGGAAACCCGATATGGAAATAAGTAAGACAGATACTAAAATACTGTACCAGGAAATCGTATTTTATTGACTTGCCACCTGCAACACCCCAAAATAGCTAAAATTCTTCCCAGAGGATCTCTCTTATGGCTACATGTGCACAATACTGAGTTCTGCAGAGACCTACCTTCCCACTATTTTCATTTCTGTGCATATTTTGTGTGTATTTCCCCCAGGAGACTCAGTATATGCTGTCTATGGCAGGAAAAACATCACCTGCTCTGCTTTCAGTAAACTACTCATTCTTCTAAACGTGCTCTGTTAAAATGCATGTGACAGGAGTTATGAATTAAGTAGCAAATGCAACTGACTTGTAAAGTGTTTCCCAACAAGAAATTACCATTACCAGGCATCGACACGGGAAGCATTACTTGCACACACCTGAAAAAGTCTAACAAGTACTATGAGAAACATGATTCTCAATTGCCCTTCAATTATGATAAAAACATAAGCCAACCCCGTCCATGTGTAGTGAACTAAGAAAACGTTAGTGCTAAAGCATAGCTGGACTACTTGGTAAGCTATCTGAAAAGGTAGGTCTCCTCAACAAACTATTCTTTAATAGAATTGCACTGGATTATGCGACTTACAGGGATGTAAAGTTAAGCACTAGACCAGATTCTGATGGGAGCAATTTCTAAAGAGAAAATTCTAATTTCCTTTTAGAAATTCTTAATTATCTGCTTATTCTGTTTTCCAAAGGCTATTTTGCCAAAAACTCCAAAACAACACAAACAAAAAAGCTGACTTCAGAGATAGAAGTAAGAAATACAACAAAACTAGACCTTGTCACAAAAAGAAATTTAACTACAGAATTGCTCTGTAATTCTTTTCTTATTTGGAGTAATAGCAAAATTCTGATAAAAGTTTCTGTTGCTGATGTATTCAAAACGTTGACAAATACATATACACAACATATATATTAAGACTTTAAGATTACATAGGAGTTAATGAAAATAGTACATGTTAATCAATAGACAAACACAGTAAACATTAAATATTTTACATAAAAGACACTTTAACATAATTAATAGAATTAGAGGACAGACTAAACAATTTCTTACCATCCATCTTGTCAGAAGTATCCTCTTTGTTGAAAAAGCAGGCAAAGAAACATGGAAAACTTAGTGTGTTAGAATAAAGGTGTTCACAGCAGAGTCATAAAACATTAATTAAGGAAAATACATTAATATTAAATACTGCAGACACATCTATCTAACTTGTGCACGTATAAGCTAACTTAAGTAAAACTGGTTTCTGTCAGCCCAAGGAACAATATTACAGAGCAAGGCACAAGTAAGTACCCTGCATGGGGATGCTAAACCTGTATTATCCAGATTTGATCAAGCCTTTGCAGTAAAATATTTATCTGCTGTTTCATGCTTGGCTTTCAGCATCAATATACATTTGTATCATTACTGAATTACAATATCTTATGAAATTTGCTCCTCAAGATGGGCTAAGGGACAGGAAGGGAAGAGACATCACAATAAAAACAGAGGCAAAATGGGACAAAGTTCCACTCAGGTTTAAAAGCATTAAAGATTCACAAGTTCAGCTGGAATTGCTTATTCTGACAGTAACAATCTGAATTAAAATATTTAATGTGCAACAGATATAATTACAGCTCCAGTCTCCTCAACAGGCCATTACCTATTAAGGATGCCAAAGCTAGTCAACATTCAGAATAACTAAAGAAGGTCCTCCTGTATCTAGAAGACTCTCAAAGTAAATAACAAATACAAATGATTTAAAACAACAAAAACACACATAAATACACATAATAATTCTTATAATAATTAGCTAAGAGACAGAGACAAATACTAATTACTACGCTTATGAACTTGTTCTCTTAGGTTCTACATTTTGCAGCTATTTTATCAAAAGGTAGATGTTACTTTTTCAGTAAGGGTGAGAATGAATCAGGATCAAACTGAGAAGTATTCCTTTTGTGTGACTGTTAACAAACCTTGGCCTCCTTCACCATCACTACCTTTGTACAGTCCATCTATAACAGCATTTCAGTTTTCTATCTATCACTACCTAGAATCATAGAATCATAGAATCACTAAGGTTGGAAAAGACCTAAGAGATCATCCAGTCCAACCGTTCACCTATTCCCAATAGCTCCCACTAAACCATGTCCCTCAACACAACATCCAGCCTTTCCTTGAACACCCCCAGGCTCGGTGACTCCACCACCTCCCTGGGCAGTCCATTCCAGTGCCTGACCACCCTTTCTGAAAAGTAATACTTCCTCATGTCCAGCCTGAATCTCCCCTGCCGTAGCTTGAAGCCATTCCCTCTGGTCCTATCACTAATGACACGAGAGAAGAGGCCGACCCCCAGCTCACTACAACCTCCCTTCAGGAAGTTATAGAGAGCAATGAGGTCTCCCCTGAGCCTCCTCTTCTCCAGGCTGAACATTCCCAGCTCCTTCAGCCTCTCCTCATAAGCCCTGTGTTCCAGACCCCTCACCAGCTTTGTTGCCCTCCTCTGAACACGTTCCAGGGCCTCAATATCTTTCTTGCAGTGAGGGGCCCAAAACTGGACACAGTACTCGAGGTGCGGCCTCACTAGTGCTGAATACCTGTCACATTATCTTGCCATTTCAATTCAACACTATACTCTTTTCCACAAGTCACTGTATTCACTAGCAAGGCAAAACTTTCCCATTACTCAGAACCCTCAAAAGAATTTGACATGGACTTACAGACCACGTATTCACCACTCCCCATCTACAAACTCCAATGAGAATATGCCATTTCTTTATCTCTGTTATTTCCCCACATAAAACCACCACTCTTTACTTCCCTAAAAACCTCTGTGCCCTTCTTAACTCCTGCTTCCAAATTCTGTGCATGAATCACACACATGGCTTAAGATGTTCTGAAAGCAAACCAGAATTCCAAACAAGAGCTAAATTTCTGTGAAATCTGTAATGAGGAAGTAAACCACAATGAATAAACACCAACAGATTTCTCTCTCTGCTTTCCACTTGACATTTTTCTCCTCCTCCTACTGCTATGTTTATTATCACTTTTCCTATGAGTCATCTCCACCTTCACCTAAGAACCACAGTTATGTCCTCTTGCCCACCAAAATAGACTAAAAAATACTCTGATCTTGAAGAATATTAACCCTGGCTTTCAGACATTATGCAAGGAGTATCAATTCTCCAACTGAAAGTCTCCCCTCCAGCAAGCAAACTGAGCAGCCCAACCCTAGTCTACACCCAACACCTCCCTGATCCCCCGTGTGGGCAGTAGAGGGAGCCCACACCCCATGCTAAAGTCCTGCTCCAAGCAGTGTTCTTTCTCAGCAGCACTGCAAACACACTGCGTCCACATTCAGTAGTGGTTCCAAACCACTTCAAGTAGGCACTGATGACAAAAGAAGCAGCTCACTTAAACCTAACTAAAAACACAATCAAAACCTTGGATAACATAGCTTACATCCTTATATCCTTACATCCTTTTATCCTAACATCTCCCAAGGCACAACACAAACTGAAAAGGTAAAGAAAAGGTTTGGTTTTTGTTTTTTTAAATGTTTAAAAAGGCTAAATAAAAAGTACTTTTTTTTTTTTTTTCTTCTTTTTTTTTTTTTTTTTTTAAATATGATTTCTCTGCCTCCCTTGTGACCATGACTGGTAATATCACTACTAGAATTTGCCTCCTTGGTAGTCTAGCAGGAACATAGGCTGAGAAGAAAAAACTAGCAGTGAACACTGAATCTCACCCCTACGTTAAGGATACATGCCTAGCATTCCTTTATTCTCCTTATGCGATGGTGAAATTTAAACTTGGAAGTTCTACCATCACTATCAGTTTTTCTGTAAACTAATTTGCAGAGCTTTGTATGTCTAACAGCAAGCATTCCTGACAAGCAAGATTATCACTCAGGTGGAAAAAAACTACTTTCACAGAGTTTTATGAATGGACTTCGGAAGCTCTCTCCGAAATCAGCTGTATACATTTGTGCAACAGTTTGTATTATGTGAAGAAGCCACTACTTAATACAAAGATGTCTCATTAACTGATTATTTTACAGCAGTGCTAAAGAGCTGAGAAAAAAAACATGGAAATCAAGAGTCCTGGTACTGATTTCCTTTTTACTTTTGGATGCAAAAAAACCACGATCACCATCTGCTGTTAAGTGAAGGTATCGTGCCTTCCAATACACAGTGTAATACCAGATTAAGATGTTTAAAGAGCATAGTATGAATATATTCTTTACATTAGTATTCTTCTAGCAGAAGGAAAATAAAACATCTAGCAAAGTTGGTAACTTACGTGAGAAAATGTGCTCTTTTACAACACTCCAGCAAAAATGACAATGAGAGTTTTCCAAAAGTAGGCTTGTCTTCCCGTAACTCTCTGAAGAAAAGCCTCAGAAATAATTCCCCAGTAAAGATAAAGATAAAGATGTTTCCCTCACCTAGTGAAGCATAAGATCCTGGAGGCAGACCAGCTGCTGACAAGCGCCCAGCTCCAGCTGTCTGTCCAGAAGCATGGCGAGCCTTTGCCCCCGCAGCAGCATTAACATCAATGTCACTGCGAGACCTTTGCAGAGTTCCTGGGCTTGGAACACTCTTGCTGCTGCCCGAAACTAGTAACAACAACAACAAATTGTTAGTAATGAATAGAATTAATCGTATTTGCAAGGTTAATGTTTTCTACTGCTGCAGCAAACCTGCAAAAAACATGTATGTTACACAAATAAAGTTAATATAAATGCAATATTGTAAGGACATTAAATAATGTTGGACACGTTGGCATGAAACTCAGATAAAGAACAGTTCATGTTACAGTATTATTTATTGCCATTCAATATGAAATGTTACCATTTAATGCTATGTGCTCCCATTCTTCTACAATCTGCATAATTAGGAATGTTTATGGGGTTTATTACCCCACTGAATGCTTCAAAACATAATGAAATTCACAGCACCCTTTGTGATATGGAGAGAAGACAGTATTTCCATGATTCAGCTGAGGTGAAGCTTTGGGCAAGCTGACTGAATACCTTCATTGGTTTTGGCCTCATCTTCTATAAAATATTTTTTAAATCCATTTCCTCTTACATGCTGAATGTTAACTATTAACTGAAGTTAATTTTCATTGACTCTTCCTTCACAGTTTCAATACCAACCAAACAAGCACCCTTAATTACAAGAGGCTTGTAAAAGGGAGTTCAGTGATTTCTTTGGAAAGACTTACAGAGGCATTACATGAAAGGAGAAAGACAAGATTCAACTTTGAAAACTGGTGACAATATCAAACTGCTTGAATTCTGCTTTATTTGGTTTCTCTCACATACACAGCAGCAGCTACTTTGGAACAGATGAAAGGTACAAGGCATCTTTCACTTGCAAACACCACAAGCCCAATTGTCAGACAGAGACAACAGAACAATGCACTGCTTCTTTGAGAATGACTGTCCCATGACAAAACTCCAAGATAAACAACCAAAGAACAATTCCAATACGTAACAAATCATCTTGTCTTTTGCTCACAACTGAAAATATGTAAAATCCAAGCTGAGTAAGTGGAAAACATAGCAGTAGCTGCAGTTTGCAGACATAACATTATTCAATTCCGAAATAGGCTAAATACTTAACAAAATAAAATTTTAAGTTCCATTTAAATCTTGTAATTCAAAGAACTTTAAAGAATAAATACTGTGCACAAGATAGCACTAGCTTACCTCTGCCTGCAAAGCTGGCTGGGCTGGCTGCAGACCATTTAGAAGATAGAGGACGGCTGAAAGACAAAATCCAATGAACCCATGAAGTAAGGGCTTTTATAAATAAAACATCCCATGTAACAGATCCAAAAGGCAATTAATACACGGTGAAATGAGAGAACAAAAGGGTTATTTATATATTTTTTTCCTCACCCCTTCTATTTTCTCTGAATATTTTTGGAGAAAAACATTTAATACAGACTGAAAACACAATCGTTCTTATTGGAACATCTTTTATATTTTATGAAATTACATCTTCATCACAGAGCATTTCTCCTTTGATAATACAAACTTCAGGTCACAGAAATATTTAAGGCTGCCACTGCAAGGTCTTATTTAACCACAGAGCTGATCTTCAAAATCAGCTGTCATGCAAAAAGAGTGGGAGATAAAAACGACTGATACATAACAAATTATGGGTTGCCTGCAGTAACAGGGAAAAATGGATGAAAGAGGGGAAGCCTTTGTATTTTTAATACAAAAAAGGCAAGGCTGAGAGAAGGTGCATAATACTGTGTATTTACCTGAGTTACTTGCTCAGGTGCTCAAGGATAATGCAGCTGTCAGAATTATTAGGTAATTTCTCACAGAGAATTATGTATCTGCAGCTAACTAACAACCACATACAGCGATTTCCTAATATTAATACCTGGCGTTTTGGAAGCATTTTGTTGCAAGCCCGCGGTTAAATTCACCTTAAATTGAGCTCCAAAAAGTCCTAGACAACTGTTATAATTTCATCACTTACACAATCTACTGCAAATGCCATTTCATTTAAGCAGTTTCAAATAGAGCTTGTTTCTTGTTTTGTAGGGACAAGTCATCATATTTTTTTCATCCCCTAATCTCCTTTCCCTTTTTTTTTTAATCAATGATCTAGGAGATCTGTAAGTACAGCGAAGTCAAAAATCATGGAGAATTAGACAAAGTAAAACCATGTCCCTATTTCCTAGGGTAGTAAACACAGGGAGAACTTATTATCTAGTTATCAATACTAGAAGCTAAAAACTCAGTTTTGTGTAACACAGGGAAAATAACATCTATCCAATAAAAAATTACTCAAGACTCAATTAAAAATACATTTCCTGCATAGTAACTACTTCTATTTACTGTTCAACCCCTTCCTTTCTGTAATATTTAAGTTCAAATATCTGCAAAATTACATTACAATTCCTGCAGTACAGGAAGTAACATGTGGTAGTTTAAGAGTATTTTAAAATTTTAATCTCTGTATAACTTAGTTTTTAACATTACTGGCAGGTCATTAACAACATGTTTTAACACTTTCAATTTTCAGGTAAGCAATACAGACTAATTTGAAGAAGAGTAATTAATCGTATCTGAATAACATTTTTGTAAAAAAATAAAATAATTTTTTCGACAGAGAAGTAGGTAAGTGACCCTTACTTGAGGCTCTCCTGTGAGCTAGAAGATGACCTGTCTGACTGAGGGAGAGATGCTATACTGCCAGAATTCTTCAAGTATGTCTGGAGGCTTCTTTGATAAGGTGGCTCAAGGGAATTGTACAGAGTCTCTGCTTCACTAGGAAAGTGATTTCTAAGACCCAAATAAGCCCTGTAAAAAAAGAAAACAACCAACTGTAACTGTTCTTTATTTTCTTTAAAATATAGTCACGATGTTAAAGATTACAAGGGATGAGAGCAAAAGGAACTTGAATTGGAACGACAAAGTATAAGAGAAACTCACCAGCTCAGTAAGAAACCAATTAAATTGACCTTAGACATCTTCTTGAAAACAACTGAGTCTCTCTGTCCTCTGAAATTCTCCACTCACTTATTGATTCTAAGGGTAAGGAACAGTAATTCTACTAATTCTACTCTGGCCTAAACTAATGAAAATGCTGAAAAAAATTTGATAACTTCATTCATGAAGAAAAAAAAAAAAAAGAATGATTATACAGCAATATCAAACATTCTTTTTCCTATTTCATAAGAATCTGCAAATACTTTAAGAAGGTAGCAATTGCCTCTATCTTTAGAATATTTTTCTTACAATAGAAATCAGATGTTAGTTCAAGACACTGAGAACAAACACGTAACTTTTCAATCTAACTTCTGCCCTTTTCTGTGGCTAACACATTATGTATTGTCACCCTTCAACCCCTCATGTAAAATCTACAAATTTTCAGAGCAAAAAGTAGTACAGACTTACTTCCTTGCCTCCACTCTTGCTTCTGCATCAGCATCATGAATGCCTTTCTTGATTGTTTCAACTAAGACAGCTGCATGCCTAGAAGACAAACATTCCTCATATTATTTTGCTTCTGCAAATTCAATTCTAAAGTAAGTAGTAAAGTTTAAATAGTTAAAATAATAAAGTAATATAATAATAAATAATAAATATAATAATATATATAATATATATAAAGATATAATAAATATAATAATAAATAATAAAGTAAAAAAAAAAAAAAAGAAAGCAAAGGGAGAAGTTCTAAGGTATGAAGCAAACAAATGCTTAAGCGTAGTGATGATATAACTGCACTGCTGTAGAGGCTTAAGAAGGCTTCCCAGCTATTTCCTTTTCTGAAGGTAGAAATTATGTTTTCTAAAAAAGTAAAGGCTACAGCAAAGGCAGACAAATGCAGGTTTTCATTTTTTAAACAAAACAAAACAAACACATGAAAACACACTTCTTGTTTTCTTTAAGCCTCTGAAATGCTGACTACGTGTAAATACAGAGGTATTTCAACAGTTCACTTCCTTGAATCAAAAAGTCTCTGGAAGAACCAACGAATATACCATGTGGGAAGGCACCCACAAGAATCACCAAGTCCAACTCCCGGCTCCACACAGAACAACCCAAAACTCTAACCCTATGTCTGAGAGCATTATTCACATGCTTCCTGAACTCTGGCAAGTTCAGTATCACTGACACTGCCCTGGGCAGCCTGTTCCATGCTCACCGCCTTCTGCTGCAGACCCTGTCCCTAAGCCCCAACCCGGCCCTCCCCTGGCACAGCTCCATGCCGTTCCCTCAGCCTGTCGCTGTCACACAGAGCAGAGCTCAGCGCTGCCCTCCGCTCCCTGTGAGGAGCTGCAGCCGCCATCGGGCCTCCCCTCAGCTCCTCTGCTCTGGGCTGAGCAAACCAAGGGACCACAACTGTTCCTCATACAACTTCCCTCCAGACCCATGCCCATCTTCACAGCCATCCTTTGGAAGCTCTCGAATGTTTTTATGTCCTTCTTTATGTCCAGTGCTGGAGGTGAGGCCGCACAGCACAGAGCACAGCAGGACAGCCCCTTCCCTCTCCCAGCTGGCAGTGTGACCACCTCTGATGCACCACCTCTGGGTACTGCTGGCCCTTGGGGCTGTCGTGGCAGAATGCTGTCTCATATTCTTGCCATGAGCCAGAACCCCCAGATCCCTTTCTTTCTGTGGGGCAGCTCTTCTGCCTCTTATCCTCAAGTCTGTACCCATGTCCTGGGCTGCCCGACCCCAGGTGCAGAACTTAGCACTTGCTTTTGTTCAACTTCACACCTCTGGTGATTGTTCAGCCATCACATGTGTCAAGATGTTCAAGATGTTTAGATGTGGTACTAAGGGACACAGTTTAGTGGGAAAATACTGGAGATAGTTGGACTGTTGGACTAGACGATCCTGGAGGTCTTTTCCAACTTTTGTGATTCTATGATTCTAAGCTCTGTCTGCCTTTAAGGGAGTCAACAACCCCTCCAATTTAGTGGCACCCTCAAACTCAGCATACACTTGAGTCCTGCTTCCAGACACCATCTCCAGACCAAGCCTTTATTTGACAGAAAAAGCACCTGATCCTGTAGAGAGGGGTGTGATTTAAAAGGCCTAAATTACATTACTGATTTTGTTAGCTTGCTCTCTACATTTCTAGAATAACCACTAAAAGCAAAAGAACCAAACAGGGGTTGCATATCTCCTGTTTATGTCATCAGCAAAATGCACTTAATGTCATTTAGGGCAGCCTCTGGGAGATTACTGATATTGAAGAGCATCACCAGACACATAGCTAATGCCTTGTGGAAGCGGCGCTACTAAAATCATAAAGTATTTACAATATATGGTGACCAACTAGGAAGAGATTGCTACTTTCTTTGCTACTTGACTCCAGTTCAAACATCTCTTGCTGTGTGCAGGACCAACAATAAGTTCTGGTCAGTGACATCTGCTCTGCTGCTCGAGCCAACCAGGCCTTGGGCACGACACAGCAGTATCCCAGTGGTGACATGGGCATCACAGTGAAGTTTGAGCACCTCCCAGCAGAATTGGCAGGACAAAACTGTCTCACTGCAGAAATGCCTCTACATGAGAGCTCTGGTAAAATTGAGACAAGAAAAATTAAAATTGAGATGCCCGAATCAGAACTGTCTTCTGTTTCTGAGCCAGAGAAGCTGGTTTAGTTCTCAGGCTCCCCTCCTCATTCTCCAGGACAGGATGAGAAAGAAAACTTTGGGATGCTGTTGATAGGAAGAAAAGGATTCACTAACTTTTTCAGATGAAGAGCAATTTCTCATATGCAATATAGGAAGAGAAGGAGAAGATAAGGAGAAGAGGCAGCAGGTGGGAGCGTACAGATTTCCTACCCCTTGGTACCTAAAAGAGCCACATGACCTGCTGTACTAGAAAGGCTGGCAAACATTCAATAACGTAATCAATTCAAGGATTCAACTAAAAAACTTCTGTATTAATATTCATTAGTAGTTTATTATTGGGGAAAAAATGTACAGGCCCATACCTTTCCAAAGAATGTGTTTGCCACTCTTGTAATAACAGGTCTAAAAATTCAAAGGAGCGCCTAAGAAGACAGAATAAAACCATTTAATTAATACTCATTTCTCCAGTGTGCTTGTAGAAAAAACAGAAACTTCAGTATTTTCATTCTGAGGGAAGAAATACTTAACATAAAAGCATGTTTAACTGTTAACACAACTTCAAACTTCAGAAATTTAAACATCTTTAGTTCAAATCATGTTATTACACAATTGGGAGATCGTAAGTTAGGTATGCATGTCTTTTATTTGCCCCTAAGTGCAAGACACATCAGTAATTCAAAATTTGCACTAACCGTAATATCTTAATATTAAAAAATAATACATCAATACTTTAAAAAGTCAGCTATTAAGTTACACCTCAATGTTTTTCTACATTGTTACACCAGCATTGTTTTTCTGTCCCAAACACTATTCCCATCCTTCCACAAGTCTTTACAAAGTACGTCCCATGAAGGAAAACATGACACCATGACACCATTAATATGGGGACATACACACAGAAAGTACTCCTCAGTCTTTCCTGGCACTGAATATAACAAGTTATTTAACTGTATTTATTATAATTCAGAATACCTGACAACACAGCAGACACAAGTTAGCAAATGCATATTCTGAAGTATGCCTGAAACTAGATCCTGGTGAACAAATGAAACTGGCACAGCTTAGGAAGGTGTTTAGATAACTGAGACTTTGAAAAGGGAGTAGAGTCTATGGTATAGAACTCTTATATTTTCTGGATATTTTTCACTTTAGACCTGTTTTACATCATTTTTCTTCTGGCCAAATTATTTGGGCACGTATAAAACGTGGCAAAAAAAAGCCCTGAAAGGATTAGAAGTTCTTCTCATTATTGTAACTAATTTAGTTGTTTTGGCTTTTTTTTTTTACGAAGGCAGTAAGTCAGTATGAAATACAATTTTGGCTGCCTTCACTGATGTGAAGATCGTGAACTGAAACCATTTTCCTTGACAAAGCTGACGTAAATGGAAATGCTGAAGCCTGCCCAGTGTTTTAAAGTAAAACAGCAAGTTTTAACATGTTACTACAGTTTGGGTTGAGATAGTAGTTGCTTCGGATGAAAATGCAGCTTAAAAAGAGTAAACAGTGTAGGTGCTCAGTTATTTCTGGTAAATACATAGCTATATTGCACTCACGGTTACTGTGGATCCAGAAACAGCGTAAACTGCTTTTGAGAGATTTTGTGCAAAAAATGACAGACTATCAGAAGCAACTGGAGTCATTAAAAGCCCCATCAAGTATTGAAGTATCATTTTTTGGAAAAAACATGCTAAAGACACACATCAGCACTTAAAAATGGCAACAGATCGATCCACCATGTCATACCTCTACCTCAACCCAAAGCCCAGTGCTGTGGTATGCTTATTAATCTGGCACACACAGCCTAGTTCCACTTACAAAGTCCTCCACGTGCAGTAGGCAGCAGTATAATGCAGTGTTCCTGCAAGAGCTAACCTCCCTAGGTCTGTCAGGACTAGCCCTAACTGCAGTTAATAATTCAGGCTGGTTCTTAGCAAAGACATGCATACCTAACTTACAATCTCCCAATGCCTCTCAGCACCTGGTCTGTTTGTTCTTGTTAGCCTTAGCACCAGAGATTCAACTCAGAACTTTTTTCCCCCTTTCCGATTTTAAAATAAAAGTTGCTTTTTCCTACAAGTGTTAAGAATACTTTAAATTAAATTCTGCAGAAGGACACAGTTCACATCCCTGATTATGTCAGAGAACACTATTCCTTACCAATGTCCAAGTAACTTTGCTTAAATTCATTACTGTTGCTCACTGGAACACACAGTTCCTTGTTCCTTGAGAGCTGACAGCTAAACATTTGTAAAGCTGTTTACTTTCAACAAACAGTTATCATATTTAGAAAGCAACAACCTCAATAATTTGCTATTTGAGTATATTGTAACATACCTCCTAACGGCAACCGATTTTGAGGTACAGTTGCTTGTTATTAAAGGTATGAGTCGGGGCACATGGGTATGCTGAAAAAAGTCAACAAAGTAGTTAATGACAAAAGTATTCCTGAATCTACACAGTAGCAATTAACTCAAATAGAATCAGAAACAATACAAATCACAATTGGTCTCTTATTAGTAAGCTACATGTAGGAGACTACTGCTAGCACGTGCATTCATAAAGCTTCTGTTCATTTTCACAAGATCAAGCAAAATGAGCTTCCAACAAGAGTCAACAACCACACCACGATGTGCAGTGTTTAGCTGTGCAAAGTCATGTCTGAAGGCTCAAATGCAATTTTCTCCTCAGAAGAGTTCTAAACAGATTTTTTTGTTCACTTGTTTTTCCTGAAGGAAAACTAAAGGCACAGCAGTCTTATAATCAGAGTTACGTAGCAAAAAGAAACCTGAATCTATGGGCTCTCTTTTAAGGTTCCATCAATATGGTTAACATTAAAAACATGAAATTATTTTTAATGCAAAATATGTCCATAAAACAATAAAGGTATGACACAAAATATAAACATACTTACGTATGAAATCTAAATGTAAACACCTAACATTCTCATGGAAAAAGGAAATCCTTGAACTACCACTTGAAGCGTTTAAGATAAGCTACATTAAATCCAGATGCAATAATTTAATCCAGAATTAAAAGAGCCTTACTTCAGCCCATTTTATTTTAGACATAAAGCAGTACCATTTTAATTCCAAGTAATATGATTAAACAAATGCACTTTCTGTGAATTTCTTTATTCCTTTCTTGAATAAATACATCAGATGATTTGCGTAACAGCTCTGCTTACATTGCCAGAGTTTAAGTCTATAGAACCTGCCTCAGAGCTACAGTTCTGAAAAACTGTTAGCATCTCATGTATCACTCTTTTCTCCTTAGTTTATTGTTACAGGATATAAACACAGAAATCAAAAGAGCCGACAAAGAATTATCAGCTCTCACAGTGCTGCCAGCTTCAGAATTAGCAGGGAATGAGTCCAAAAACCCACGAAAGCCTAGCAGCTGCAATTGTTCCTACTGTTTTTTGGTGTTTTGTTTATGTTTCCATAGTTTTAAATGGCCTGTAACTGCTACAAGAGAATAACAAGCAATACTGGGGAGAAAAAATAAAATGGTTTCATGTACAAAACTTCCATGTTCCAAATCTGTGGAGATACCAACTCCGTACTTTCTGGAGTATGTTCGACAAAGGACTCAAAGGCTCAGGCTTGCTTTTATTCAGCTAAAAAGCACGAAGATGTGAACTAGCAGTCAGTGATTTCTGCTATGAGTTTTTCAGCACACATCAGTCATAATGGCTTAGGATTTAATACTGATCACAAGGTTTTCTTCACCTCACATAATCCAAGGGGGAGAGGTCTGCAGACAGGAGGACTGCATTTCGCTCAACTCTGATACTTATTTCTTCCATTTTAACACTGAGATCTGAATTTTCTGACTGTCAACACACCCTGCATATGCAATCTATTTATTGAGGATTTCAACAGAATGGGTAGGATGTTCCTGCTTCCATGTTTCTAACCCTGTATGTTAAAGGATAGCTAAAGATAATAGAAGCTTTACAAAATCAGCTGTAGCTGATGCACAGATTCATCTTCAACTGAACCAACAAAACCAATTTAACATAATTTAGTGATTTTTTAATTTCATATTGCTTTCCTAGTGACTGATTTGCCACCATAAGTAAGAAGACAGGGTTATTTTCCTACATATCTGAACTCATCTAATGTGACTGTGAACAATATTCTTCTCTCAGAGAGAACTGTAAACATACTATGTAAGGATGTATTCCTTCTTCCTCTCTCAACTCCATGCCATCAGTCATCTCAGAATGTACAGTAAAACTCTGGGAGGGAAATACTGATACATTTTAGCCCAAGCGCTGATGCAAAGGTGATGCAGAAACTCTCAAGAATACCTTCTTGGAGGCATGGTCAGACAATGATAACTTCAGATTCCAAAACATAATGAGCACAGCAACAGAATGTGTGAGTGGTCAAAACACTTAAGTTCCTAAAACTTCAGAAAACTACAACTGTGACACTGTTACACCGATGACATCAAACAGAACTAAGCGACTGAAGAACAACACAGCATTTAACTGGAAATTAGAAACTACAGGCAACCTCCCACTCCTATGCAAAACAGAAATACGGCAGTACAAGTTCCAGAAGTCCAGTTAAGTATGTTGGCTCAGACACAGGTTGTTAGTAGATGCTTAAGGAACAGACAATAAAAAAAAACAAAGCTAGCCTACAATATCCTCCTCTATGTGTTACAGCTTTAAGGAATCAAAAGCTTAGAAAGTTCTCAAACTCAAGGATTACAAATCTCTGTGGCACTCTTCTCCAATAAACTTGTGCCTTCTGAACTTATCTATACTTGTCTGAGCTCTTCAACATTCTGTTATGAACTCCATGGAATAAATAAGTAAATATTTATTTTGTATTCATATATGTAATACACACATGTAAAAAGATATTTTATATATTGATGTACATCAATGCTACATATCAATATATGCACGTGTTGATACTAAATGTGTTATAAATGATAATTCTCTTGCGGAAAGGATTTTATCCAGTAATCTGTTATAAGCTTGCTGACTGGTAGCTTACTCTGTCTTTTGCAAAAGGTCAGATAAGTTCTGAAATTGCCTTTTTTTTCTTTATTATGATTAACACTGTAAAAATCATGAAAACAGACTTGCTTTTTATACTGATAATATCATTACCGTGCTAATGTTGTCTTACACCAACAATAAACAATACTTGTCTTCTCAGAAGAAAAATTATTTATCCAGTGTTAAACAGTCTTTAAAAAGTTACTGGATAATTCTAATATTTCCAACTTGGTCCTATCTCTATTAAGAGCAGCTATCTATTTCTAGCAAACACAGCTGAGTGGAACACCTACCCGAATAATGAATCTAATGGCTGCACACCCAGAAGTTGCCATCACTTTGGCGCTGTTGGGGACCAGATTAAAAAGAGTAGGCACGATAGCTTCAGCGCCATGATCAAACTTGTTTCCCAAAACAGTTGAAAGATGGCTATATAGGAAAAAGAAATGGAGCTGATTAGTCAAAATTAATTTCTTAGTTACATAGAATGCACAATGAACTTTGTTGTTTTAACATTAAACAGCAGAATTTCTCATTTTCATTATTTCCATTATTTGGAAGCATAGGATTTGCAGAGCATTTTTATTACTTAGCAGACACACTAGAAGATTTAACTATGTAACTTTATTTCGTAACGATAAACAAATACCACAATATGAAAAGCTAATATTCTCATCAAAATGCTGGCAAAACTGAGTTCATCATAGTACGCTATCCATAAAAATGTACTCCATTTTTTCAACGTTGTAATTTCAATCCTAACAAATATGGTAACACATACAGCACAAAGTAACATCTTTGTCCAGTGGTGACAACAAATACTTCCATGCAGGCAGACTGTACATATAAAAAGAATCTGGAAGTGACAACAAATACATCACTGTTTTAGGGATCATGAAAAATTCCTAACTTTTAGGTCTGGATGAGGACACGACACAGTATGCTTATGCTACTATCGACTTCACATTAGGAAACAATAATTATGTTCTCAAACCCTGAATTTCCCTGGCAAGGACCGCTGTATGTTCCAGCAGCATACCGCGGTCTGTTCTATCATAAGGCCAAAAGAGCAAGGGTGAATTGGGTGAATTCTGGGACATACACAGCCACTGCATACCAATGAGCAGATTAATGCCTTTACAAAGGGGCAAAAAGCCATAGAAAAGATGGAAATAGGAAAAACTGCCCTGCTGTAAACATAGGTCTTCCCCCTCTCCCCCCATCTTATACCCCAAAATAATGAGGGCAGAGGTCTTAATTCTGTTTGTCAGTGCTCTTAAGACTGTCACAGAAATTTAAGATTATTGCCTCATCAAAACGTACAAAGTTCTATTTAAGCTTTCACTTGAGTTTTACCTTTTTAATCGCATCTCAGACAATTCAAGTCAAGTGGAAGGGATCAAAGTGCACTGCAGCTCACTTTTATAGTCACAGTAAAGCCCTACACCAAACACTCAAACTTAAGTGCTTTTAAGACTAAGCCCTGACGTTACAGCAGTACCTGCTGCAATTTGTACTAACACTAAGTACTTGGTCTAGTGATGGTAACTTCCTCTTCACATACAGTGTTTTACAAGGATTATTGACTATATTTATCACCTAAAAGAACAAATTACTTGAAATGTTTCTTTTACATTATCCCTATAGCGTCAGATCTTGACACGTTATCAGTAATAGTGTACAGCAGCCCAGCAAGACAGTCTTTCCTGCAACACTGGTAAAGCACTTCTAAGTCGAATTCACATGGTTCTGGATGAAGAGCTATGAGATATGGTTTAGTGGCTTGTGGTAGCAAAGGCAATGAGAGGGCGGTTGGACCAGATGATCTTGCAGGTCCTTTCCAACTCTGTGACTCTATGACACTAAAATCTAGCAATGTACACAAACAAATGTAAAACTATACTTACGCTACAGTAATACAAGCTTCTCTAACCACCTGGGATCTGAGATCCTTGGCTGACAGCTTAAACGCACCGTCCAACAACCGTAAGTGCTGGAAAAACCCATCATACTGTGCAGCTCCAGCAACAAGCAACGACCGAACTTTCTTGAGCTAAAAAATGCAAGGTGTCCAGTTTAGCACACTACTAATACATATTCTCTTTAAAAATAATAATAATTTTTAGAAGTATCAAATTATTGTAAAAATGTACATATGTACGTCTCCAGTTTCAAAGTTGAAGGCAGCTCTTGAGACAACTGTGCATGAAAATGTTTAAGTGTATGAGTAGCGTGTCTGTCTCCAGCAAAGTCTAATTCCACAGAAGAGGAACATTATGTTAGTCAACAATAAGGAACTTAAAGCAAATCACATTTTCACGTACACAGTAGTAACTTAAAAACAGTTAAAAAAATTATTACGTAAATTCTGGAGATAGAAAGTCTTAAATCTCAGTCTACAAATACACACATACACAGCTATGTTCACGTACCCGTTTCTGAATACTTACTAAGATACCCAAACTAGATGAAGAATATAGCTGCCACATACACACAGACATTTTAATTCCAGAAGTAAATGTTACTGTAGCCACACAAGGGATACCAATGCTAGCAGTTTACCTGCAGAGTATGTAATTTTGAAGACATGAAGAAATAAAAAACCAACAATTCTGAGGGCTTTCAGAAAAGCTTCCACTCAAATGCCAACAAAAATATACTTCAGCCCTTTAAAAAACACTTGTCCAAAGCTTATTCTGAAATTATTTGATGCATGGAAGCTCGTGGTTTTAAAATGTAAAATAAAATTGCCTTGGAGTATTGTGAGTGCTATCACTAAGAAAAGCATTTTCAAATATGCAGTCACCCATATAGTGGAAAATGCAACCAGCCACACTTGGAATCAGACAGAAAGTTTACCGCATTGGTTCGTTGATCCCAATCATGTTTGTCATCTGAGAGGATTTCCCTGATTTTGTTCAACGTTTCTTCAAGTTCTCGACTCGAATAGATCTGGAATATTAAAAACACAGAAAAATTCCCAGTTAACATGATGAAGGAAGCTAATTGAAGACAACTGAAAATTCCATTGTAATTCTGAGAATCTTGCCCTTCCTATACAACACCAGAGAACTATGCCAGTGGTATTAAAAGCAATTTAAAGCAAATACTGAGGATAATACTAAGCAGCGAATGCTCACTAACAGAAAAAAAGAATCAATATGTTCCTCAAGATTTCACCTTTCATTAGAAATTCATCTTTCATAAGAATTTCATTACCTCATATTTTTTGGCCTTTTTTTTCAGATTACAATTCACTATGATTTTAAATAATCTGTTGTTCATTGAATATGCAAAGTTTAAGGATTTTTTTGTTTTTTTCCCCAGCTTCAGAATAATATGTAGGAGATATGAAGTAAATTATTGAAAACTGCTCTGGCCAGAATTCTTTCAACAGCATATTTTAAGCTAAGGACTTCCAGTTTCTTGCACTCAAAGTAGTTTATGTAAACATACTGAACTACATTCAATTGCTCAGACACAGGCATCTGGTAGCAAGTGAGACATCTACATGGGGTGCCAGATATTCTGCAGGACTTCCAGAAGACCTGTGCCCTATAAAGTGGAAGTGACCATTAGAACTTATGTAGAAACTCAACACTAGTGATTGATTCTCACTAATTATCTGCTTAAATGCAAGGTATTACTTTTGTATGTTCAAGAGCACAGAGGTGTGTAGTGGAAATGAGGACCAGTGGTTAGGAACACCTCACTTTGCACTTTCACTCTGGTCCCTTGCACACACATCTTTCATTTTATTCTGCAGATTTACAAATCTCTCTCTTCTGTTTTACAGTTAAGCCAAATCCACACTTTTCAGAAAATAGTTTATTTTCCTGCGCAACTTCAAACGACCAGCTTTCCAGTGTCCTGACTATACTAAACTAATTGAAGTTACAGTAGCTACAGTAGACTAATTTCTACCTTTTCTCCTATGCTCTGGCAACAGAACACAGTAATGAAGGCCTGTGTATTTCATGCTGCAATACTTAGGATGTGGAAAATATCCATGCTTTACAGCACCTGCATATCTGAATAATCTGATAAGCATGGTAGGAATCTTAGCTCCTCTTTACCACCACCACCTTGCTATGTCTTGTTCCTAATTCAGGGCTTTAACATACAGAAAAATATGTCAATTCAGCAGCCAATGCCAACTTATCCCAAAAGCAAAATGCAAGCACAAGGGGAGCATGATCATAGCTTTTGGCAGCAGCTAACCAGGACCTCTTTGGTGTACACATTAAACTCAGTCTGAGGTTCTGGTAAAGCTGTCTCACTGAGAGGGCCCTCAAAAACAGGCCAATTTCTGTTCTCAGCTGATGAGGGATCTCAGTCCATGAGCTGTATTTAATGCCACGGGATTATAATTGCTGGGCAATAGACAAGGGCAGAAGCAACATGTACAGTGACTTTAGTTAGCCCTACCTGCATGCCTAGGCAAAGAAGTTAAAATTCTGATTACCCAGCAAAAACAGAAATGGGTCTAAGCAAATTCAAATTGCTATTCAAATTGGCTTTTTAATGAACAATTTAGTAAATGGCATAACTTTAATTATAATGAAATTAAAATTTTTCCACTAAAAATCCCAACTATATTCTCCATACATAGTTTCAAAACAAAAGCTATGTTTTTTAATCTTTTTTCCCTGCCTTTGATTAATCACGCTTTATACTTTTGTGAGTTTTGAGTGCAGACAACAATTACACTTTCTTTTTTTCACAAGTCTCAATGTCAGACATTTATACAAACAAATAAATTCGTTTGGAAGAAGAACGTAGCTATTGATGGCTATTATTCCTATCGACATGACAACTGAATTTTTTGCTTCCAGTTGAACAAAACTGAAAAAAGAGTTGTAAAACTATTCAGTTTGTAAGCTAAATATGGAGGCACAGTCCTCACAGTCGATCACAGTGCTGTAAGTAAAGAACTCATTAGCAAAAAAAAGAGCCATTGCACTGTATCTCAAAATAACCTATCTTCTCTATAAGCTGCAATTATCCATTGGAGGGTAACATACACGCTCAGCAGTGATGGTAAATGCCACATTGAAGAAACATTAAAAACTCCAACACAAATTAAAGAAATAACTAATTGGACAGAAGGTATTTCCACATAAGAATTACAAACTAGATAGGAGTAAACAATATGGCCTTCCTTAAGGATCAGTGGTGAGTGTAGTCATTTGAATAGCTTACTGGAAAAGCAGAATCACCACTGAAGGTTTTTAGGAGCAAGTTAAACACACAGAGAAAATACTCTGAATTTATTTGATTAATCCAGGTGCTTATTAACTTCATTGAGATTATTTCCATAATAAATTTCCCTCCCTTGTTTTTACTGAGATCTCTACTAAGACCCACACAAGTGTAATGAAAACAGACATGGAAACAGGTCCAGCAACACAGAAACAACATCTTCTATCCATTCTAACAGATTTTGGTGCATTGCTAATTCTTCCCAGGGTCTATCAGAAAAACTTCTCCCTTCCACAGTAACCAATGCGGTCTCAGATTGCAGGGCGTTTCCTCTTTTTTGAGAGATCAGAGATTGAGATTGGACATCAGAAAGTCATTATTCTTAAAGATAATAAGCATTTACTTTTATTTTTTGACCGGCTAGTAGGTCTTACATTCTCATACATTACAGATTAGGTTATTCTGGGTCAGTTACACATTCCTCTTTGCCTCTCCACTTCAATTAAGGGCTGTTAGTGAGGGCAAGGTGGTCCTTCTCCTCCTCCACCATCTGCAGTTAAGCAATGACCTACCTTCCCAAGTCATCCAGCAGAGTCAGAGAAAAAAATCTCCCCCTCCACACACACATCCAAGTATTCCACTTCTATTCTCCCTCCCAGTGTTATTAAGCAATTTGAGTGATCAGAGAACTCTGCTCAGGACTGTAAATAGTGAAGTATCAAATTATAGGCAGCATGTTTTCAGAGTTGTGGAATATGACTGGTCAACATAACATGGCCAAATAATTTGAAAAGATTGATGGTCTTGCTCTCCAAAGAATTCTTAACAGCTCGGAGAGGCAAAGAAGAAACAAAACCTTTACAGCATAAACAAACTTTTGCTGAACGAGACAGGAACCACGGAGATAACATGTTTGTTCATTAAAGCAGACAGTATTTCAGTCTGTAAAATGACATCTAACAATGAACTACATTATCATCTTCAAATAAATATATAATATAAAAATACATAATATATAAATAAATATATATAATATTTAAATAAAAATAGAACAGAAGGATATATCAAGAGAAAGGAGTTGTACAAAATCTTGCTGGTGTTTTAAAACTTTGGCTGAGTTTTTGGTTGCCTTGCACTCCTCAGCTGCTCAAATAAAACATGAGTTAGGTGACTCAGCCCATGTGTGAGTCTCTGGCTTATGGAGCTGTTAAAAGAGAAGATCTTAACTTTCAAGAACTCAGCATCCAAAAGGTTCATTAGTATTCAAATAAGTCACTATAAGGTTTCTTTTTTTTTGAAGTATTGTTACAGATGAGTGCGTGTATGTCTGACAAGCATCATTAGAATTCAAAAAGTCAGGGTTGAAACTGTAATTCCTGCTTTTAAAATTATTTGCTTGTATTATTATTAGTTGCTTATCCCATGAAACTTCAAATCCTGTGTTTCCCTAAGATTATGGAAATGTTTTTCTTATTAAAAATTGAAACATGCAATTATTTTCAGTAACTCCTTGGAAAAGATTAAGCAAAGTAATAATGCATTTCAACTGAAACGACGGGATTGTAATTTGTAAAATAGTCTTAAAAGGTGGGTTTTGCTAATTAACAACTGGAAAAAATAATAAGTTTTCATGGAGGATGTAAATTGCAGAGCTCATAAAGACAGAAAGGTAATGGCACCTCAGTTGAAAGACTATAAAATTATAAGAATAAGCTAAGACAGTGTTGTAAATAGCATATTCCTGAAACAAAAGTTAGCATACACAGCTTACCTGTACAGTAGGAACATCTGTAAATGCCTTAATAAAATCATCTTCATCCACAGCTCCAGCTCCTCCTTCTTTAGAGGAACCTACAAAAACATAAAATAAGGTTAAACAGAATCTAATGCACATCCAGGTTTTCAAAGTGAAAGAATTAGCTTTCGACCTGTTTTCAAACAATTAATACAGCTCACAAAAAGCCAGAATATTCAACCTTTGTAAAACTGCAACACTGATTTCACCTTAAAGTTAAAAAACAAACAACAAAAAAAAAACCTTTTCATTCTTTGAGAATTCTAAGCAGCTTCCAATGACAAAGTTAATGGTTAATGGTTTAATTTTATCATTTTTATTTGTGCTTAACCAGAAACATGTTTAGTACAACATGTAAAAGTGATCAGGATTGCATTCCGATAATGCAAACACTCCCAAGCACAAAATTTCAGATTTTTCAGCTGAAATGGAGGCATCAGCTGGAGCAGAGATGTATTTTACTTACTACAGCACAAATAATCATAGAATCATAGAATGGCCTGGATTGAAAAGGACCACAATGCTCATCTAGTTTCAACCCCCCACTATATGCAGGATCGCCAACCAGCAGCCCAGGCTGCCCACAGCCACATCCAGCCTGGCCTTGAATGCCTCCAGGGATGGGGCATCCACAGCCTCCTTGGGCAAATAACCATCATTAAATGAAGTTAAGCCTGAGAGGCCATCAAAAACACAAAACGAGGACTTTCTGACAACACAAACACTCAGTGGCTACATTCTTCACAGATGTTTTATGGTTTACAGACCCAGACCTTCTATTTATAGTGCAGGGCTAAGCACTGCTATGACTGTACTCTTGTGTACTTCAAAGTGTGAGCATCCACTTCAAGTATGGTTCAGATTGCAGACTGAACAGACCTGAACACCCCTACGCAGATCAGGTTCTCTCCTGCTCCTTTGAAATTGCAGTTCAAGAACACTTTTGAATGATACCTACCAGAATTTGGACACGTTAGCATTTCTGTATCATACCGAAAGCAACAAGCCTGAGCTCAATAATACTGTATAAGGGAACATAATTTATCTAATGGATAACAATTTCTGATGTTAGAAAAAAGAGGGACAGACTGCTACTACTGAGGGACACAGCTTCAATTAGTTAATTTAAACAGCCCATTTTTTTCTTAATTTACTGATCCTCAACGTGCTTTTACAGCTTTGCCTTTGTCTATACTGCAGAAGAAAGAAAATATTGCTCATCTTCTTTCCTGATTGCTTGGTAAGTATTCTGATCAACTCCCTCAATAGAATTACTTCTATAGAGAGCAAGAAAAAAAAATTCAGAGAATGCGATCCATTGTGATTAACTCTGCTGGCAGAATTTAACAGGCACACAATTGAAGATACCCTTCCAAAGAACCTCTCATGCATTTATAAAGCTTGCCTTTCCTCCACAAAAGCAATGCCAGAGCTTTACAAAACTCCTATTTAAGAGATGCTCCCCTCAGACCTATAGCTGACAGATCTGGCAGAGTATGCCACAGCCTGATAAGCTGTATGCCTGTTGTTCTTAGACCCAGCTATGACAGTACATTTTCTAGAAGCATACCTTTTAACTATTAATGTCTTCCACTAAACAACGCATGTTATTAACTTACAGCCACATAACACATCATCTTTTTATCAAAGACAATTTCAACTGCATTCCTGACAGTAAGGACACTGTAAGTAATTCCAAGGGCCTGTAAGCCCACTGCATTTACTATCTGCAAGTACACAGCAGATAACTAAAATCCAGAGCCTCATCAAACAGCTCTGTCTTTAAAGACAGCTATCAGTATCACTGCTGGATCTAGACCCCTATGCAAAAAAAAAAGAGCAGAAATGAATCTGAAAGAGATGAACAACGCACACAAGACATTTATACACAAATTTCATCCTCTTGTTACTGATCAATTATAACTTTCACCAGTTCTTATCATTCAAGCAGCCTGGTTAGAAAGGCTCACAAAGCCACCTGCAGGCCTTGATTCCACATCAGGAAGCTGGTGAGAACGTACTGAAAATAACAGTCTTGATATGGAAGAAAATTACAGCATATTAAGCATCTCCAACTTTGGTGCTTTCATCTTAGCTTGGATGTGTGTGGGGATGGAGGCAAAGGAAATGTGCCCCTTTTTTCTTGCACTTTACTACGAGAGATGACACCTTCTTAAGTTCAATTCAAGAATTCCTACTGTTTAAAGAGGCCCTGTGACTTGTTTTTTTTTCTTTCTGGAAGAAAGTTTCTTCCCAGTCACAAGGTTTTGAGCTGCTTAGTAATGTGAAAAGCTCAATAACCAGAACAAGTCCTGAATGCAAATTAAAAAAATAAGTTTGTTGGATTTTGGTTGCTGGTTTTGTTTATTTGTTTAGTAAAAGCAGTTTTAACAACCAGGCATTAAAGTCCTCTGCAAATTTCTTCCTCTTGCTTTTAAACTATAACACTCGGAATCTTATGATGCCACTGCAATGACTTGGGATCACTGTCTTGCTTTACCATTTTCATGCTCTCTCCACAAGTACCTACAAAGCTCTCCAGGATGGGACAGAAACAGCATAACAAAGAACACATTAAGGAAGAAGAAATACAGCATTAGAATAGTAGTGGACTGATATTTTTCTGCTGAAACAAGGAACAGCCTAATCAAAGCATGATTAACTATTTAACAAAGCATAAAAACACTATCTCAAAAATTAAAAAAAACAAGTGTTCTACTAGTTTTTTTTATAGAATCACGTCTTCGCTAGACCAATTCAAGTCTTTCTTTATTTTACTTCCCTGTTTTTTTTATTAGGATTTCAAATACACACTGTCCAATTAAGAAACTTGAAGACATGCATCACAGGCACTTTGATGACAGGTGGGCATGATGGCGAGGTGAAGCTTGAGCATCTTTAAGGGAAAACAAAACAGTTCTCTTGGATTTTGTTTGCTGACTAGCAGGACAAACACTGGCTCATCTCAGAAATGTCTCTTTGGGAGAGCTTCAGTCCAATAAAGACAAGAAAAATTAAAACTGAATCAAAAACCTGAATCAGAAATGCCTTCTGTTTCTGAGCCAACGAAGGTAGTTGAGATCTCAGGCTCCCCTTCTCCTCATCCTCCAGGACAGGATGAACAAGCAACAACTGGGAATGCTGCTGCAGCATGGATGAAGGAAAAAAACGATTCACTAGTTTTTCAGATGAACAACAAACCAGATGTTC
The DNA here is from genome assembly GCF_951394365.1 of Tetrao urogallus. NCBI lineage: Eukaryota > Metazoa > Chordata > Aves > Galliformes > Phasianidae > Tetrao > Tetrao urogallus. The sequence goes on along the minus strand of NC_136820.1, from coordinate 7,787,925 downwards.
ACCTCACATTTCTAATGAGGAGAGCAAAGCCAGCATCTCCTCAGCCCTCAGCTTTCCACAGAAATTCTGCAACTGGTTGAAAGTGACCGATTTAGGATGAGTTGGTGGGGTCATGGTGGAAACTGTTGTCATCAATGAAGAAACATTTAAGCTCCAAGTACTGACAAGGAAAGGACCTGTGAGAGTTTTTCAGACTGAAAACATGAAAAGCTTTGTTTACCAACTAAATCTGTATGGATTAACAAGAACACACCAGGACTGCAAAAAGATCTCTCTCTGTTCCTGAGTTTTCACCTTCTCCCAGAGGAAGAAGCATTTGCTGCTCACAGAAAGGTACGTCAGTTTCTCCACACAACTAACTCTTCTCCTTTGCATTTTTCACTCACTCTTCTACTCCCACCCATGCTTCATGAGAGATGATCCACAACTGCCTGAATGCTGCCAGCAAGGGGCTGCCCTGAGGAGAGGAGAGGTGGCTACCCCCACCCTGCAGGACATGAACGAGAGCCACCTGAGGAGCAGACCAGGTGCCCAGCCAGTGCAGGGAGCAGCTGCTGGGTGAAACAGGAGCCTGCTGGCAGCACCAAAGGAAGAAGGCACAGAGACAGCAGCACCCATAGGGCCCCACCATTTGAGCATAAGAAAGCCACCACCCAAACCAGTGCTGCTCCAGCCCTGCCAGTCCTGCTGCAGCAGCACACAGGGAAACGTGCCAGCCTCTGGCCCCCTCCCTGCTGCCACCAAGTAGCAGCCAGCCTTACACCCGGCCCAGCACAGCAGGAGCTTCCCCGGCACCCACAGGCAGCAGAGCGGCAGCTCCTCGGGCCCTCCTCACCTCATCCCTCGCAGCAGCCGTGCAGGGGCAGCCCCGTCCTGCCCCAATGGCACCTGCAGCTCTCACCGGGCACAGGCAGGGGACGGGCCGGCACCCCAGGTGGGACCCACTGCAGGCAGCGGGGACGGCAGCACCAGTTATAGGTTCATGAATTGACTGCAAGAATCAAGCTCTGGATTTGTAGCTCAGGAGTAACACAGTCTCCAGAGGAATTTTCATTCTGCTTTTAGTTGCTTTTTTTAAAATAATTACCCACAGAACACAGCTGTGTGTTGATACACTGCACTGGTAAGCTTTAAAAAGCACACTGCTACACAAACTCACTCTATCCCTCTGAATTCTCTAACAGCACACAGGAACAGGATCTTACTTTTGAAGTAAGATTATTCGGATTTTTTTTTCCTCTGAAATAAACAAAACTGAAATACCAAAAATCCCCAAGGCCATTCAATAACTTCACCACAAACTGAATCTCAACACTCCTTATTAAAAATATATATATATTAAGAAATCCATCTGTTACCCTATTGATTTTGTAAAATTCTACTGAGTTGTTAATTAGGAACTGACAGCCGCTTCGCTCAGCATGGCAAAGTGCACAGGACAAGCTCACAAATTTCTCAGCTTTTCATACAATACGTTGGTTGGCATTGCTACTGGTTCCTCCTACTGACCCTATCACTGTATCACAGAAAATCAGACCAGGAGAGGGTGGGCAAGGAATACGCTGGCTGAGAGGAATGCTTACAGTGAGAGAAGTTCCCTGGTCTGCCTCACTGTGGGGCCACACAAACACCATGCTAACACGGAAGAAGAAAAAGAAGTTTAACAGTGTTGACACAAAATAACACAACATACAAAATAAATGACCGAAATTAGAAGATACTTCCTTTAGATTACAGCAACCAGTTTTTGCTATCACCAACTCATAGAATCCCTTTAAATGATATAAAATCTGACTGCCTGTGAGGAGGACAGAACTTGCAATGTGCCAAGACAATCCTCAATAAGTTTCCACAGTCCCTGAGTGTTCTGCTGTTTGTTAGTCTCTCAAACAGTGAGATTTCCTGAATCTTCTGTAGCTCCTGAGCAGTGTTTCACAAATGTATTTATTTCTCATTCGGTCAGCTTTTATTACTACTCACGTTTGAAATGTTACCTTTTGCAGGAAGAAGTTATCTGTGTTTGATGATCTGAATTGTGACCTCTCAGCTGGCAAAGGTGATTTTTAAGAAAATGATTCTGGTGAAGCCCTTAACATAGGCTACATTTCAGTGGCTCAATAAGGAAGCACTCCATCTTTCCAGACGCCATGCAATTACTGCTACAATTAAAACCACAGTGCAGAATAACATCTTTTCTTATGCAGTTTTCAAACCTCTGCTTCTCAAAAACATGGGACAAATGTCTGGAAGTTGACTAACTGAAAAATCCCTTCATGTTTTAAAGTACTAGGTGATGTAAAGCATCTCGATAGACTGCACAACCTATTTCAATTTCTGTTTTCAATAGAATGCACACCCTGACTCATTAACAGCACACAGGGAACACTGGTGGTCTTACCTCAGTTCAGTAAGATCTTATTTCCACATTTGGACTTTAATCAAAAAACTGTCATCAATAGACAAGGAAAGAGCTACTCTCCAGTCTCAAGTACCTGGTTAAAGATCAAAGTATTTTTCCATGGGCTCATTAAGAGTCACTTTGTATTATAGGTATTTTCAAGTTGCCAGCTCAAAAACTATAAAACTATTAGAGCAACAGAGATACAGCACTTGCTCTAACAAAAAGCACTCCAATCAAAGTTAGACGAGGTGCAGTTTTGCAAACAAGGGCTGATACACTTGAAGATAGTTACACCAGTCAACAGCTTCCAGCAATATTTAGAGTAACTGTTAAAAGATTTTGTTACTGTAATAAGACGTCCCAAGTTTCACTCACAAAACAAATCCTGCCATTGGGAACACAAACGTTCCAGGCTCTGCACACAAATTAAGGAACAGGTCACACTGCTAACTACCTCAGCTCTGCCAATAAAACTCAGAATATCCAAAAATAAACTTGCAGTGATCTTACTTTTGATGATGAATCAATCAGCTAAATTCCAGCTGCCTCATGTATGTTTTCTGAGATAAAAACCAACTGCATCTGGAGAGAAACAAATAAATTCCCATCCTCAAAAAACCTGATACTATGGAACTTGTCTTGTTCAGAGCTTTTAGGAGCACAAACCCTGCCTACCTGACAGACCTCATGCATAAAGCACAGGACTCCATGAAATGGGCTCTGATAATTAATGCTGGAAAAATACTGGGAGATCACCATACAGGGATGCTCAGCATGTCTGTTTGATGGCAGTTATTTTTGCACAGAGGGGAAAAAGAAGGAGGGAGAAGAACAGCAGAAGAAACATGTATCAGCCCCTTATGTCAGTTAAATTACACTAAAATCGTGGCCTGAAGTGCCTTTGACAGGCACCAGGCAGGCAACCAGGATCAGTAAAACTCTTCAGCTGTCCCAACACAACCAGATTTTTTGGTAATCAATTTCAGAAACAAAAATACATTTTTTAATCATCAGGTACAATGCTAACGCTAAATAAACAACTTTCAATGGAAACCTGACTTAGGATACCTTCCCACTGTTTTAAATCAGCTCAGAAGACAGCACAGTGACTTTGCAGAATAAAAAAGCCCCCATGAGAAAGCCTGGTTGAAGGAAACTGACAGATGAATTCTGGCCAATTCAGCCCCAGTGACTGACAACAGAGACAACCTGTCCACCTCAACTCCTCCAATGCCAAAAGTCCTTGATCCTGAGGCAGCCAGAAACAGTCATTCAAGCTGTAACAGCTGCATAAACTGAACAAAATAGCAAAATACTTTCAAATATATTCAAGTAAATGTTATTTCTTACTTTCTGTTGCTGCTTTTTTCTTCCTCCATTAAAAACTTGATAGTCAAGGTAAAAGACTCAACCTGTGGTGTGCTTGCTTCATCACAACATTGCTCCCGCATGCCAAGCCACTGAGCATGAACAGAAGTTTCCATGCAGTAATGGAGTGCATTCTCTCTCTCTCAGGACTGCAATGCTAAGCAGAACTTTCCATGCAATTACTCACTCCAGTAAAGAATAGGGGTAGGAGGGATGAGAAGAAACCAGGAGTGAGCTATGCTTACAGCAAAAGGGGTGACAGGAAGTCATAATCACTAGAAGCTCCCATCTCAGTCTCTGAGATGTGACACATGATCCAAGAGCAAGCACAGAGTGAAGTGCACACATGTTCCTTGTCCCAGGACTCAGGCAGTAGGAAGACGCAGGAGCTAATTCTCACTTCAACTGAAGTTGGAATTGAAGAAACTGAAGATTTAGCATTCTTTGTCTAAATTTTTCAGCTGTTCTTGAGTGTGAAGATTCCTTTGGAATTGTGTATTGAGCATATGAACTAAAAAAAACAATATATTCTCTGAGAGACTTAGCAGTATTTGAAGCTTTGTTCCAATACTGAATGCACACTTTCAACAGCTCTAGCCTCAATACCCAATTTTCAATGCAGCACAGTTTCACAATTATAAAAGATTAATATTACTAGCTATTTTCACAGGTATGCTATGCAGATCAACTAACAAGCACCTGTGAAGCAGGCAGACATGCTGACAACACAAGAAAGAAAGTAATCATGCAGTCAGCTCAAGGTTTGGACAGCATAAGTTAGATAAGGCCATGTACTGCATGGGGGGAAAAAGCAGCTCCTCGAGCAACAGGAATACAGGTCCCTGACTTCCTCTGGGCTCATCTCACAGTTGATTAATGTTTGTTTCTGCTGAATTATCAGCTCACACAGACATCTTTCAAAGCAAGCACAATGCTCATGCTCACACTGTCATCTTCCAAATGCTCATGCATTTTTTTCTCTAACAGCTGATTCTCACAAATACTTAAAAGACCATTTGTGACCCTGCCTTGCTTGCCAGGCTTCAACAGGTGGGCTTAAAATGTTATGCTAATGTTATGCAAATTTGACTTATTTTCAGCATTAGTCTAGTCCTCTAATAACCTAGAATTTACATTTTACTTTAATTTGTTCCTAGTCTTACACCTCAATAGTGTAAAATCCTGCCAATTACTCTACATTACAGGCATTATTACTGAGAACAACCAGGAGCACAAACAACTCATTTGTATCACCTAGAACTTGTTTTACAAAACAGGCTGGGTTGTGGTATTGTAATTATGTGGAGGTTTTGCTGGGATGTCATGTGTTCAGAAAGAGAGGAATTTTCATCACTGTTTCTGCTTCTCTTCAGCAGCGCTTTCTTTACTGACACAATCTAAACTGATACTCTATTAAGAACAAGTAGAACTAACATTGTTTGCTGCTGCAAACTGAAATAAGTTTTAAGGATATGACAATGAATTGTTATCTTTTCATTGCAGAAGTTCACTAGTGCAAGACAGAAGGTCAACTTGTTTGATTTTAACATATGGATGCTTTACATTTTTAAGAACATCTTATTTATTTGGTGCAAGCAATACCTGTGACTTTGCTAAAATTGCACTATTCACATTCCCACATTATAATAATAATTAGCACTTTATGTTTCTACTTCATTTTAAAGTTATTTTCAACCCTATTTATTTTATTTTCAGTTGTTAGAGTGGCACTGATTTTATTCCTCTTCCTTTTATTTTTAGTCTATTTTATTTTGTTTCATTATTCCACTTTTCTACTCTATTTTAAAGTACATACAATTGTCCTAAGAAACGAAACTTCAGACACTTTATTCTCCTTCCAGCCCTACAAAGTGGAATCATACTTTCTACTTTGCAAAGCAGCTTCTCTTCAACAGCAGCAATGTGGGATTGCTCTGCATGTCTGTTTTCACTTACTGTGTAACACAGCCACAGTCCCCAAGGACTCAAAGTGACACGGTCAGCTGACTCCAGTCGGCCCTCCTCCTCTCTCATTCCTCTCTTTCCTTCCAGATTCAGCCACATGAAAACAAAGAAACAGCCTTCCCCCTTCTCAGTGCTTTAAAAATCAGTATTCCACGTTAGCAAAATAAACAAGGGTTGGCTCTTCTTCCCTATTCTCACCACTGCCTGGTACTACCATGATGGCTAGTAGGATGCTTGGGACTATATCATACAGTATAGATGTTAAAGGAAGGTTACAAAACGTTATAAGCTCTCACTTACAGACTTCTTAATTAGTGCTCACTGTCACCCTCTTCTTATTTTATCCTCCATCTTATTTTATTAGGGAGACTAATAAACAGTAGTTATAAATGTGCAGAGAGAGAGACACACACATGCTCTATGAATGTATATATGTGCATTTATGTGCATGTGAATTAAGAGTATATGCAGTTAATTTTGGTCTCTGGGGCTGGTTTGCTAATTCACCTGATAAGCTACAAACAAAAGAATACAACAGGGAAGAAAAGGAACCCCCATGAATTTATTATGGCTAAGGAGAACAGATCATGATCGTATGAAATGAAACCTTCTCCTGAAGCCCTACACAGGAGATCAAACAGCAACAAAACAACTGGAGGAGAAGATGGAAGGCTGGAATTCCTCCCACTTCCCTGAATTCTGAGTTAGGTTGATGCAGCTGAAGACTGCATCATTGCAAACCAGCAATTTCACGGGCAAGGCTGTATAAGGAAGGAAAGTAACGTACTTCCACTGTGGGGACAACAAGTATTCTGTAACAATTTCTGGTTCAGTGTCAATTCCCACCTATTGATTCTAAAGCGTGGTCAGAAAGACAGGTCTGATGGCAGAAAAAAAACCCTCCCAGCTCTCAGCAACCTGTAAGCCAAGAAGGTAACTGTCACAGAGTGTCAAGTGATGCTCTGAATGCCAAGATCTTGGTTCTGTGGCTCACAAAGGGTCGAGATACAACTATGAAGAAAAACCTAGTTAGTTTTATGTGACAAATAAAGCACTTGGGAAGTCATTCATGAAAACTAAACAAGTAATATAGGAAGGATTATCACAATGCTTTAATAGAACTAGTACTCCAGAGCTTGTTTTCCATAGAACTCAAAAGTATAAAATAATTTGAGTACGATTAATGTGAAGCCTTTCTTGTGTGTCAAGTAAACACAGCACTGTCTTCATCAGTTGGAAGATAATCAATACAGCAAGAAAGGCATTTATCCTGCTATACTCAAGTCCATTCACTAACAACTTGTATTTACAGTTCCACAATTATTGAAGTCCTTTTAACAAATACACTTCTTAACTACACAACATAGCTTTAATGAGGCTAACTTAACCTGGCTAAGGTTTCAGAAGGCAAGCATCCATTTTTCTGTACACCTGTTTTAGGCAGAGACTTTTCACCTATACTGCCTCATACTAACATAACAACTTAAAGTACTGAAATCTTTCTCTGCTAAAAAACAGATTCCAAAGGAGTAAATCAGTACCACTGCAACACTTTTCATAGGGTTGCACTGCTATTATTGAGAAGGAGGAAAAAAGAGCATTACAATGCTAATAAAACTCACTACAGACAGAGATATACAACCTGAATTTAAATTTACTGAAGGTGTGAATAACTTCCTACAGGGAAGAATGTGCTCCTTTAGTTAAGAAGAATGTGTACCACACTATTATAGCTGCTATAATCTTCTTCTTTTTCTTCTTTCTTTTTTTTTTTTTCTTTTTTCTTTTTTTTTTTTTGGAAAACTGTTCACTTGGTTTTCCTGTTTTCCAGTTAATGGATTCCTACCTAGAAGAAAGTCTTTTTAATGACTTTTGAGCCACCAAACATTTGGAGGTTGTTAAGAATTAAGATCACCCTAAAACTGAGGGTTATGTCAAGTAGTACCAACATCAAACCTCACACTGCCGCACTAGCAGATTCCACTGAGAATCAGAACCTCAGAACAGTTTAAGAAAAAGCAGCATAATAAATCCTTTTATTTCAATGTTGAAAAAAAACCCAAGCTTTTTGGATGTGCACAGATTTTTTAACAAAGGTTAAAAAAAAAAAAAAAAAAAAAAAAAAAAGCAAAAAAGCAAAACATTATGTCCTTTGGATTGCACTTGGCATCACAGAATGGCCAGGGTTGGAAGGGACCTCAAGGGTCATGAGGCTCCAACCTCCTGCCACAGGCAGGGCTGCCAACCTCCATATCCAATACTAGACCAGGCTGCCCAGAGCCCCCATCCAATCTGGCCTTGAACACCTCCAGGGATGGGGCATCCACAGCCTCATCATCAACATGCTTACTCCAAAATCTATTCTAAAACAGCACTCAGAATAGCTCTTATTTTAAACTAATAAGATCACCTTTGCTGGTTTGTTGTTGGATAATTCATCCTAAACTAAGCTTGTTTCCAAGAGTTTAACAATATTATTGGTGCAAAACAGTAAGCAACATCTATTAGTGCTACTAGGCCAATATAACACATAAAAGAAAGCCAACAAACCACAGACAAAAATACTTGATGCGTGATCTTCTCACTGAAGATACTCTAAAAATTATGAAGTTCAAGTTATTGCCTTAAATTACAACAGTAAGAATAATGTTCCAGCCCTACAGAGGTTCTCTTAAGCATACAACTGGAAGTTATTATAAACTTTCACCCTGACATGGTTTAATCTGCAAGCTTTTCTTCCCAGTGTCACTGCAGTCTAATGAAGTGCCAGCATTCCTACCACTTCACTGATTTTAGAGACTACCGACCTCAACTGACAATATGGGGAAAGAGGCCAGCTTTCTCGTTGAGGTATGGATGGAGCTTCCCTACTAACATCCACACTACATAAAACTTCTGAATAGTAGAAATCGTGGTAGAAGGAGTTCACATCGGCAGGAGAACAATCAAAGCCCTCCAAGAGATCTTGAAGAGCACAAGGATATAAAATATAGCTCATCTGGCTAACACTCAACTTAGGTTGTCTTCTGCTAGAAATTATGGTGTCTATTTCAACCCAGAAGTGTCTTGCCAAGCTGCCAAGAGCCCATGAATACCCATTTCTTGAAGTACATAACACACACTGCAAGCATTCTCAAGAAGGTGGCCTTGGAACAAATGGGTATTAGAGAGGCTGTGCCACTCCAGTGAACAGCTGAAAACAAATGTGCCAGAAGTAGATCAGCTGTGCAGGATACTGTATTTGTTGACAAATCACTATCTTAGGGAAGTGCATCAATCATGGAATAAACACCATGCCAGATGAAGCTCTACCTCATTAAGTTGAAGATCCAACACTTTTTATTCTTCAGAAGAAAGGAAGTGTCTGAGCACCTCCCAGCAATAAAGTGTGACCAAAAACAGATCACTGGATTTTTCACCCTGCTAATTTTGCCCACTTCTGATACTTTCTTAGCAGCCTATCTTTCTTGCAAACTTAATCACACCTGCCTCCAAAGGCAATGACAAGCTATGTCACCCCTACTGTAGATATGGCCAAACTATTGTCCACCAGGACTCCTACACGTCCCTCTCTGCAGAGCTACTCTCTGGTGGAGTCACCATCCTGGCAGTGTTCAAGAGGCGTCTGGATGAAGAGCTATGAGATAAGGTTTAGTAGCTTGTGGTAGCAATGGTGATGGGAGGATTGTTGGACTAGATATCTTCGAGGTCCTTTCCAACCTTGTGATTGCATGATTCTCTAGTAGGTCACCATTCAACCCGTACTGGTGCACGAAGTCATTCCTCCCTAGGTGCAAGACTGAAGTCAATCTTGTTAAACCTAACCTGGTTTCTCATTACCCAACTCTCCAGCCTGTCCAGGTCTCACTGAATAGCAGCATAGCTATTCTTCCCAGCTTCATATCACCAGCAAACTTGCTGAGGGTGGACACTACCTCTTCATCAAGGTCACTAATGAAGATGTTAACCAAGACTGGATGCAGTACCAATCCCTAAGAAACACCGCCAGATGCAGGCCTTCAGCTGGATTCTGTGCCGCCGATCACAACCTTAATCCACCCCGTCACCAAGTCCAACTCCTGGCTCCACACAGGACCATCCAAAACACAAACCTTATGCCTGAGAGCACTGTCCAAACACTTCCTGAAATCCAGCACCTTGGGGCAGTGACCACCATCCTGTGAAACTTATTTCAGTGTCAATTCGCCCCCTGGTGAAGAACTTTCTCCGAAACCTCAGCCTGATGCAGCTCAATGCCATTCCCTCAGGCCCTGTTGCTGTCACCAGAGAGCAGAGGTAGGCTCTGTGAGGCTCCTGTGAGAATAGAATCACTCAGCTCTTCTGCTCTCGGCTGAACAAATAAGGGATCATAACTGCTCCTCGTATGTCACCCCCTCCAGACCTTTCATGATCTCCACAGCCCTCCTTCGGAATGCTCTCAAGCACTTTCATGTCCTCAGATTGCAGTGCCCAACCCAGCAGCCAGTGCTGGAGGTGAGGCTACACAGCACAGAGGCTACACAACCCCTTCACTCACTTGGATGGCAGTGCGGTGTGATGCACCACCCTTGGGTACAGCTGGCCCTTTGGGCTGTCAGGGCATGCTGCCTGCTCAGATTCAACTTGCCCTGAACCAGAACCCCCCAGGCCCTTTCTGTGGGGTGGCTCTCCTGACTCTTGTTATATATGTCCTGGGCTTCTCCACCCCAAGGGCAGAATTCGGCACTTGCTCCTGTTAAACTTCATGCCCTTGGTGACTGTCCAGCCATTACATTTCTCAAGATCTCTCTTCCCTCCCTGCCTTCCAGGGAGTCAACAGGGAGTCCTGCAATTTAGTGGTGTCCTCAGACTTAGCATACAGTAGAGACCTGCATCCAGATACATCTCCTGACAACAAAAGGCTAGATCTGATGAAGCATCTGATCCTGTAGAAGGGGGTAACTTAAAAGACTTAAAGAACATCACTGCTTTTGTTAGCTTTCTTCCAAAATTTTTTTAAAAAGGAGAAAAAAAAGAATAGGAAACAAAAACGGTTTGTACATCTCCTGTTCACACCATTGATTGCAAACCGGCAGGGCAAACACTGGCTTGTTGCAGAAATGCCTCTATGTGAGAACTTCAGCCAAATCAAGAAAAGAAAAATTAAAATAGAGCCAGTTGAATCAGAAATGCCTTCTGTTTCTGAGCCAACGAAGGTAGTTGAGATCTCAGGCTCCCCTTCTCCTCATCCTCCAGGACAGGATGAACAAGCAACAACTGGGGATGCTGCTGCAGCATGGATGAAGGAAAAAAACGATTCACTAGCTTTTCAGATAAACAACAAACCAGATGTTCACCTCACACTTCTAATGAGGAGAGCAAAGCCAGCATCTCCTCAGCCCTCAGCTTTCCACAGAAATTCTGCAACTGGGTGAAAGTGACCAATTTAGGATGAGTTGGTGGGGTCACGGTAGAGACTGCTGTCATAAATGAAGAAGCATTTAAGCTCCAAGTACTGACAAGGAAAGGACCTGAGAGAGTTTTTCAGACTGAAAACATGTAAGACTCCCCATGGGGCCTCCATGACTGAAGCGCTCCAAAAAAGCTAAACCAGTGCTGTTCCTGCCCCACCAGACCTGCTGCAGCAGCACAGAGAGAAACGTGCCAGCCTCTGGCCCCCTCCCTGCTGCCACCAAGTAGCAGCCTCTGCTGCTCGCTTCTGCTCCTCCATCTGACACGGGACACAGGTTTACAACCATCCCAGCACAGCAGGAGCTTCCCCGGCACCCACAGGCAGCAGAGCGGCAGCTCCTCGGGCCCTCCTCACCTCATCCCTCGCAGCAGCCGTGCAGGGGCAGCCCCGTCCTGCCCCAATGGCACCTGCAGCTCTCACCGGGCACAGGCAGGGGACGGGCCGGCACCCCAGGTGGGACCCACTGCAGGCAGCGGGGACGGCAGCACCAGTTATAGGTTCATGAGTTGGGAGCTCATCAACAGATAGTTCTGGAAAGATGTTTGAACCATATGCCTCCTCTAATCTCAAGTCCTCCCAGGTATCTATTTATTTAATGGTTCTGGAAATAAGATGTTCGAGTAATTGTCCTTTTCCATTGTCATGTCCTTTGACTCACTCCTTTTTTCATTCATTTAATGGTGACACCTCTGTTTTCTCTCAAAAGAAGCAGAAGCAATGGTTCTAACATCAAACCAATGGTTTTCTGTAAGAACCTAGTTCTAGACACTTGGCTGTAAAGATACAGAAATAAATAACAGCAACAAAATACAAACTGTTAATTTCAAAGACAGTTTCCCTTATAAAGTCTTTTAAGTGGCACTTCCTGATTCATACTGCTATCAATTGTGAGTTGTACGATGGCAGTGCTGATCCCGCCCTACGGGAATCTTTTCAATGTGTCAGGAAGTCTGAAGATCACATTAGAGATGCAATGAATTGCCAAAACATGAGCTCTACCTTACTGAGAGGCCAACAGATACTGCAGCTTGTTTGGTATGCATATTTTAGTTCAAATTTTATCTTTGCTGTTGAGTTCAGAAGAACACCCTACCAAAAGAAACAAAAAATGATTTATCAAGTACCATACCTAAAGCATGGTTATGTTTCCACTTACTTACACATTTTTCTGAATGTGTACATAAACCATCAAAAAAGGTGTCACTTTTTTTTTAAATAGCAGTGAACAGTTGCTGGTTAGATTCCGCCCCTCCCAGATATTATAAAAAAAGAAGAAGAAAAAGCATGTCCACCTTCAATGATTATAATTAGCAAGCATCATCATTATTCTACTTTGAAATCTACCATGCAAAAAATCCTGGCAACACTTTTGGCTCTCATTTGTATCTTTTACAATTAGTTTCACATTACTCTGGCAGTTTATGGAGTAGTAGAAGTCACTGAGCTGTACCATACACCTCTGCTGAAGTCTACAATTGATGACCAGCCCTTTTGAGCCAAAACAGAGCACACCTACAGTAAAAAATTCACTTACATGCATTTACTACAGAGTTTCACAATATATTTATTGTATATATTGTGATGGACATGTGGATTCCATGAATTCACATGCATACATTCATTCCACCAATACAATCACATTCTCCAGATTATTTTTTTTTTAATTTGTGAGGCCTCTATAAGCCAATTGCACATCATAAAGCAGCCAGGCTTTATACACACACCTTTAAAGATGAATAATTACGTAAAAGAGGGTCCCTTACTGTTACCAGTTCTGCAAGAATACTGCAGTCATGAATTAAACATCACCTTTCAAAGTTCTGTTCTGTGCTTGTTCTAGCAAGGTTTCTGGCAACACCCATTAGAGGCTGAACAGCTTTACATTACCTCCAACCTTCGGCCCACCAGCAGAACCCGGCTTCCTTGCACTGTTGGAAGGATTTCCTGGCTTTTTAGGTGCAGGAATCTTGAAGGCTGAAGCAGCTGACGATGGCCTATTTCCATCCACCGACTCTTCATCATCGAAGCTTTTGTCTAGAAAAGGATACATCAAATTGAAATATATATGAGAATGAATGTATATTTAGTTCTCAATCGTCTGTTCTGCTTCATATTTCACCGACTGAAAAAATGCATAAATAAAAACGTGTATTATCACTTTGTCCTCTGCCTGTGACCTACGAATAAAATGACAATCAGAAATAAACAGCATTTTCTACATAGTAAGTGTTCATAAAATATCATTTTGCCTTCATAATTAATCACTACAGCACTGCACCTAAAAATGAATCCTTCACATTCATTCCCACAAAGGGAAAATATCTTTGCACAGATCAAATATTTTTGCCTACTTGCATGTATTTCCCCCCAAGGAAATACCATTCTGTATCGCTGCATTCTACTGAAGACAAATGCTTCTCCCTTTTCTTCTTTTACTCGTGCATGCATTTTTCTGCTACACATCCTCCCACAATGTGTCTACCAGCATTCCCTGTCTCTTCCCTTCCACCCAGATTTTTCAACTTACAATCGCAGATCCGCTTGCAGATCAGCCGCCTCATTCCTCTGATAGCTCTTAAATCCCCTGGCCCTAGGAAGGACCCAGCACCTCACATGGCCACACGCAGTCGATTTTAAATGCTAATCCAAGATGCTGTTGGAATCTGCTCGCAACACCCGAGATCCACCACTGAGATTTGTGCCGGCATCTTTCTCTGCCTTCCCTGCACTAGGTGCAGGCGGAGCCAATGAGCTGCGAGGTGACATCATCTGCTGGGAGCCACGGCCAGGGGGAAAGGTGGAAATCCCTCATGCAAAGAAACTCATTCCCACGCACGGCATTCGCCACAATCCCCATCCTTCACTGGAAGATTAGACAGACTGACCGACAGTGCTCCAGGGTGTGTGCACCTCTCTGTCACTCCAGCTCTGCACATGTCCGAGCAAGAAACAGATTGATCTCTAATCACTAGATAGAACAGCCTCAATGAAAATGCTCAGCCTTCAAAATAATGTATGTATATTCCAGCAGGAGAACGTAACGGTTAATCAATCCATTTAGCAGAAGAAGGATTTACCTATAAGCTTCTGCATGGAAGAAAGTATCAGCCTATGGCTCCTGTATTAAAGAAAATGGGCGAGGCTGAGCCACAGCTGCACTACAGCAATCAAAGACCAATGTAACATATTACCACCTCTAAAAACTGGCACCTCAAAACAAACAAAAACCATTGGATTGCACACCTCTGTTATCTCTGGAGCGCTGCCTTTTTTTACCCTGGCTTATCCAGAACTCGTTCCCAGCAATATGTCACCTATGTTTAATAACACAGCCTCCCAAAGGGAAGCCGCTTTTATTAAAGCAGTAAAGCAGTTTTTTTCCAATAGCATCTGCAGCAACAGCGAACACGGGAACACCCCACGCTGCACATGTCAGAGATTGCCAGTCCTACAGCTGAATTTTTTTCTTGCACTAGCAAAAATCACTGTGCTGCACAGCCAAGTCTTTATGATGAAAGAAGAAACAAACAAACCAACAAAAAAAGCAATAAACATCTGGATGCACACCGACACAGCAGTGATTTTCATACAATCGTTCCTTTCTCAAGAGCTGATTTTTAGAGTAACTCCCTCAGCGCAGGCAGGGCTGGATTCATGCACCACAGAGGCTGCACGTTGCCATGGGAGCAGCCCAGCTCAAGGAGGGATACATTTTGATTCCTGCTGCTCTTATTCTTGTAGATTAAAGGTAGCCAGACTTCAGGACTTCTGGGCAGGAAAGCCCAGTGCCAGATCAAGAAATGAGCTAAAAGGGTTAATAGAGACATAAATAAGAATGGCTTCTATCTAGGATGCTGCAACGCTGCAGATCATTTTAGAACGGCATTAGGAGCATCATGCAGATACTTGCACATCTGAACAGACCAACATCCATGCATCATTATGCTGTCACAAAAAGTGATTAAACATGAAAAATAGGCTTTTCTAATAAAAATGCTTTTGTTGCTGTATATTCTTTTTTTTTTCTTTTTTTTTTTTTCCCATTTTCAGTACCCACAATGAAACAGGGTGGACTTCCACGCTAGTATCCAGCAGCACTACACCACAGCACTGATATGCAAAAGTACTGCATAAGACGCCTTGGAAAAACTGAAGTTATTTACAGTACAAGTTAAAAATAGCAAGTGAGCATTTGCTCATTTACGCAGAATCTGCTAATCAGAAAGCAGCCACACACCAGAACCCAAACCACCCCAAACAGCGCTGTGCTCTGGGAGCCCACCTCTCCAGCTGTGTTCTTCCCAAGCTGCAGATGACCAAGGAGCACTGAAGATGAGGAACTGTGCAAGTTATTGCACGATGCAAGAATGTAGAAACTGTATTTCAGAAAACTGCTGCTTATTTGTTTTGTAAACTATGCATTCAACAATGGTTGTGACAACACAGTCAAATTTCTTTGCCTTGTCAAAGGCTGTATTTGTCCATGCACTGAAGACGTTGTTAGCACTGGATTAAAGACCTTGCCTATGAAATAGTTTCATACAGTTGCTTATTGCAGAGAAAATCACTTCAAAATCCCATTTTTTTCTTCTTTCATGTGCATAAGCACGTCTGAAATACAGAAGTGATTGTAACCCCTGATAGCTGGGTGTATGAGAACTGCTGAGTCACGGCCTGAACCTCTGATTAATCACCTGAGGCGAGCCATGAGTCAGCCAGAGGAGCACAGGTGAAGGCAATTCACCTGTGCTGCCGGAAGGGGTGGAGCCAGGCTCCACCCCTCCTAGACCTATTTAAGAGCTGGCTACCAGAGGGGAAGGATCTCTTCTGGAGATCCCCTCTCTTGGTGTCTTCTGGTGAGCTCAGCCAAAGGGTAAGCTCTTCTGCTTATTCTCTTTGTGATCATTGTCTACCTTGCTTGATTCTCTCGATTATATTGTGATTACAACATCTTGATATCTGTTGATTAAACAACTATATTGCGATTATAGCATCTTGATTATACACTGGGCGTTCTTAATTGGTCCTTCTCATGATTTACATTCAGAACGTTAAAATTGAAAGTACAGTCACTACAAAGTTAAAGCCCGGTACCATAAATACGTAACACTAACTGATGAAACGGCTGGTTTAATTCGAAGTTCCGAGGCTCATGTGCTACCAGTCCATTTTCTTAATAAAGGAAAACAAGAATGTTTTGTGCCACTTTTCCCTGAAGTCCATTTTCTCCACCAGTTCAGGCCTTCACAGCTTTACCTCACACTTCACTAGCATTGCACCAACTGACCTTCAGGGGTATCTCCTTCTCAGGAAGACATTTGACAATGCTTGTGAAGGCCTGAGGACTGAAATCTGCACTCACAGAAGTTAATGAAACTGAAGCACCACATTTGCTTCCAGTATTACATGCTTTCCACTGACACATATTTCCATCTCTTCCAAAAGCACATTCATAGAGCTGAGCACAGGGAACTCGAGCTTGGGATGAGCTGTAATCCACAGGGCATAATCAAGAGCACTCACAAAAGATTAAATATAATAAATAATTTCAAATAAAATCTATTTGAAGGATGCAAAATGTTCATTCTAGAACAGCTTGGAGAAAAATAACTAAAAGATATTAAGATAATTTTGAAGACAAAATACTTGAAGAATATCTAATTCCACATCTGCAAATACACATGACAGCTTGAGAGCACTCTCCAATCAGCATTTTCCAATAAAGTTCCACGCTGCTGAAAAGGGGAATAGAAAGCTGTATGAACTGCTAACGATTGCTAACAACACATTGCTAAAAAACATGGTTAATGTAAAAGACAGGATCTCAGTTTAATTTCCTTTAGTCTATTCTTGTACACAGTATCTTCATTTTGCATCTCAAAAAGAGTATTGGAGGCAAGCACACCAACAGAAAAAGACGTGGAAGCCAGTCTTGCCAAAAGCTTTTCAAGAAACCAAGTAAGTACCAAATGCACATTTCTGCTCTGGTCTGTTCCAGGAAAAAGAAAACAAAACAAAACACCACTAGAAGTTCTCTCCTCCAATAAAAGAAACAGAAACCTGTAGAACTGGCATATGTTGTGAAGGTACTGCATATTAACTCAGTCGGTACCCATTGATGCCCATTATCTGCAAAACATTTCAGAAAAGTCAATAGAATGCTTCTAGTAAAACAAACCAACCTGAAAGACCTGGCCCTAGAGATAGCCACTTTCAGAACACAGCATTTACCACAATTGTTCTTAGATGAAATCCAGGCACAGTTGCTCCTCTTGGAACACAAGCCAAAATTTCGAACCGTGGCAAAAGTTTATGCTAAAACTCATAAGAAACAGTATGCAACTGGAAGTAAAAATAACTGCAAGATAAGGGCTATCTTTCTGCTTTGTAGCATTACTCTCAGTCTCTGTATTTTAAATATGTAGTATCTGTTTTTGAAAGTATTCAGACATACAAAGGACAACTATTTACAAACTTGATATTCGCTACTATTAATGCAAAAAGCTTCTTAACAAACCACATACTCCAATCTGGTGGTAGAACAATCAGGGTAATCACAAATGTCCAAAGACAAAAGAGCATCCAAAACTTCTTATACATACAGAGAAAAAAACATTTTAGGGCTGAAGTAAATTAAAGTAAATTTATTGCTATACAACGGAAGTCTTTTCTTTTGTTGGTCTTAAGAGTCACAGAATGAATGTGTCATTTAACATCTATTACGCTGTAAGTCACAATAAAGGATGAAAGAAGGAAATGCACCGTCATCTAGATGGCTGTAGAAATAGACAATCTACTCATGCCATTCATTAGAAGATAATCAGGAGATAATTAATCTTAAAGCAAGTCCCTAAGTAATAACGCAGGAAAAAAAATAAAATCCCTGTATTTCTCACAGTAACAGTGAACTAAAGTTGGCTATAAAGGAGAAAAAGGACAAAAAATGTAGCAATAACAAGATCTTCTAGAGCTGTGCATACCACACAGCAGTATTTTACAGTATAGAGAGACATCAAACCAGAGGATGCACTCTAACAAAACTGCCTCCAAACACTGATTTCTGTTAAAAGACGCCCTTCTTATACACATCTTACTTTCAAGTACTGCTAGCAGATAGTGAATGCTTTTGGACTCCTCTTAGGACTTCTTTGGCACTACAAACTGTTTGTAACATGACTGCAAAAACATGCCTAAGCCAAACAGTTTAAAATCCTTCGGTTCCCCCAGCCCCTCCTACACCCTGTGCCTACCAGAATCCCAACTGCCAGTCCCCACTCAGTGATACACAAACACCACCTGCATCAGCTGCCTGGAACATCTGGGTTAGCACTGTTAGCTCCAGTGTTGCTGGCTGTACCAGTTCAAATTTCTGTCAAGCATGAAGAGGATGCCACAAGAACTACAGCTGTGACAGGTAAGCTGAGCCTTCTATTTAATTCATTCTTCAGGCAAAGGTTGCACGCTATTCAGTGAACACTTCAACCCTGATACATCAAGCATTCCAAGAAGTAGGAATTTCTCCAACCAAACATTTCTCCAACCAAAAAAAGCAGGATACAGCTACCCAAGATCAACCATTTACATGGCACAGACATCCTGGGTCTCCAACTGTCTTTCAGCAGATATTCCAGAAAGGAACCAACCTCCTCTGGGTAATGCATGGCAGTCTGGGTGCTGCAGGGTATTTCAAAGGGCACCTGACGCCTCAGGCAAGGCAGCTGGATCAAACACACAGTATTTGAAATCAGATATAAAAGCAGAATTTCCGGTCATTATTCCCATAAAACTTTAGAACAAGTGTGTAAAAGCAGCCCCTACCATCAGACTGATGCATTAGTGTCAGAGACACAAGGTAGGATGTCCCACCAGTTCTATGTTATTGCTGCACTTTTTTTTATGTTTCTATTAATAAAAAATACTCAGATTTGTTGCTAAGACAAATTAATTCTATCACATACAAAGGATGCTTCACCTTCCACCACCCGTTCTGCAGTCAAAGAGAGAACAGGCTGAGGACAGCAATCCCTAATCAGCCTTCCATCCCCCAGGTGCAAAACCCCAGCACCAGGCCCCAAGGAGCTCACAGGCCCTCCAACGCACCCCCTGCAGTCCCAGGGCGGCCACCCAGAGGACGCCAGGCCCTCTCCTCCACACCTCTCTCCTTTGGCATCAGGGCAGAAGAGATGCCACCTTCTCACGCTCCGGGGCCACAGCTGACGGATGGCAAAGGACAGCCGATACAAACACAGCAACTCCACTGCTTTTAATGACTGCCTCTCCCTCGGCTGCCTGTGGGGTGTCAGCATGCTTTGCTCCTCCTCCACCCCAGGCAGCTGCAGGGTGCTGCAGAAGCCCCTGCCCCACTGACCCTCTTGCTACATTCTTGCCACTGCCTCCCAGAAATGGCCGCAGGCCCCAACTGCCAGCCGCCATGTTTGGGCCTGCAGTGGCACTCAGAATCCTGTCGCCATGGGCACCCAACTGCCCTCAACCCCAGTCCCTCAGCTGACACTGCAGGAGACAGCAGCACTTTCCAGTATCGGAAAGAGATACTTTGTACTTCTTTTGATTTCCCAGGACGGGATGGAGCAGCCACCTTTAAAGAAGAGGCGGCTGCTGGAAGAGGCTGATGACATCGAGCCCATGGAGGTGGATCCACCCGTGGCAGATGAGCTGATGGAAGTGGATCCACCTCCATCGGGGCAGACCGGCCATCTCTCTGCTGCTGCCAGGCCAACCACGAAGAGGTCGCGCCCCAAATTTCATCGCAGGGGCGCCAGGATCCGTCCACCTCCCGCAAAACGGCCGCCTCGACGCCGGCGCCGATCCTCCCGTCCTGTAAGTTTGCCCTTACCTGTGAGAGCCCCAGCTCACGGCCATCCTGCGGGCTCACGGGGAGCCTCCATTGCCTGGTCCTTCTTCTGTTCACAGCCAAGGCTCCTACGAGCCCTTCCTTCCCGCCCCCCTCCCTCGTCCCTTCCCAAGTCCTCTCATCTCTTCTTCACCAAGTCCTGAGCAAGAGGGCAGGGCAGGGACTGCCATCCTCGGAGCTGCTGTGCCGGGGCAGCGGGACGAGTCTGACAGAGGGACCTCAAACATCGCAGGGCTGCGAGGATCCCGTAAGTTCACCCTTAGCCGGGTGGGACAGCACCAAATCAGGGCCATCCCATGGGCTCACACAGAGCCTCCATTTCTTCATCATCCTTCTCTTGACAGATCAAGGCTCCATGAGCCCATCCTTCCTGCCCCCGTCCCCCATCTCTGCCCAGGGCAGGAGAAGAAGCCAAAGAAGGGACAGAAGCAGCTGCTCCTGGGGAGAACCACACTTCGGTTCAGACACGAAGAAGTGCAGAAACACAGCAAGAAGATCCAATCCAGATGCTTTGCCTGGACTTCTCTTTCAACACCCGACCATCACCATTTTAAAATTAACAATTCAAAATAATAAAAAGTAAAAAGCACAAAACTAAATAAACACATTTTCTTTTTTAAAAAAGAAAGCACTGATTGTGTCTGTGCTTTAGGAACCTTAGAGTTTGCACGTAGGTTCCCGCGTCCCCTCCTCGCCTCCCGCACACAGAACGTACCCCGCAGCAGGACACGCTGCCCTCATTGCCAGCCCGAGGAACAGCACCGCACCGCACACACCGCTGGGGCTGCCCCTTGCCCTGCCTCAGCACCTTCTGCTACTTTGCAGGGATATTTCACACACACACACATCTTCAGGAACATAGGAAAGAGGCCCTTCTGACTCTTGAACTACAGAATCATATATACAAATACCCAGGCTCTGAACACCAGAAAATCCTCAACCATTTCTGAATGTCATTTAGAAACTTAAAGACAAAATTTATTTCTAGTCGCACTGCTGGAATATAAAAAATAAAAAATAAAAAATCAAGTTCAGTTATCAGTCTAGAATCTACTGCTGTCCAGAAAACAGTGATGCCTTTTCCGTATGTCTGCATCTTTGTTAGTAAGAAATGGTCTGACTTACATAGTTCTTCTCTGAAACTCTTTGTTTCCATGTTGAACCTTACTTTGTTCATCCATGCTGAGCAGAAAGTGTTCATTTTCATATAGCCCTTGGCTGTTCTACACATTCCCTCCCTCCCCCATTTACTTGTTTCACTGTCCCACAGATCTTTTTCAGCTATGAGCAATGGTATGTGCACTTTAAAGACAAAACACCACTCATAACCTCTGTTAAACACTGTGACAGTTCCACATGACCTTACAGTGAAAAGAACCTCTTAACTGGTTTGATTCAGAATAGCCATCTAATTCCAACTCACAGTATCTGTCCTTCATCTCAAAGGCACAGGGAGGAAAGGCACTCCCCCAGCACAGCGCCTACCAGCTGCTTGCAATGGAAGAGGAGGAGCAGGGCTCCTCTAGAGGGAAATGAACCAACAGAGACACAGTTAGCATGTTTACAAAACATGCTCAAAGGAAAAAAGAAAAGGGAAGAAGCCATGCATTTCTACATCCCAACATCTACTGTCTAAAAGACTTTTTTCAGGAAATGGCTCTGGACAGTACAAAGCACCACAGTGAAATCCTGCCCATTTTCTGGGCTTGTGTAACAACTGCTTTATTTACTATCATTCCCAGGCCTGAATGGGTTTTAAAAGCCTCCTCCCTTCTACCAGAGGATTGAGGAGTCAGAAATTCGTGTCAAAAATGCTTAAGGGCAACAGTTTCTATATACTGAAAATTAAGCTATCATCTGAAAACAAACTCTACAGCCTTTTAACTTTCATGTGTCCAATTTTTTATTTACTTATTGTTACTTGTCAAAAATAAGATATTAAAGCTGAGCAGCACCCACATTTTACAGAAAGCACTAATCAGATTAAAGACTTAGGAAGACAGCCTTCCGCTCAGAAGAACATCAGGGAATAGAAGGTGACGGTTCCTGTACTCTAGGACACACATACACTAATGAGGTAATTTCAAAAAAGACAAAACCCATGATTTCATATTTGTATGTGCTACAATTCTTACTGTATCTGGATACAATTACTAGTATAAGCAGCTAAATCAGTTGCATATACTGTATCATTTGGAATACGATGAGTGCTTGAAGTCATCAAACATCGTTAGCACCATACAGCATTTACACAAACATCCCCTTTTTCACTTTTGCAGTTCAAGACAGAATATTCAGTACATACTATCAAACAGATGAGGGAACCAAGAATGTTCTCCTATAAAGCTGATCTGATGCTTTTAGATAGCTCTCAAATACCTTGTGTCTGGAACTGCACTCGTTAGTGCATCCAAAGAACACTTAAGTCTAACCTTTCTTCCATGACTCTTCCCACGGCCCCAAGTTTTAGGCAGATAAATTTCTCCCAATTTTAATAAATCTGTTGAACTGAGAGCAGGACAGACCCTCACCTGTAGAACAATGAAGTGGCACAGTACTGACTGACACCAAGGAAAGAAAGAGCTCATTGATGGATGACAAGGCATGAAGAGAATGCACAAGGCGATGTGCCACCCTGCCATTACGTTAGCTGCCTCCTAAACACCCTAATCAGGTTATCAGCGGATAAGGGCAGAAATGCATTAGCCTCTCCAAGAAACAAGAAATCCCAAGCGAGGAATGGTTCTTGACTAGTTTTCTTCAGCAACCCGAGGAACAAACACAGACCTACATTCACACAGGCATGTGAAATGCCTTTAGACCAAGACACTGAATGCTTTCCCACTGGCACACATTCACTGCAGTGGAAGTAACAGTTCAATTGCTCACTAGTCCAGAAACAGAATTATTTTCTTCCTCTGCATGCTTCAAAGAAAAGACTGGAGAGTTTGAGACAGCTAACATGGGTAAACAGAAAACTTGGCTTTTCCCTTTAATCCTCAATTTGGAAATCAGCTTAAGATTCAACATTTAAGCATTATGTTTTATTTACATTCCTGCTCATGCTCCAGAAACACTGAAAGAATGCCAAACAGTTACAGTAAGCCACCGTCTTGCATTTCAGACAAAACATTCAAAATACCACCTCCATACAATACTTCCAAACTGCATGTACCTTTACAACACATCCAGGCCGATTAAATGAACAAAGCTAGGAAAACAAAGGACAAGTTCTGTTCTCTGACGTAGCAGCACAACATCACCCAGAACAATGGCGTACCTTCAGACAGTAAGCTGAATGTACCGCCACAGCACAGTGCCAATTTGTCAAGAAAAGGAACTTCTCAAAGCCTACTGAATCACCACCCGTAGAATAGAACGTGTCTGCTGTGTTGCAGGATGTATGGGATGAATGTGAAATGGAAAATCACGACTAAAGCAGCATTTACACTGAGAAAGAAAAAAAAAATCAGAAAGTTTTCTTAATGGTTAATAAGGTTTTGTTATCCCTAACAGTCTTATAACACAATGCCGAAGGACTGAATTCTTTGTAAATGTGGTAAGCAGTAGTTTCAAGAGAAACCAGCAGCTACATAATCATCCTACACACTCTTAATTGTATCTGGCATTACAGCTCAAAGCTCCCACACAGAACGTCAGCTGACTGCCCGAACAGTACTCTGTTCTTAGTGCCTTTGTTAATGACGAATTTAATTATACAGAGCAAAGCTCCGCAACCACCCTCACTTCATAACCCTCGACCATTAGGGAACCACAAAAATCCTATGGCTTTGTCTAGGGAATACAGTTATTTCTTAACATGCTACAACTCGCATCCTTCATCTGCGCGTCACCGCGACCCATGTTTACACCACACAGAACTGCACTGCTTCATGGGAAACGGGCACTGGGAAAAACAGTCCTAGAGCAAAAATGACAAGAAAGAGCTCAGTGCGCACTCAGTTCCACAAAGACGGTGACCTCCCCTGCAGTCTGCTGATGACAAATAAAAACAAACATCAGAGAGCAGCCTGAGGCCGGATCCCTCTGCTGCATCCCGCAGCTTCGCATGCCCAAAGCACCCAGTGCCACACATCCATTTCAGGACGCCTCAGAACAGGTCTTTGTCCAGGCTCTCACTACTGCCATCTCAGCGCACTCAGATAAAAGATTCACCTTCATCTCCGTACAGAAGCCTTACAGGGCCAGTTTCCTCAACGTTTTTAGCACTACGCACATCGCACTTTGCAAGCGCAAAGCCCTCCTCCTATCTTCCTCATCTTGCTTTAAGCCAAATGACAACTTCTCAACTTCCTCTGAAAACGAAGACGCACGCAGGGGAAGCTGTCACACCGGGAGAGGGTTGGGCACGGAGGCAGAACACGAATCCGGTTTTTATCCAAAACGTGACCGCGCGGCCCGCACCGCTTTACTGACCTACTTTCCCCGGTTTGTGTAAGGAAGGAAACGCGGCTCCGCACGCCGTAGCGTCACCCGAGCCGCACGGCAGCGAGCCGCTTCCCTGTCGGCGCCCGCAGCGCCGCCTCTCCCCGCCGAGTAGCGCGGCCGGACGCCTCCCGCTCCCGGGGCGGACCTCTCGCCACGCGCCCCGAGCCGCCCGCAGCGGGACCCCCGCACCGGGCCGAGACTTCGAGCCGCCGCACGCGGGGCTCAGCGCGCTCAATGGGGCGCAGGAAGGGAAGCGGCGCAGAAGCTCGTCCGCCCCTCGCCGCGGGACCCCGCGCCCGCCCCCGGGTCGGCCACTCACCGTCCCCGATCGCCATCATAGCGCGGAGCGGCCGCGGGCGGCGAGTGCCGGGCCGAGCGGCCCCCGCTCCCCGCCGCCACAGCCGCCCGCCGCACCCCGCTTCAAAATAGCAGTCCCGCCGGCGACCGGTCCCGGCCCCGTCCCACCGGGGACTTTTACCGCGCTCCGCCCCGCTCCGCCCCACCGTCACGTGCCCGCGCCCTGCCCTGGCCGGGCTGAAAGGAGCGCCGGAATCGCGAGCGGGGCGGCGGATGCAAGGCGTTCGGTGCCGGTGGGTCGGAGCGAAACGCCTTCTCCTGACGGCGTCCGGGCACCGGCTGCCGCAGAGCGTCCTGCGGCCGTCAGGAAAGCCTGACGGAACCTCAGCTCCCGCTCGCGGTCGGCCCGAAGCTGCCGCGACGGCACCGTGTGCTGTAATAAGTAATAAGCGCTGCCTCCCGCCCCGTTCCCTCTCGTCTGAGAACCGGCGGCGCCGCGCTGAGCCGTTCCGTTCCGTGCCGCGCTGAGCAGCTCGCTTCCCGCAGCGCTGGCGCTGAGCTCCGGTGCCCAGAGACGCGCACGGGGCACCTCGAGGCACGGTGCGGGCGCGGGCCTGCTCGGCACGCTTCCATACGTCCGGGTATAAACCACAAAGGGCAGCGGGTGAAACTGATCGTCATACGAATGCGTTCTGAGCTGCCGGATGAGCGAGCAGCACGCAGATGGACCCCAAACAGTGTAAAATGACTGTAGCACCTATCGGCAGCCTCAGCGTTTCCCACGCTATACATTCACACCACGTCCCGTTGGCACAGGCTGTCGCTGTGTGATCTCACAGAAACCCTCTTCGCAAAAAGAAACCAACAAAGGAAAACTGGAAAGAAAGAAAAAAGCATAACGTGGCAAAGCAAATACCCGTTTCTGCCTTCTGCAGGTGTTTACTGTTTGCTATAGGAGAACATACGGCTTGGCTGAGTCTTTGTAATCCGTTCCACCCCCCCCAGGAGCGTGACACTAAAATGTGTATGACACTGAAACGAGTGCATCCCACCGATCGCATGCTGTTTGTAAGGTAGTGCTGCGAGGCATGCCTTTAATGGGAAAACTGCATGGGCTGAACAGAGGGGTACAATCAATATTCAGCTTGGATCATTCTACTGAATGAAGCGAAACACAGAGCTCAGTTATTGTTCTCCCTACTTTTGACTCCCTGTCTGAAAATGTACGCTGCTCTCCAGTACGGAGGTCTGTTGAAATTCTCTGAGGGAAAACACTATTTACAAATCTCAGCCGGCAGAAACAAGTGCTTGCTCAGCTTTGAGATTGGCTGCCAGTCCCGTTTCCATAGAAATGCACATTCATGTGCTGAAAAACGGGGAGGTGCTTTAAAGATCCTCCTCCAGTTTGCAGGGATGCAACACATTTCTGCTGAAGCAAAATGGCAAAACAAGCACCGCACCGCACACAAGATTTGGCCTAACAAACACATCCAGATACAATTCTAATAACATGCTGCATTACTGTGAATGTAAACAGAACCCAAGGTTCTCAGAACAGCTCATTCATTCACGTAATTCGTGGCAAAGAAAAGATGTTTGAATTTACTAACCACAGCTTATTGGAGGGGAGATGCTGCAATCGAGACAGGGGGGAGAGGGAATCAAAGGTCAGCTGGAGAGGCAAATTATTGGTATGATATTATTTAAGCTTGTAATGACTCATCAAGCAGCAGCATAAGACTGGAGCCCAGTCCCATCATTAAACACAGGGCCTTCCACGCTTCTCATCTGCTGGCTTTTGAAGCTACATCGCGCCCCAGTTATTCTAGCAGCACTCATTTCAGTGCGCTTTTCACATCTTTCGCCCTCCGCTAGAATCCGTCAGTCCCTACAGACCGCATTCCCTGCTCTCTTTGCTGTTCTATCAGGGTTAGATTCAATGAAGGAGGACTGCTCATGCTAGGTCCATTATCACAGGCAAAGGGATAACAGCACATGAAATCCACCAGTGTGCATGAAAACACAGGAGAACCTTTTCCTCTCCTCCTTTGTTTCTCCCACACATGCTGAAGAACAGCAATACATTTCTAAAACCTGACACATGTTTAACTGTGTTAGTAGGAGCATATTTTTCTTTTTTGTTTGTTTGTCTGAATTATTAAAAATACTATGGAAAACATTCTTCCATTCAGCTTGCTTCAAGCTCCTATTTTTTTAGGTTATGGTTCTCTTTTTGCATATGCAAAATGAAGTGACTGAACAACTGTCAGAAGTATTGTTGGAAGAAAGGAACCTAAGTGACATCTCTGGATTCTCAGAAAGTAGGTCAACACGACAAAGATTTACCAGCACAGCGGTGCCTTACAACTCCGCTAAAGACTGCACCTCTGACAGTTGTTTTCAGCAAGCGTTTCCCTATCCAGCACACACTTTGAAGAGAACTCCCATCACTTACAGCTGACTTCTTTGAGAAAACAACTCAGCTAAGACAGCAAAAAGCCATTCCTTTGGGAGGTTAAAAGATATTAAAAAAGGGTCCACTATGGACTGTACCATTCTAATTACACTGAAGTCTGTAGAACAGTTTTTGGCCCTTGACTCCTCTCTCTTTGGAAACACAACCCTACTCCCCACAGTCTTTGAACCCTATTCCAAAACATCAGCCTTTAAAAGCACTAAAATATCCTCTGTACTGTAACGCACGTATTTACATCTGGCCTTTATCCAGAGATGTTTGATAAAGCTCTGAAAAGTTGGTAACAAAGCCACAGGAATTCAACACTAACTTTAAATCTACACATGGAAGCAGTAAATATAAATATCTCTCTGTCCTTTAGAGAATAAAGAAGAAGGTCGAGATAAACCACTTACAATAGAAGAGTATATTTTCCATAGCGTTAAAAAAATATCCGCTTAGATCGATTCAACAGATAAACAGAGATTCTGAAACAAAGGTACGAGAGGGATTCTGTCTCTGGGACTAAAGAAACAGACTCATGGTAGCTTCTGCACAGAATCTGCCACCTACAAGCCCAAAAGGATTTGTACCACTGCAGATCAGCACTAACACCTGCATTGTACAGATGAGGTAAAATGGCTTCAAACGAATTGCATCTGCTCTTGTAAGATACCAACCAAAAGCTCCTACACGCAATGTAAACTAGTCCAGCAATAAATGTGTTGTTCCTTTATTCCCACAATTTAAATTATTTCAATACGTTTATATTCTCCTGTAACTTCCTCGTATCTCTCGAGAACTGCCAACAGAAAAAATACAACTAAAATGTACCTCTGAACCACTCAAACCCATGCAGTTGTATGAACTTCAAATGCAAAAAAATAATGGTTTGTCCTTCCAATAGGAGTCGATCTACAATCAAAGCAGATCTACAGTGTAAAATATTCTTTTCAAAAATGAACATATTTAGTGTTCATTTTTATATTAATCCTTATTTTCTTATTTCCAAGTGCCCAAGAATAGCACTGTTTTACTTCAAACCAGAATGCAATGTAGAACTTCACTGTAATCTCAAAAAGGTTTAAAAATGCACTTCTGCAAACCCACAACCTCTGTTTTCACAGTAACGACAGAGAGGTGAGACTGTTTAAAATGAAAAAGTACATTTGCATACATTATCAAATCACATATGCATTCCTCAAAATATTTCTTCAAACTGTTACATTTTAGATCTAGCAAAGCTTCCTTTTCAGTATAATTTCACCAAAAGTATCTGAATATCCTCCACTATAAACCAAAATCTGCCGACTGTTTGCAGAAAACAGACAGACAATGAAGCTTTCAAAACCAATCAAATTAAAGCCACTGCCACAACACCTCCCTTGTTGTGCTGTTATGCAACTGCTGTTTGTTTTTCTTTTTTAAAGTATAGTTTTAAGTAAGAAAGAATGATGGTTTTGCTCTTTCATCCCGTAAGATACTGTTTCAGGACTGCAGCAGGAAGCAACAGGGATTCATTGCATAACAGGCCTCGTTTTCATGAAAGACACCAGAAAAAGAGCTAAAAGTCAGTATATTAAAGGAGAATTTTAAGATGAAGTCACAACTTCAACACTGAAGTGTCTCTGAATGCTTCAATCCCCTATTTCTTTAATTTGGAACTTACTCTATCATTCAACATTTTAACTGAGAAGAAACCACATAAAACAGCCATTATTCACTGAATTTCTTTTGGAATCGCTGTAAGATAAAAGCCCGTTTGATTTCTTTTTTTCCACGCACGAATACTCTGCAGCGTTCTCACAGCCTCTACTGCATGCACACAGAACTTGTTGAAGATTCACTGCCAGTTTCCATGTGATTTCAAAACCTTTTCCAGCTGTATTCTGACTGCAGTCCTAAAAACCAGTATCGGTAACGTAAGTCTGTTTCACTATGCAAATGTCTGTTTCTCTCAGTATACTTCCAGATGTTTCTTGTCAACCATCTCACACTGTTCATACTAGCATTCAAATATTTATCTTGCATTAATCTAAAGCCGACGATTAACATATGTTTCATACTCACCACTGATGTTACTTAAAATCATATTTCCAGAATCTCTCACTTCATCAAATTTTGCAAAGATTGTTTGCAACCTGTAAAGAACAAAAATATATATAAATATACGTATATATTAAAGCATATATTTACATATTGGAAGTCCTCCAGGTTACCAGTAAAAACATGTATTAGTTTCTTAGTATATATAAAGCAGTCAGACAAGGGATTATGAGTTCTAATTTCCAAGGGACTCCCCTTCTTAAGTCAGTTGAGCATCTTCACACAAATGCACATAAAGCAATGTCACCAAGTCAGCAAATAAAACCGAGCATCACTATTAGTAACACAAAAAATAATGACAATTCTGAAGTAGAGGTTTAGTAGTATTATATAGTTGCTTCAGAAAGGCAGTGATATTACCCTATTCATACACAACCCTACAAGGCAACAATTTGAACTACAGAATGCTGATGTGAGAAAAACAGCCAGTGATTGATATTTCATTTGCTCTGTGACAACTGCTGATTTTCTGAAAAATCTGGTTTGTTATGAAGATATTTTTAAGTGGTTTGTGCTTCCACTGAAAAGAAGAAATTCTTTTTTCTAAACTCCAGGAACACGAAACACTTCTGCACCACTGATTCTCACATGGAAAACATGCTGCAGTTGCTTTGCTACATGTTAAACAGGAAGAAAAAAAAAAGTACAAAAAAAATTCACATTTCCAGTCTGGTCCCACAAGGTAGAAAATGCTATTCAAGCAAGAAACTTGGCCAAATCTGAACAGCCAGTTCTCATCACTTCTGCAGAAAATGCAATAAAAGCTGTAGAAGCATCTCAGTATGGTATGTATAGCTGTAAGGATATTTTAGGTACAAAACTATCAGGACTGAATAGTGACCTTAAATGCACGTTTACCAACTAGAAGTCACACAACACTTGGCAATTCTCACAGTGGGTATAGATCAGTTATGCTACCTCACACTTTCAAATACTTTAGTAGCTTTGAAGTGGTATTTTTCTTTGCCAAATACTTGAAAGCACTTGCTAGACACCATACAGCCAGCTGAGAATTCCACAGGAAGGCCCACCTTCCTTCAAATAAACAAACACCCTTAAAAGCATGTCCGAAAGGCTGAAGCTGTTATCCTCAGAGCAGCTGAATATAAAGACTGCAGTGAGTAACAGTTTTCCTTTAGAACTGCACCCCGATTCTTAAATGCTGCTGGGCTGATGGTGTGCTTTTGGCACACGTGCAAAATTCAAAACAAAAAATTATTTCCTGCTCTTTTGAACTTAGTTATCAAAACATGCTTCACGGAGCACTTTAAGCAAAGAAAGTAGAGAAGAATGAAATATTTCCTTATAAACACATGGTGATGATACACACGTTGCCTCTCACTCTGGGCAGAATATCTGATAAAGTAGTAACTATAAGCATTCACTAATAACCTGTCAGCACTCAGTGCTATGCAGTCACAGTGGTACAGGCTAGAGAGCAACACGGCACTCCAGCTGCAAATGCTTAGAAGCCTGTATTTCTGACTTCAGACAGACACATCCTGCAGTGTAGGCACAGTTTAAGGTGATATACATTTCTCCTTACTTCCTCCTTTGGAAAAAAAGAAGTGCCCACATGTGGACATACAGATGGACCCTGTCTACAGTATGAACCAGACAGATAGAATGCGCAGCCCACATTAAGTGCAGTACTCATAGATGCATCCTGTAACATACGTAGCATTTCCAGATATGAAGCTGCAGCCTTAGACATGAGAACTCTAAACAAATAAATGTACTTTTTACATTTATGTTACTCAAGTAATGGTGGAAAAAGTTGTCAGATGATTTCCTGAGAGATCTTGAAAGGCTGTAAATGCTCAGACCAAGCAAGTGCTAACTTCTAAATCCATATGTATTTCTTCTATTCATGGAAGATCAGCTACATGTTTCATACTCTAACAAATTCCATTTGGCCCAAATGGAACAAAAATGGTTCCATATTCTTGGCTCAAAGAGCAAGAAATGCAATATCCACTCTCAGTATCCACAAACATATTAACACTAATGCTTATAGGCTCAATAACAAAGACTGTCAAACCTCTTTGGCAGTAACTTTAACTAAAGGGAAAGCACAGCAGCCATATCTCCAGCCACTGACTCCATACTGATATCTGAGAAAAGAAATGCTCTTCAGGCCTAAATGAAGATATTCTTCTGAGATTTGTAACTTGAAGAACATACATGAAAAGAGGAATTCAACGGTTTTATTTGCAAATTCATCTCAGTGACTGAACAAAAAATACACTATTAGCAAGTGGAGTTGAACTACAATAGCACAACTACATCTTCTTTTATTAGCCAATTAGACCCTGCTCAGGACCAACATCCTTCTCTAGACAGCCTACTATTTTCTGCAAGTGCAAATCTACAGATTATAAAACCTATTTAAGCTACCGTTTGTGAATTACGCTGTACATTTATATTTATAGAGACATAAAATGTATACACTACTTTCGTATTTAAATAATCTGAGTGATTTCTCTAAATAATGCTTGATGAACTTTCCTGCCTTCCTTCCGGCTGACATGAGCTCTTATTCTCAGCTTTAGGCACAGTGCACTCCGGCAGCAACACACGGACCTCTAATGTGCAATTTGTTATGCAAACGAAGCAAGCCTACATTCTCTGAAATCACATGTTTACCAAATATCGAAGTAATGGTGCTAATATTTATGCTTGCAATTGTAATGCACTGTCATACAGTGAAAGAGCTGCAATAGCATTCTTTAAGGCTGAACTGAACAACTGAAAGCAGCTGCGTCTGAACTACAGATTATCCGTAATACTTACTTGAAATCCTTAAAACCTACCCAGACACACAAATATGAACATAAATTTCCCTCAGAACAACGGTAAGATGGTACCATAAATCAAGCTGTTTCACAGACCATAGCTCCTGCACATCCATACGAAAAGTTTAATGAATCAAAGCAAAGGGAGAACTTCTGGCAGGCAGTGGGAAAAAAAGCTCTTAAACTGGGTCTGCCAGTGAAGGAGCAACTGTCTGAGACAGAGCTAATCTGTCTTTCCTGAGCTTTGTCAACCGCCTTGTTTCTGTGTTAAGTAGGAAGAGACAGCAGGAATTCTGCTTCCCATCAATACTAGGGATGGAGACCAGTAGATTCATGCTCAACTCATACTCAGCTTCATACTCAAATTGTAACCCATACCTCCTCCCAACCTGAAGATTGCTTGGGAAGACACGACACTGAACCTCAGTTCATGTATTATTTTATGCTAACCTTGACTGTCAGGTGTGAAACTGCTGAGATTCAGTGGCAAGAACCAGCTGGATATGCACCAAGTCCAGCTTTGCTTACTGATGTAAATGAAAATGGCACAATTACGCTTGCTTTCAGATCAAGGGGAGTTTGGTGCTCAAGTGATTCTGGCAGTAGGAATCAGCAGTTTGGTCCCTACTGCAAGTTAAGTTAGAAGCTGTTGATTAGCTTGGAGAGACAAAGCTCCTGTGGTGTTTAATCCTATTTGGATCTCAAGATTGACTTAGTTTATATCACTTGGAAATGTGAACAGGATGAGTGCTGAACCCAGACTTATGGTCAGACCCAACATTCATAGCACAGACAAAAGCTGCTGTTATCTGCATTCTTTTGCTTGCATTCTCTGTTCCAAAGAACATCCAAGACTCTGGCTTAATGCAAGAAGGATTTTCTCAGATAAAACTATCTGCTGTGGAACTGAATTTTTGGAACTGTAGTAATAACACATCTTCCGTGGTAACCATGTAATCACTTCATACCCCTGAACTGTAACAATCATTAAACAGATGAGAATGCATACAATTTCCCATTCCTACAGGCAGGATAAGTTTTGGTCCAAAGAGGCTGAGCTCTGCCTAGCATGTGAAACAAGAAATTTAACACCATTCTCCTATGACAGTATTTCAGTACCTTATAAACCATTAAAACTAAGGCTAACAATTTTCAGTGTTCTCGTGAGCCACAGAATCCATTCTGATATCCTGACTGAGCCCACGTAGCAGACACAATCAGCTCTCTTAAAATAAAGAAACACCATTAGGACTCAGAGTGCAGTGTTATCTCTGTTTGTATCTCAGTGTTACCTCAGTTTCAGGTTAAGACTTTTTTTTTCTAAGTGCAAATGATTTTAATGACAAATTTGAAAAGTCAGGATCTGTCTGGTTTTCACAACAAAATAAATGCTCAACTCCACAGCAACAAAACAGCGCCTACTTTTACTTCATACAAACTAACGTACACAAAACGCAGACCAGCCTTTACAGACTTGAATTACTCAGAAAGCACTTTCAAAATTTCATTTCACCTTTTGCATGAAATATCCAGTGATGGCATGTGTACCAGACCAGCTTAACACTCCCTTAGAGCAGTTCTGGGGTTCAGTGAGAAGGAAGTTTAGTTCAGAATTGCCAAGTGGCTGCCTTTCAAAGGAACTATCTCTCATGTAACTGCAGCCCACGAGCAAACCTCCATTGTGGAGAGGTTTCTTCTGATGCAGTTAGCAAAAGCAAAGGAGGACATCTGTCATTATAACTATCTTCAAGAAAGTAAAGACTCAGGGCAGGATTTGCCATACTTCCATCTCACTTCCACAGATGTGCGCATACTTCTCTCACACATGCACAGTGCATGGAAAGGATGAAGTTCTTCAGTTGTGACTCTCTACGCTCATGTTAAACACAAAATCTAGAGTAAGGAACATTATGAATATTTTCAAGTATTCAAGTATTTTTCAGCTATTTCCCTACTGTTTAATGTATTTCTCACTGCTCCCATTATATATATATTTATGCATAATTTTGATTTACTATTATTTTATATTTTTTTAAAACTATTCTAGAGCTCTTGCCTTCCCCTAAAATCAGGGAATTTTAACTGCTGAATGTTAGGCTGCTTTTGGTTATAAACTCATATACCTCTTCCAAGCAGAAAAGACTGTAAAATGAAGGTCAGAAGCAGTAAACACCACAACATTCTGGGTCAGCATCACAAAATCAAAACCACTTGCTCACCTTCCAGGAGGAATTCCTCTTTTTGTAAGATCTAGTCGTACTTTCTCCCCCACATGTCTATAAACCTCCACAATGGCTAGTATGGCAGCATCTCTCACCTGTGAAAGCCAAGTTTAAATTATTATTTCATTTCAGGATTTCAGAAAGCAAAACAACATTTTGCTGACAACCCACTAATCTTCCAGACCTGTGCGCCAACACATTTCACGGAACAGTTCAAACAGTGAGGATGGAAGGGAAAGGAAATACAACTGTTATTTCAAGATGGAATTTCTTCCAAGTTAGAGCATCTCCAGACGGTAAATGAAAAATCCTAGAAATAACAGCTGTGGAGGGAATTTCTGGGAATGGCATAAGAACACTATCTGTGGAAACATGTGCTGTCTTTAAGAGCTTATCACACCAGGCAACACTTCCAAAAGTCAGTCCCTGAACTCACTCCTGACACCTCATCATCTTGCTTTGACCACTTCCTATGTGCAGCAAGGACCTTCTAGAAAACTAGGTATGTGATAGCCAACAAGAGTGGGCCAAAGTGATTCCTGAACTTCTTTGTAAGGAATTAACGTGGTTTCACATAAGCACAAGAATGGGAGTAAAAATATCTAGAGTAAAGGGAAAAAATGATTACAGCAAGAGATGAAGTGCCTTTTACAGCAATGTAAAGCATAATCATCACAACCAAAACTGCCAATGACACGTCATTATTCTCCACAAAGAATTTCTGGAATACCTGAGTCCTTTGTAGCAGTCTGCACTAAAACTAGAACTGCTTTAGCAAGATATAAACTACCTCTTCACTAATGGGCAACAAACAAGATAAATTCTTCACAGATTTTCTCCAGAATAGAGAAATGCTATGGTATGCATAGGAGACAAAGACCAACACGGTAAGCATAAAAACAAGTTTTCATTTGCCCATCTCCTGCCAATGCTGGCTTCTTTTTCACTGTACTCTTAGTATTCCCCATAAGACACAGCTTTAGAAAAGTTGAGACAATTTAACCATTTCCATTTGAAGGCTTTCTGAAGTTCAACAGATGTCATCATTATGAACTACAACTTAATTTTCAGTGCAGATGTTTTACCTATGTAAGGGGTTTGTTTTGTTTTGTTTTTAACTGCAAGTTAAAAAATTAACTACAAAATAATGACCTACTACAAAGCAAACTTAACAATTTTTCTTAAGTGCCTTTATTCATTTTGCCTTCATCCTTCTCTCTAAATATGGCTGTTGAAGCACTAGGA
This sequence comes from Tetrao urogallus, assembly GCF_951394365.1. NCBI lineage: Eukaryota > Metazoa > Chordata > Aves > Galliformes > Phasianidae > Tetrao > Tetrao urogallus. Next base: position 7,752,298 of record NC_136820.1, on the reverse strand, counting down.
AGTATTGAAACACTTACCTGACTATTTGAGTCACCAAATGCTGCACACAGATGTGGTACTAACTTGCTGAGACTTAATGGTTGGGCACCATAACTGGAGAAAAAGAAGAAGAAAAATTATTTTTCTGGCAGAAAAACAGAAAGTGGATCTTTAGCTTAGCATTGATAAAATACAACCATCAATCAAGTTCCATCTTTCTCTTACTAGTCCCACATTTAGTTCTGGAAAAAAAAAAAATTATACCTTCAGTCTTTCTTTTGGAAAGCTTACTGGTCAAGTTGTTCAGATTTTTCCCATTTATTCTTTTAACTGAATCAGACTTCCTGAAGTATTAGTTTCAGAGAAGAAAGGACAATTAAGAAAAAGGATAGAATCCTTATGTCTCCATAGAAATAAAAAGCTTACATGTTTAAGGTTGCAATAAGACACAAACACACTCCTTCTCGGGATCGGTAATTCTTGTGCTTAAAACCAGCAGCAAGGCGTTCCCAAATGTACTATAAAACAGAAACAATTGTCTTTGATTACCAGGAGCACAATACAGTGTAATTCTATCCATTTTCTACATTCATAACACAAAAATAATGCAAGACAGGTCCATTGGAAAAGTAAAGAGACTTTGCAGATAAAATTAAGTTATAAAATACGCAGTAACACACACAGTACAGATTACTCGTAAACTAAAAACAATTTCAAGAAATGTTCTTCAGAAATCTAGCTGTGTATTTGTACTGCTCCAGAAACAGCTTTAGAAAATATACAGAATTGTTACAGTTGCTAAACACAAACACTGACATTTCCAACTAGGGACTCCAGCAGAAGTTGCTATATCCCTTCTGCTTCACATTGTTTCCCGGCCAACATTTCCTCTCACCCAGTTTAGCTTGCGCTTATCCACACTCCTGCTGTCCACTTCTCTCCTACTTCTGCTTTAAATTTGCTTCTTAATTTTTTGGTTATTTCTTGCCTATTCGTTCTACTTTCTTAGCTTCCATTTCTGTTCTGCTTTCACTTCTCCTTTTGTGCTGGTGCTGCTTTCCATAGCACAATTCTCTGGCTCGCTAAGCTCTCGGTTACCTTCCTGCCCATTTGCTTCCCTTTGCCTTTCACTGTCCAGCTCATCGTTTTACCTCTCCATCTCCCTGCCAATCTCCAGCTGCACAGGGTGTAAAAGTGAAAACGCAAAGCTTACGAGACGTGGGATTCCCAGTGGTACCTCAGAGCGGATGCACAGCCCCAGAGTGCAACTCCCCCAGCTGCAGCGCTGCCATTACAGCCGGCACGGCGCGAGCATCCGCGGCAGCGTCGCCTAGCAATGGCCGCACTCTGCCAGCAGCACATCTCGTGTGCAGGCACCACCCTCCCTCCTGCCCCTGGAGGGCTGCAACTGCGATGTACAGGGACTGCATAACATCTCCTAGATACCAATGACTGTGTTTGGCTTCGCAGAAGGAATACAAACAGCTATCGGTCACCAAAACAGGCAGTGAGAGAACAGGGAATCCTGCACCATTTGCACTGATGAGGAAGCACACTTCACAGCAGATGTTTTAGCTAGAGCCTACTTGATCACTTGGATCCGTCTCGTGGTTTCTTGTTTGTGTGCCTTATACTTCATCACATTTTGAGGAAAAAAAACAAAAACCTTAGACAATCAGAATATAGCTTGCCAAGACTGTGCAGCTTAACGGTAAAGAACAGGATTTTATTGAAGAAAACATCCCTCCAATTAGCCCACTGTACAGGACCAATGTGAAATAAAGGAAATCTCCCCACTAGGTGTGCAGAAGCAGCCAGAGAAGAAATTGCACAAAGAAAGAAGGCAGACTGAAAAAAAATTCAATCTTTTGCTATTAAACCTACTGAGAGTACTGAATCCATCTAATCAGAAATTCAAAGGCTTCTAAGAAATTTCAGCTCTGCTGACTTGCTAGCAATCGTTTGTGCTGACCTCTCTTTCTCCTATTCATGCATTGATACTGTCTATACTCTTATTTTGATGATACCCTGCACATAAACAGCCATGTCAAGCTCTTAAAAACAAAACAAAAAACAACACAACACAAAAAACCCAAACAATAAAAATGAGAAAAAGGAACTGACAACAGGACAAATTTAGTACTATTCAAGAACACATCAGAACAAACCAGAGGAGACAATCAGGAAGAAACTTACAAATTTTATCCCCCAAAAAGGTTTCCACCCAGCTCCTCCAAAGGGATGTTTCTCTGCAGCAAAGGGAGCCTAAAACTCTGTAGGAGGCACAGGAAAGACTCCTCTGTTTTGGTCCTTGCTATGATGATGATAGATGCTTTTTTTTCAAATATTTAATGATACATAAAAGCTATCCTGGGAGCTGACACCTGAACCATGCCTCCTCTCACTTACACATTCTGTTCCTTGCACTCTACAAATCTTGTATTGTTTCTTATACTGTAGGTAAGCTTCAAAGGGGAAGCTCCCTTCTACCATCTCAATGTACAGCCTAACAACAAATGCTCCCTTTGGAGATGGAAAGATGCACCAGTAACCACAACTTGTTCAGCTGGGCCCACACAAAATCAGCACAACCACTCTCTTTATTAGTGACTGTTTAAGGGAAAGTGTCTGCAAGTCGCAATGCATCTATCCAAATGCTGTTACTGTAGGGTTGGGTGTAAGAGAGACACTTCAGAGCATCTTGGGCACAGGACCGTGTTACTTGTGAGCTACCAAGCAATGAGTAATTAAGCGTCAAGTGCTGTAACATCTCTTGGCAATGAATATGATCACAAGTACAACAAGTGAGTGGATAAAGGCTAGGCTTCATGGATGACACTGCGATGCTCTGATACCTAAATCCTACTTGAAATCTAAATTTCTGCAGTTGCTTGCAATATTTTTGTACCAGCACACAAACAACGCAGTCATGAACAGTCTTCTCACTGCAGATCTAAAAAAATCATAATCCCTATGTACAAACATTCAAACTTCTATCTATGAATAAACAAAGCCAAGAATTAGCAAGCAGAAAAAAAAAAAGCAGACATTCCCAATTAACTTCTGCCATTTAAACTCAGAAACAGATCTTTTTAAGAAATGAAGGCCTCAAAGAACTTTCTCCTGACAACTGGGGTTCTCAGAGTTCCAAATAATGTCACTCCTCCATCAGTAACGTCCTGTTAAAACATTCACATTTGCCAGACTCACTGAGTAGATATACCAGACTTAGCACTTGGAAGCCATACAGCTCTAACAGCTGTAGAAAGGTTTGCTGAACTCAAACTTCAACATACGACGAGGCAGAAGGGAACATCCCCATCTGAGTTCGTCAAAGGTTCACATGTCTGTCAAACATGCAGAAAGCTAGATGTTCTACGTCAGAATGCACCATCTGAACTGTGAGACTACTCCTACTTCTTCAGGCACAAAGCAAATTTTAAATTCTGAGCTAAATAAACTTACTTATTCCCACCATACAAACTCAGACACGGGAGGTTGTTTCCAGCATTTAATTAACAAAGTCCTGCCACATGACATGAAAACATCTAATCAGAATTTAGTTACAATATGCAAAAACTGCAGAATTATGCTGTGCTAGGTTATCTTCAGCTGAACAAAGCATCACTGTTAACCCATTAAGAATATCTTTAACATGCATTCATTAACAGTCACTATAATGTTATGATAAATTCAAAGTCAAGCTAAAGTAATATGCTTAATAGAGACCTACTTTTGAATCTATATAAAGTGAAACCATACCATGGGCGGTGCTGCCTCATCCATCAGCTTCAATATGAGATTCTGTGCTTGCTCTCGAACTTGATCTTTGGCATCTCCCATACGATCTATCAAAGGCAGGAGAACTACAGGAGAGAAAAAAAGAAAAAAAATAAAAGAAACACTTTTCCAGTGAAGATTTTCCAACTCAAAAGGGTATTTTCTCAAACAGATGTAAGGTACACCTCATTCAAAAACAAAAGCTGACTGTAAGTTGGCCAAAGTATTTTCAATCCTGAAATGTATTCCTGAATAGGTTACAAAAACTAACAACAAATGCACTGAACTGCAATTGAAGAACACGATCTGAAAAAAGAAATAAAGCTCCCTGTCTTAAGAACTGTATGAATGGATTCCATTTAACCTTCAGGAAGTATGCCATAAACTTCTGAATGTCTGGCTTTTCTGAAGAACAACGCTAAGACCCAGGGAATGGAGGGGAGGAGACAAAAATAGGATACTGTCAAATCACTGAGATTTTGCTATTTCATTATGAAAACACAACATGTTTTAAATCCTTCTTTTCACACGGTGTATCTTGTGGCAACTGGACTTATTATTTCACAACAAAGCATCCTCAAGTAGTATATAACTAAAATTACATCAGAGCTGATGGATTTCACATCCCACAAATTAGAACTCGCTAAAAACTGAACACGAGAAACCTTTGATTTGCATGCGCGCGGAGGGAAGTTCATAAAGGCACCTGACAAACAAATTAATGCCATCTGATCATCGGGCGACTCACAGAAGGAACGCTTTGATCAGCGCTGTGCAGGACGCCCTGCTGGACCACCTTCCCGCCCTCTGTGTGGGGCCCACACACACACTCAGATCCTTCCAACCCCCAGCGCTCTCAGTACCGCTTCTTCAAAGCGAGCAGCAACAACACTGAGTGCTCTGCTTTTGCTCAGGCCTTTACAAGCGAGGTGGAATTGGCAGGGATGTCACCTCCCACTTAGCTCCCTGGGGACAGAGCTGTTAGAGGCACTATCAGTACCTGAAACACAACCTGGGAGAATAAGTGTCACAGGCTAACAGTAACATTTACCTCTTAACAGCTCAACCTCGTGCATTAGCTTTTGTTTCTGATCTGATTCACAGGTTTCTAAAAGCTGGAAGCAGCAGGGAGGTAATCCTAGCCGGAGCTTTTACTCAACACAGATCACGACACCAGGCTTTGTAATTGTCCTCCAACTCAGTATTCCTCTCGAGCAGGGACCAGGTTAGCAATTACTGGGTCATTTATTTCAAACTTTTAACACCAGCTTAATATTTACCACGAGCCTTTTGGAGACTCTCATATTCCAACACCAGCTCACAAAATTACACCTCAAATCTGCCTTTGATGTGTTTGGCGTTGCATTTACAACACCAGAGAGCCCTTTATAGTTGCTGCTTGATCCCTCTCTCAGCCACTGACTGCTGTTCTGCTCACCAAAGATAAAACTCCATCCCCCTACTTTTTGAAAGGAAGATATGGAAGAGTTCTAACAGAGCTTGATAATGTTATAACAAAACAGAAGTGCTGCCAGCCAAAGAAAGGGAACGGAATCGTTAACTCTGAATGTCTCCTCAGTCCTCTGATCCTACACAACAGAATTAAAATCCACAGCTGTCTCCACAGCTTGATGTTATCGGACAAGTACATTGCTGAGGTTTGACTTTTTCTCCAACTGTATCCCAAGACTTCCTAATTGTTCTAATCCGAACACTTAATTCACCTGGCCCTGCATACTGCACTGACATCTCTAGCTCTCGTTATGCAGCTTCTGCATTTTTCCTTTATTTTCTCTTCCCCTTTTCCTCTGAATAAGTCAGTACAGCTGCCTTCATTTTACACTTTGAAGCGCTTCCCCCCACACCACGTTTTGTGAACACCAAAGAAACATCCTGAACATCAGAAATCAGTTTTGGGAGTACACAGCTGATCCCTCCTAAACAATCTGTACATTTACTGGCTACCTTTTTCCTTCCAGCAGTCCCTCTCCTGAGTCTCTGCAGCACCTCTCAGCTAACTGCAAACTGCACCATCCCTTACTGCTGAGGCCCACAGCCCTCACCTGACTACTGCACAGCTCAAGGCAACTCTTACTTATAAAGAGGGAAACAAAACCAAGCAGTGAGCTGTTCCAAGGGAGGGAAGCACAGCGAGTGCCAGCCCTGTTGGAGCAGGGCTCTGGTGGTGACTCATCAGCAGGCTGAGTCAGTTCATGGAGCTGCAGATACCAGGCCGAAAGCACTAAGCACACAGAGCAGCTACTAGGAGAGGCTGAACAGAGATGATGAGATCACTGCGTTAAACTAAGTGATGACACAACCCACAGACTACTAAACATGCCAGCCTTTGTCATCCAGCTGGCTCTGGCAGAGGAACTATCTATTGCATGAGTTGTCCAAGGGCCCACAAGTCTGCAGGCTTCCCGTTTTTTCCCCCTAAGTAGGGGGAAAGAAAACATAGGAAATGACTTTAAGTTAGTTGCCCATAGGTAAAGTTTCAGAATGCTCACCTAGAAGGGCAACTCCACCAAACAATTGGAGGTCCTAATGCCTCCATCACTTTTCTTCCAGACGTTCTAAATGTTTAGCAAGAGCTACTTGTATTACCACTTTTTTCTGCATTAGTGACAAAAAATAGCTTGAAGGTGTTTGCTCTTGTTTCTCCGGGTAAGTGGGAAACACAGCTCCCTACCTAAACATTCTTAGACCATTCTCAAGACACTTGGCTCCCTTTCAGCATCCTGGTATGCCCTTCTCTTTTCCCTTCCCTAGGCCTCCTTGCCTAGCTTTCACTCAGTGCCTCCTGGCCTTTTCTTCCATGCAAGTCCTGTCCAGCCAAGACCACAGAGCACAAGAAACTGACTTCTTAGCAGAAGCCTCACCTAAGCCCAATTACAGCCAAACTTCAGAGACTACAGCTCAATACAGGCCAATACCCTACATCGGGATAAGCCAGCACAGTAACTATAAAGCAGCAGCTTTGCCTACTCGCTATCCCAGCCCTAGTACCTGTATTTGTCTTTTCATAAGAACTGAGGACTTGCTCACACTCCATGAAGATACACACACATCAGTCAAAAGCAGAAGTTACCAGACGTGTTGGAACAAAGTGAACAGGAACAAATTATGGAAATTTTTCAGCACCTTACGAAGTAAACACTGGGTATTTGTGCACTAAGAGTTTACAAAACAAATTCTCAACTTTTTAATTTAACCTGTGTCTCTATCCCTAACAGGAACAATTTAAGACACACTTGTAATACTGAAATTCCTGCATTAGAAGGTGAGAGCGTTATTAGTTCCCAAACAGATGACCAGAAAGTACATCAATGAGAACAATACTTTCATCTCCCAACTTTATTCCAAACACAACTGAACAATCATTTGGGTGACAGAGTTTTATATTTTCTCACATGCTATCAACCTGATGTTCTTCTTTATGCTGCAATGCAAACATATGCATTTGGTAATTTCTGGCCTCAGTCTGCCAACTAAAGTCTCAAATTGATGCTGGAGTTACAGGAAGGTGAAGATGCAGAAGCAGCATCATACATGAAGGCAGTGTTTACTGAGGAACCTGGGAACTTACCACACTGAAGTATACAGTGTCACATACAATATGGACTCACGTATTCCTACTGCTTTACACTAATCCTGCTGTTCTTACTTCTTCCACTACATAGTGGAACATGGACATGATTTAGCAGCGGGTTGTTAGGGTAGTTTGGTTAGGTTGCAGTTATTTAAATTATTTCAAATGGGTTTGAAAAACTAGTGATGGTGTTACAACTTTCTTCCTTTTACTCATTTCTGTTGATATGCAGAAAAACACTACACTAAATTTCAGACACACTGATTCCATACGCAGAGTTGCTGATTACTCTTTTCAGAGCCAAGAAGTACTGTGCCCCATTCTCTTTGCCCTCTCACCACACTGTACTGTCAGCCTCCATCACTACCAGCCATCCCAGAGATTTTCCTGCCAAGATTTCTGCGTTGTTAAACAAACATTTTAGAATATTCATTAGTGAAGTAAACCTAAAGGTGTCAGCAATTGTATTCTACAGTGCACGTTAATTCTGCCTGACCTATCTCCACCTAACCTGCTATCTACAGCTGAGTTGCTATTTATACATTTTCTGAGTGCATGAAGAGTTATCTCAGTATTCTATCCCTAACAGCTTGTTATCCAAATGGTTTCTTTTCCTTCGTTTGTCTTCCTTTTCTTGGCTTGGTAAACCTAAATAAAACTTCATTTATACAAATTCACATAATGATTTTATCACTGCTAGTTGGACAGTATATGTAAGATTTGGGGCCAAAATCAGCCTGGAGAGTCAGAGTACAGCCTCGGGAGATTAAATATTTATTTCCTCTATCTACAGGGACAGGAGATAATAAACAAGTAAATCACAGAAGTCAGTGCCTAGAATGGCACCCAGTTTATTTTAAAAAATTCTGAGCAGCTTAACCGTGTGACCCCCGCAGCAAAGAATGCCACAGGTAGCACAAACAACTTTCTTCTGTTAAACTTTAACAATTGTTCCTTCTGTTATGACACAGTTTTCAGTTTGCATTATGGCTCCCAGCTCCCTCTTTCTTCCTTTTCCTCTTGAGCACTACTCTTTCAGAGCGCCCCTTTTATGCAGACCCTCTCCTGCCAACCCACATTTCCATGAACCAACTTCAGATGGATCTTGTCAGCTCCACCAGAGTTGGAACAACAACAGTGTAAGTAAAAACCCTGTTACGAAAAAGTGCATCTTCTTGTTTCAGATGTTAAAAGAAAGGCCTTGGGGACAGAAACAGATTAAACTCAGGCAGCCGTGTCTACTAGGTTTCTCAGAAACCTTGCCAGTTCAGGAAACAGCACTAAATGGCTGCCGGTATCAGAAAGAAGGGAGGGAAAACAGCCATGCTGGCAATCTGAGCAGACTGCTTTTCTGTGGAAGACGTACAGAAGCGAATATCTCAAAGAGGCTCCGACAAGGCCAGCGATATGGCTGGTCTGACAGCACGACGACTGCTTCTAAACAAAGAATCTTTAACAGGCTTTTGGACTTAAAATGTCCACTAAGGCCTTGCTGTTCCCCCTCTGATGCTCCTCAAGATGAAGTATGGTCCAGAGCAAGACAGTTCAGTCAGGAGATATCTCAGACACGAATGCCTCTCTGCATCTCTCCAGGAGCCAAGACAAGCATTAATGGGATTAATTAGACCTGCTGTTCATCATCAATAAGGGAGAGGAAGAAAAAAAAAGGCACGCATTTCTTTCATGATATAACCATAAATCCATCAGGGTCTCAGCCCCAGGAAATACAAGAAGAGAGCTTCAAGTCCAAAGAGTTTTAAGAGATGCATTAGATGAAAAGAAAACTATGAAGAGGGGAACTAACAATTAATTAGAATTGGGTAAGAAAGGGAAAGGAAGGCTACAGTTTGTCAGCTCTACTTTATTGACACTGTATTTTTAAGGGTCGTACAGGGAAGTATCCACAGAAGCAAGCAGATGGTACTCCAACTCACCAGTATTGATCACTTAAATAAAAGTCATCCTGATCACACAGAATTATGGTTATTTAATAAATACAAATTCCAGTGCTAGCTGAACAGAGGGTAAAGAGCATTAAAGATTGAGTTGTGTGGGTGGCTTTCTGGTTTTTGTAATAGCACCAGGGAATCTGCCACCAAGATGAAAGAAGTCACAGACCAGAAGGGCTGTGGCCATTAGCTGTGATCATTAACTATACAGGGAAATGAAGGAGATTTAAGGTTCTTCTGAAATGCTGCAGAAAGTTTATCTTCTCTGAAACTCAAAAATATGAGCCACTTAAAACATCTGTTCTAGAGGAAAAAAATACAGATAACTGAGTCTCCCTTTGCAGCCTTTCCTGAAACAAACAAAAAAGAAATATTCAACACTTATTGTTTAAAATAATCCTACAGCACATATCCAACACAGTTCTTCCTGAGATTACTAAGCCAAAGTCAGAAAACTGACACGCATTTACATGCAACAAGGTATCTCTGAGGCAGGCTTCTCTCACATAAATTGAAAAAGAAAGAAAGAAAAAAAAAGCTTTATCTTTGATGAGCAATTTGATTTAATTTCAAAGTTTAGTCTAACTTTTGAGGTCAGTCACACTTTGAGCAGAGACTTGGGCCAGAGGAACTCACAGGTCCCTTCCAACCTAAATTATTCCAGGTTTTATATTTAGGCTTAGGCTTATCCAACAGCAGACCCCGACATTAGTTTCAGCATTTCAAATCGATTAATAAAAATCTGAAAAAAAAGTGAGTCCATACAACCTGAAAGTATCACGTTTTTCAACATCATACATGCCCATGATATCTCATCCTAATGCGCTTCTTGATTTTCATGGTAAGGAGGAAAACATTTTTCCATACACCATTAAATCCACCTACTGAACAGTCACACTGCAATTAAGCTGCATGTTTAAGCCCTTTCTATCCAAAAAATGTCATTCCATCCAAAACCGCTGTTCACTAACTGGGGGGAAAAAACAAAAATTAAGAACTTTGATACCAACGCTGCTATTACATACGCTCAAATAACATCTGTGTGCATCTGTAAAGTATGCATGAATTTGTACTTACACATACTTAAACAATGTCTGGTTTTCTAAGTGTCATATTTTTCTCTTAATTCATAGATAACTACAGCACACGTTAAGACCTCTTACAAGATTTATTATGACAGTGAATGGCAACATAATATCACAGAATGTACAGTTCTATACATTAAGAAAGATGTATAACGATGTAATGTATTAAAACTGAAACATATTCTGAATATTTTTACAGAACCTTATCTTTTTATCATTCCTTTGTAAATAACAAAAGAATTCTGAATCAAAATCTCATCAAACTGCAATCTTTTTTTCTTGTTTTTATCCAGTGCAGTAGGAGACCTCATTTTGTACAATAGCTTACAATACAAAAAGCTACAATTTCCTTTGAAATTCATCTTCTAAATAAAAAAAAAATAAATTCTGAGTTACTGATCACTTTTGTGTGTCGTATACTGAACATTCTGATGGTGGAAATCCCTGGTGATGGCGTCGGTTTAGAAAAACATGGTATAAACAGTGCTGAAAAGAGTTAGATTGCAGTTTAAAAACAAGTGAGCTGTTGTGATTTTCCTATTTATTTGTTTATGTATTTTTTAAACCAGCAAACTCTCAGAATCCATCATCGTGGAACACTGAAAGACAGATAGCATCAGCAGGTTTGAATTTCAGAAATTTATGGACAGTGAGTTGATAAACAGTTGCCAAAGAGAAAAGGCACAGATGTACAATGAGTGGGGATGTGAAAGCAGTAAGATGTAACCGACCACAGATGGAAGCCAGGCCCCACTGAATGAACCACTGCATCTATGTCTGACTCCAGCTGGCATTTCTTACATCAGGGCAGTCAAAGGACTTAAAACTTTTTCAAGAACTGTATATGGAATAGGAAGAAAAAAAAAAGAACAAATAACATTTTAAAAGCAACCATTCTCATAAGGATGGGCTGGGAAGCAGAATAAGGAACAGCAGCAAAACAACGTTCACTTCTTTAGAGAACCAAATTACTTGTTATATACAGTATTTTAATAATTGATGCCTTCACCTGGGAAAACAGATCGTGACAAGGCAATTAAGTACTCTTATGTAATCTCTTTTAATCACAGAACAAGCATTAGTACTAAATAGTGAGAGACAGAACACTCAAATATTCCTTAATCTGCTCTATTTTTCCAGAACATAATCCTTGAATCTTATCCACTAACACATATCCTGACTCTCATTGCTTGTAAAGCAATTCACAGCAGCTCTGAGTACTATCAAAAAAATCCAAATTGTTGTGTCCAAGTTCCTAAAACAGTCATGTCAGCAGCAGGGAGTATGTGATGTGGTTCTTCATAAAAGGATGCCACCATGGAAGAAGCTACATGCAACACTGGCTTGTTTCCTCTGGAAGTGAATGAAGTCCTGCCTCTTGTCCCCAGGTTTGTACACATGTCCTGGGCTGCCTCATCCCAGGTGCAGAATTTGGCACTAGCTCTTGTTCAGCTTCAGGCACTTGGCGACTGCCCAGCCCTCACATATATCAAGATCTTCCTGCAAGGCCTCTCTGCCCTTGAGGGAGTCAACAGCTCCTCCAATTTAGTGGTGTCCTCAGACTTAGCGTACACTTGAGCCATGCAAACAGACACCATCTCCAGACCAAGCCTTTCCTTGACAGATGAAGCACTTGACCCTGCAGAGAAGAGTGTGACTTTAAAGGCTTAAAGATCATCCCTGATAGCTTGCTTTCTAACATCCTAAAATACCCAACGAAAGCACAGGAACCACAGAGGGGTTGCACATCTCCTGTTTATGCCACCTAAAATATGCGCTTAGCATCTTGTTCCAGTTAGACGTACAGAGCAGTGTCTGAGAGGCTGCTGACACGGCAGAGCACTACTGGGGAACATAGCTACTGCCTTCCAGAAGCCATGATACTGAAATCATGGAGCATTGGCAAGAAATGGAAACAAACTGGGAAGAGATTGCTATTTTCTTCTGTTAGTGTTGCTTGGGAAACTGATTCCCCCACAGCCCCATCTGGAGAACCAGAAGGACACCAAGAGGCCAGAAGGGAGCTACTCAGGGACCACACAGGGAAGGGGAAGCAAGGTCTGGGTGAGGAGTAATTCCCTTCAACAACAACCAAAAAATCCACCAAAACTGTAACTTCACTTGAATAACTTCTTCTCCACTGGAGAGTGAAGCTGAAGGTGCAGATCATTCCCAATTAAAAAGAAAACCACCCCTGCCGCCCCACTGATTTTGTAAAATAATGTTGAGCTGTCAATGAGGAACTGACAGCAGCTTCAGCAATGATGACGTATGGAAAATGTTAAAAAGAAAACACTGAGGGTGAACTCAGTGAAAATACGAAGGGAAAAATCACCCAAAAAATAAAACTAGGGAGCATACTGTTACGTGCAGTTAAAGAAATCTCTGAACAAGCGGATTAACAGGCCTGGAAAGGTTTCTCCCTGGAAGACAGCAGGAGAAAAATACAGACACAGTTGATTACTGAAGACCAGAAGTCTGCACATCTACAATACAAGATTCCCCATCTCCTCAAATAAATGGTTATGGAAACTTTGTAGAAGTTCCTGGCAAAGAAAAATAACTTCTTTTCTTCCTGCCTCCACGCAACTTTCATCATCCAGCTGCAATGCAGAGGCAATCCCATCTAAAACCCTAGCCAAAGTAGTTTCTTCTAGCATCTGTAAAGAACCTTCTATTAGTACATGCATTATCAGCTCCAGCAGAGAATGGGAGGCAACACCTTCGTGATAGCTTACAAACTTCTGAGAGCCCTCTGAAGTACAGTTCTGCAGAAGGAAACTCAGCTGACAGAATGCAGGTGAGTTTTCACAATATTCTCAAGAAGGGGGCTTACAAGAATGAAGGTATCATAAAAATAAATAGAGAATGATGCACGAGGCAGTAACTAAGAAATGTCAGGCTGGGCTGTAAACGCACCATCACTGAAAAAGAAACATGTTGTGAGACAGTTTCATGAATACATTGGGTCAATTTTCAGGAAGCAGTAATGTAAAAAAAAAAAAAGATTATCAATAATTATGAAAGTAATCTGTGATGTAATGGAAACAAACATAATTATGCCATAATAAAAATAGATTCCTTCTCAGCTGTTTTGAATTCCTCAGTTCAAAAGCTTTACAACTAAAAGGCACTGAAAGCAGCAACAAGAACAATAAAAACTGTGGAACAGTGTACAAGAAACAAACCACAGAGGAGTGAAGGGACAGGGATAGAAGAGAAGGGGCATGGAAGATAAGTGAGACAAAGACAGGCAGTCAGTTATAAGAAGAACAGAAATTATGACTTACATTCTTAATGTATGTGGTGAGCAAGCATGAAGTTATTACATAGCCAGTCCAAAAATGAGTTTTGTCACACCATGCACAATTAAGCATTACTACAGTACACTTCAGAAGTCAAAGCACACATAGATTCAAAAACCATGAACTGTACAAAAACAGTGACTTTAAAGAAGACACTGAAGGCGACATCTATGCCTCAGCTGGCTCTGAACTCCAGGACTGTAGGCAGTTTGCATGTCATGTTGAAGGAGTAATCCCTACAGTATTATCCTGTTCTTACTTTATTCTCAGGCACCTGGAAATGGGCCACTATCACACACACATCTTTGATCTGAGTTACTGGAGTCACATCTGCAGAGCCAACACATTATGATCTGCGAAACTGGTGGTTCTTTACATTTTGAAGGAAGCAGATTTGTTTTTCAACAGTGCCCTTTAATTACTCTCAACTCTCTATTACCCTCAGTCAGCATTTATCATCGAGTTTTGGTCTTTCTGCTTCACTGATATGAGCTGAAAATGACCCAAACCTTTTTACAAGACATGGTGCATTCTGTAACCTTTTTTTTTTTCTGTCTGTTAAGCTTATAGAAAAGCTGATCATGCAGAGGTTTGACTTGCATACTGAGCATAATGGATCTTATAGGCCTTCATTTTGGAGATGCTCAGAAGACTCACCCCAGTTGAGGGCACTGCTTCTCAGCTTTTCTAGAAAATACTTTTGGAATACTTGGCTTCAGATGCCCACTGATGCTACACGTTACCTAGTGCCAGTATTTCTCTCCTGTCTGTACAAATGCTACCAAGATTGAATAAATAAATAAATAAACATCTTTATTTGCTCAGTCTCAGTGCACACAGCTACCAGGAGTGAACAAAAAGCTTTTCCAATGGAAGAGTCTGAGCGTGAACCTAAACAGCTCACTTGAGGCAAAAACAGAAGAAACAAAGAGAAAGCATTACAACCATCAGTAAGATCATTGAAATTTCAGGTTCCACAAGTAACTAAAATATAAGCCAAAACATAGTAAGACTTTGAAGCCCAGCACTGTCTGTAGCTAGCTACAAACTGCACTCATAAATCAATATTCCATGAGTACAATATGAGTCAATTTCCTTTACTGAAGTACAAAACCAACCACCCAAACAAAACCCTCCGCAGCAAAATATGTAAGTTCCGTAGCACTTTGCTGCAGCAGAAATACTATTCCACAGCATCCTAAAACATGTGTTCTGTTGATTTAGTTATTAACTTATCACAAATTAATCTTTGTATTCATAACCTGTCAAATTTTGCTGATTTCTTAACAATTAAAGGCAATGGTGGAAACCCAAAGAAGAGCAAGCTTGAAGTTTTGACAGGCAATTTAACATAACTGGTTGTGCAGGAGGACAAGATACAAGGTAATTCACACACATTCTGGACAAGGACATGAAGCCAGGCACTTCTGTTAAAAACAGCCTGTGATAAAACAACAATGTGAATGCCCTGGAACTGCAATCTGTTCTCAAGGACAGCAGCAAAATGAAATGAGCAGATAAGTGAAATTCATGCGTTAGGACTTAACTCCACATGTCCAGCTACCACTGCTAGGGTTAGGGGTGCAGCATTCCTTCTTCCTTTTGGTCTTAAAATAAGGTTACTTTTCACTTACCAGTTCCTATGTAGGATTTAAAGCGTCCCGATAGTCTGTGGACAAAGGCACCTAAAACATCTAATCCCAGTAACGCCACCTGTTGAAAAGAAAAGCATCAGATATACAAAACTGAAGAGCACAGAATTCTTTAGAGTATATTCTACAGAAATGACTAACTTCATAAGAAAACACGCTCAAGCACCATATCTTAAAGAAAAATGAAGCTCCTTATTAGAGTGCTGCCAATTTCTTAAAAGCTTTCATTAACGCAAATTTATCAGCAAATGTTTGGAACGGATCAATTATATCTACATTTAGCACAGCAGTTCAGATTTTTCAGTACTTGCCTTAAAATAGGAAGAAAATAAATGTTAAAACTTCAATGTTTCACTATTTGCAACTATAAATGATAAAAATTCAAGTAATTCATTAAAAGGACTCAGGAATTGGAAGTAGCTGTTCATCTCTCTGGGTTATAATATTAGTACTGTGGTTCTGCTGTTTATTCCTTTAAAAGAAGGCTGCCAGAGATTTAGCTCCACATGAAGTGGAAACCAAAGCTCCTTAGAAACAGACCAGCAGCAGGACAGGCATATTGCTTAGGGTCTCACCTCCTCTACCAGCTGCTGAAAGAAACATCCAACAGAAAGCCTCAGCAAAAAAATAAAATGAAAGAAAAAAATAACTGGAAGAAGTCTGGAAGTGCAGTTCCCAGACACAGAAAAGGCAAACAGATTAAAACTCAAAATAAATCAAGCTCTCGTGTGTAAGCGCTAATACAAGCAAGAAAAAGAAATATTTCCCAGATGCTGAGACTTGCTTCAGTCTGGTTACGTAGCTCATACAAAGCAATGACAACCTTTTTCTGAACCCCCAGCAGAATTCAGAGAAACTGGCAGTCTCTCATCACAGTGCAGACCACACCACTCCTCTGCCTACCTCCTCAGCTACACAAGTTTTCTTTTCTCTTCACTCGATATTGTTCAAAATTCAGAAAGCAGCACATAGTTCAAAATGCTACTGGAATTCTGAGGAATTCCCAGCTGTGAGCAGAAACCAGCTTGAGTTCAACAGCCATTTACATCAGAACCAGAACATGGTCAGAAGCAGCTGGTTAAACCAACCCACTGTGACCAGCTGGGACACGTCTTCTCACCTTTTATTATCCTGCACCCAGTTACAATTTTCGTTCCTAATTCCCTCCAGCAGCTCGCTGTGAACACACAACATACATTTTCACATCTTGCAGCTACCTCGGGGTGCTGCCCATGAAGAGGCCCATGCCCAAGAAAAGCCCTTCTGAAACACTGGCATTTGTAATTTCCCCACAAACACACAAGCAGAATTAATCCCTCCTATCAGCTATTTATTTCCATAGAATTTGAAACCTCATTTTCTTCAAAAAGAATGTTTTCTTAAAATCCTTCGCTGTAACAACTGTCCACCCTAGGCAACAAGCCAAAACCAATCTGAGTGGAGATGAATGGGAGCACAGGCAGCCCACACACACAGCATCACGGGACTCGTGCTTCCATAGGAAAACAGACTGCTAAGCCACCCATAAAATCCAGGACCTGAAACAACCACATAATGGGACAGATTTTAATGGATTTATTATTTCTAGACTAGATCTCCTCCTAAGTGGGAGGCACAAAATTCCAACTTACTTGGAAACTCATTTTACTACACGCTAACAGACAATAGCAAACATAAGTGGATGCTATCCCACATTAAATTAATATCTTTCCACTAAATAACTGCAGCTAAGATTTAGGAAGACGAGGAAGTGGAATACTATAATTGTTAACTTTAAATAACAAATCAGTTTTTAGGGTAACATCAAAGCTTCATAAAGACTCCTTCCTTTAAAGTTATTTTTATAGCTTTTCATGCTATAAAAGACTTCAGGTTGAGATTTTCTTTGAATTATTTTGGATAAACATTCTGTTTTCTTATGCATCTGTTTCCAGACTACAAATTCCACTTTAGACCTGATCTCCAATGGCAAACTGTAAGATAGCTTTCCTTTGTAAGTATTCTGTTCTCTATTAATACACAAAACTGCAGCCCTTCCCTCCATAAAGGCACTTAGAGAATCTCCCTTCTCCATGTTTAATACATTTCTTAAACCTCTCTTAAGTCCTCTATTCTGCAGATGAAGAGCTCAGAGACTTGCAACAGGTGACACATGTAAGACTGTCTTTTATTACCTATCTGCTTGTTACAATCCTGAAGAACATTCCTGAGTTAAGACAGCAAATACTTGGTGATGAATCCTTCCAACGCTGTGCCACTACGGTTTGGGGTTTGGTTTCTTTGAAGTCTCACCTGGGCACAAACAGCATTTGGAAGATCTGAGGCTCCATAAATCTCAGTGAGATGCCTGACAGTTATCAGAGGAAAATCCTACCCTGAGCATTACCATCACAGAATCTGACCACCTGCATTTTCCTTCCTGTAAGAGTAGTTTGACCCAGAGCCTGTGTGGTCCATATGTTTGTATCCCTCCTTGTGAAAAGGATAGTCTAATCAGCTCTTACAATGTAAGTCACATTTACATGGATGTTGCTGGTTCTTTCTAACTTGTCTATCAATGAATTACTTAGCAAATGCAGAGTTCTACTTCACTAACTAGTGCATATAGGCCACCACAGTAAATACTACCAATTTAAACACCACGCTGAGTGTTCAAGCGTGCCTTTTTTGGGAGCTGCTATCAGTTGGCATCACAGAATCACAGCAGGTCTAAGGAGGGCAGAGACCTCTGGGTCCACCCGTCCCAGCCCCTGCTCCAGCAGGTACACCCAGAGCACAGTGCCCAGGTGCTTCTGGAGGTCTCTAAGGAGGAGAGCCCACAGCCTCTCTGGGCAGCGCTCTGCCATCTGCAAAGCACCGAAGTGCTGCTGCGTGTGTTCAGAGGAAGCCTCCCATGCTCTGGTTTTTGCCTTCTGCCTCTTGTCCTGGCTGTAGGCACCACTGCAAAGAGCCCAGCTCTGTTCTCTGAGTAATCTCCCTTCAGGTGTTTACAAAGACAGCTGACATATTCTTGAGCCTCCTCACAGGAGAGGTGCTCCAGGCCCTTCACAACTCTCCTGTATGTCCACATCTCAACTGCGCAGGGGAGCCCAGAACTGGAGCCAGTACTCCAGGTGCAGCCACACAGATGCTGAGCAGAAGGGAAGGACCTCCTCCCTTGACCTGCAGGAAATGCTGGGGTACGTGCTATGGAACTGCAGCAGAACTGATCTACAAGATAAAGGCTCCAAGTGCTCCAACAGCACTGGGCCACATACCAATGTCATCATCAGCATGGCTCTTTTCCACTATCTTCAACTGGGGACATATCTCTCATAGTCTAAATAAAATTAACATGGTATTAAGCATGTTGCATGCATGTGTTCACGTGTGCAGTGTGTTGATTCATGCAGCATATTAACATGTACAGCACAGCCCTGACTGACATTCAAATATGTTCATATGTGATGTGCTCATGCATAAGCAAGACTTGCATGCTGACATATTTTGTGTTGTCACACCACGTATGATGTGTCAATATATGTCAAAAGTGCACGTGTGACACACATCAATGCAAGTCAACACAGTTCATCTCATATGTTGTCACATATCACATCCCTGTATTCTGTCACTGCTGATACTCACTGTCACGTATCAACACCCTGCATGTTGCTGCTTATTCTGTGCCAGTGAGTGCCAGCACATGTTCAGCATTACCACACGTAAATCAGTGTTTCATGTGCCCGAGTGTTCGAGAGTTGTAGCATGTCACACATCAACATGTGGAAGTGTATAAACGTAGGTTCACATCAATGTGTAAGTGTGCCAAATCATCACACGTTAACACATATCAAAGCATGCCAAAACATACAGCATGTCAACATGTGTCAAAGCACGCTGAAGAGTCCAGAGTGATGACATGTATCAAAGCATGTTGCTTGCCGAAGCATTTAAGAACACCACTGTGAGATAATAGATGTCGAGGCATATTGCCTGTTGATCTGTCAGCATACATCACATGTTGATACACCTCAGTCTGCTACATGCCAAAACATTTTTTTTTAAACACGTCACACGTTAATGTGTGACAATGGGTGCTGAAGCATGTTGCATGTCGATGTGCAGAAGCATGTCATGCATTGACACATGATGAGGTATGCCACATATACCAGAGGGTCAGGCTACCTAAGTGCGTTGCAAATTGACACATCACACGTTGATATGTGACTTTCCATGTCAACATACACCAGCATTATGTGGTCACATCCACACATCCACTAAAGCAATCTGCATGCCAAAGAAAGCATACTAACATGTTCTTCCCTGTGAACGGCACACTAACACACCAAAGAGTGTAGCATGACATACATCATCATCTAAGCATGTAGTGTTGTCGCACAGTGACATGTGACACCTCTTGAAGCTTGTCACCACATGTCCAAGGGCACTGTGTGACACGAACAACTCTTGTGTTCACACGTGTCAACATGTGTCACACTGTTACACTTGTCCAAACGTGAGTTATGTAAATGCTTGTCAATGACTGGCATGTTGACAGATGTCTTTTTCTGCGTTGTGATGTCATGACATGTATGATGCCACGTCACACGTTTCTTTTGTTAACACATCAGTCAACATATCTCATATCAACAATTGTCAAATGCCACCCCATGCTGACGCTGGTCAACAGATGTTGTATTTATGCATGTGAAAGCATGTTTGTTAAAACATGTCATGTGTCCATGTGTGTCATATGTCAAGCTGTGCCACATCAATGCATGTTCATGCATGGCCCCTGTCAACCACCTCTCAATTGTCAATTGTTTCCTTTTATTAAGTCATTTCCTCATTCAGCTCCCCACTACCACTTACGTGTATGCACAGAAGTTACAACTGCTGCTACTACCCTAAACTTGTTTCTTGACTCTAAAACTGCAGTGCAGATTTCCCTTCCTTGCTGCATGCTGTGAACTCCTCCTGCTGGTAGCCTTCGGTTGAATCAAAGACACAACACATACTTCCTAAAATGATAACAGATAAATACAGCAGCCACACTGCTGTTATTTTAGCATCTCCTGCATTTGCTGAGCTGACGAGCAAAGCTTAAGAAACAGCCTGCTTTCCAAGAAGCACAGAGTAACCACTAACTCCAAGGATTTGCTTGGGAATAACAGACAAACCACATTACCTGCAAGAGACTGTATGAAATCCAACTTTGTTTGTCATGCAATAGTAATCTGCTGCTCTGACACAGGAACAACATTCATTTACTGATTTCCTGCTGCAATTGAATAAAACATCTCTACTGCAAAGGTTAGAAATCCAAACATTGCTTCTCTTCTCACATAAGCAATACCTTGACTTCCCATCAGAATTTTGGTAGTAATTTTTACTACTTCTAGTCACACATGATTTAGCTGTAGATCAGCAAGTTGGCCTCACTACTCAATAATTACATTTTGAGAGGACTACTATTTGATTTCATGGGCTCTGAAATGGACCACAGAACACACACAAACTGCTAGCTACCACAAGCAGACTTGCTCAACTCTGCAGCTGAAGCTGTATTTCTCCAATGTCATCTTACAACTCTTCAGCAGATGTATCAAAGCAGATTTCCAGATTACTTATCTGACTCAGACACAAAACAGTTTGAGCTACCAGACTGTTTCAATTTAGATAATCCTGTAATTCTTTTCAAGTGACTGTTGAGTATGGCAGGTCTTCCAAATCTGTTCGGACTAGGCATCATTCACAGGGAAGAACATGCAGGTTAACACAACAAAGCTTCTAAGTAGGTATCAGTAATAGAAGGATAGGATACCCTCAGGAAAGTGGAATGAGTTTAGTGCTTGAAGTTGGCCCACAAGCCTGAACACAAATATTAGCATTGTTCCAGTCTTGTGATTGCCAGGTATTTCTAAGCTTTGGGAAAACAAATACCAGCAAAAAACCGCCATCAGTCAACTCCTAATGCTTTGCATCCAACTTATCTCCTCCTTAAAAAGGAAGATTACATAATTCACTTCCCTAAGTTTTTTTCTCCATTGCTCTTCACAGCCCTGGGAAAGCAGCCATTTAAAAACACAGACACAAAGACCTCTAGGTTGTAGGAAGAAAGCAAGCAGTCCCAACTACCACAAAACAAAACAAACCATAGTGCCAGAACGCTCAGCACACCATTCCCAGTTCAGTGGGCAACACTCTAGTTCTAATTAGGACCAAACTGAAGGCGTTCAAACATGCACATCCTTTGTGCTCTCGCTGGTGTCTCTGGAAGACACTTAATCACTGATTGCATAAGAACTCTGACGGACAGCTAACTCAGCCCGCAAAGCAACCCTTACAGACAGCCTTTAACAGCCTTCAACGAGGCTTCATCTCCCTCTTCAGAGTACTTCTAGTGTTCCCCAGCAAACCTTCAGTACCACTCCATCCCATTTCAGCACCCATCCACACATTCTTAATTCCACCTTACTGATTTGTCAGCTACTCAAACTGGTAATCGTGCATTCCTCTTCCATGAGCTAGATGAACTCACAAGTTTTCCCTAATCTGCTTCCAGAGTTCAGAACTACCAGTTTTGTTTTGCTTATTACAGCTCTGTGACTAGCTGCCAACATCAAGAAAGCAAAAGCACTATTTAAGCGGTCAAAATCTTGCACAAGCTGATTCAACCCTGCTGATAACAAGTCTGTACCTGTGTACACCACACCTATTTGTTTTTCCCCATTTGTTACCAAGTCTGACAAATCCACCCTTCTGTTCTTATTCCCTCCAGTTCTTACCCCTTCCCAGGATGACATTTCTCAGCTAAAAGCACAGCTCTGAACCCAGAGCCCCTGCATCTCTCATTGCTGTTTTCAGTGTGGTTAGTAAATCACATCATAAGCAAAAACTGAGTTTTCTGACAGTGGAAAATGACACAGCACATTCAGGGCGAGTTATGTTAGTTATTCCCTCATTACCCACATCCGTCACCTAGGAGGAAATAGTGCTCCCTCTCCTAACTTCCTTGAATGTTCCCGACTTGCTGCTCCAGCTCATCAGGCTCAACAGTTCTGATGAATAAGTCAGCTGCCAGCCAGTATCACTGCTCAACTAACCAGCCACATCAAGCTGCAAAACCTTCAGCAACACAGAAGACGGAAAACAGAATTTTCTAGTGCTGTTATATCCGCTCCTTCGCAGAGGAAAAGGTATCCAACAAATGAACAAAAATACAGTAATTAAAAAAAACAATTAATCAAATATTTGTCTTGAAGATGTGCAGGAGCCTGCAGCACCTGCCACATTATCATTCAGATCCTGAGGTTATTAACAACACTGTCAGGGGGAAGTTCTTTACAGAGAGAGTGGTGAGGTGCTGGAACAGGCTGCCCAGAGAGGTTGTGGATGCCCCATCCCTGGAGGTGTTCAAGGCCAGGTTGGATGGGGCCCTGTGCAGCCTGGTCTGGTATTAAATGTGGAGGTTGGTGTCCCTGCATGTGGCAGGGGGATTAGAGATGCATGATTCTTGAGGTCCCTTCCAACCCTGGCCATTCTGTGGAGAAAAAAAACAGAGGTCTAACATCTCGACATGGCACAGAGCAGTTCAGCTGGGCTCGGTCTCTGCAGATCCGTTCCAACACGTGCTTGCTCAAGACAAAACACGCAGGTCAGACGCAGAGCGCAGCTTCCCAGCATCCGCTAACTTCCACTGTGAGTGAAGCAGAGATGCCGGCAGCCACCACCGCACAGGGGAGCACAGGAGCTGCTCACAAAGCACCCAACAAATCGATCTGCTGCAATTAACAGCTCGCGACACAACTCTCCAAAACACAACCGCGCATACACGGGGCCACCAGCGAGAGACAGACGGAAAGAAACCACCACAACCTCGACGTCGGCTTTTCCACTCTCAGTTTCACCCCTTTACAAGGGAAACAGCTTAAGTCGTCCAGCCGAGACAAGGAACCAACCGGTCCCTCTTCCCAGCACAGCCCAAGAGCCCGCCCCGCTCTCGCTCTCCCCCGCAGCCGACGCCCTCCGTAAGGGCTCCGTAAGGGCTCTCAAGGGAGAAAAGGCAGCGCGGCGTGCCCACACCGCCGCCCGCCGACGGCCCGGGCGCTCGCAGGCAGCACGCGGAAATCCCCGCCGTGGATCTGCCGATCGCTCCGGGCCGGCTCCCCGCCGGCGGAATCGTTCCCCGACGTGACCGCCGATCGCCGCCTCTCAGCCGACGGCGAACAAACAGCCCAACGTGAGGCACCGCCGGGCCGCTACGGAGCTCCGACGCAACTTCCCACGTACGGCAGAGCCGCCTAAGGAAGACGGGAACGCCGGGCAGCCCCCGGCCGGCCTCACCTTAAAGTTGCTGGAGTTGACCCAAGCCGCCAGCTCGTCGATCACTTTGTCAAGGCGCTGCTGGTCCTGCTCCACGTCGGGGGAGCGGGCGGGGTCGCCCAGGTACTCCAGCAGCTCCTGGCCGACCTGCAGCCTGCGGCCCACGTCCTTCTGTTGCACCTGGGCGCAGAAATAGTCCATCCCCGGGGGCTCCATGGCGGAAGAAGTTCGCTCGGAAGGCGCCGGCGGGCCGGTCAGGGCCGGGGGGAAGCGGGGAGGCGGGCGGGCTCACGGCGTTCTTCGGAGAGCCCCGCGCCCCGGCTGCGCGCCCGGAGCCGCCATGCGGAGCCGCCTCCGGCCCCGAGACGAAGCTTCGCGTAGGGATCCGGGCTCCTCGAGGGGGCTCCCGGCCGCCTCCGCACGCCGTCCCGGAGAGCTCCTCGCCGCAGGGTGAGGAGGCCGAGGAAAGGCGGGCCGCTGTTACTGCGCGCAGCACACGGAGGCGCCCCCGCGGACGCCGCAGCGGCGAGGCCGGGCCGGACCTCCCATGCTCCCTACGCCGCGGCCTCCGGCCCCTCCCGCCTCGGCCCCCGGGCCGCGGGGCGGCTCCCAAACTTCGTCCCGGCGCCTCTCGCCGTACTTCTCCCTCTCCGCAGCCGGGCCGGGCCGCGCGACCCTTGCGGAACGGAACGGCTCCCGCCCTGCCGTCCCGTAGAAGTTGCGTCCCCCGCCCCGGCCGGCGCCAGCCAGACCAGGCGTGGCCTGCCCGGACCCCGCCCTCTCGGCGCATCCCTCCTCTCCTGCCTCGCTCTGCGGCGTTCCCGCCCCCCTGCGGGCCGTGCCCTGCGGAAGGACGCGCGTGCGCGACGCCGCCGCCCCGCGGAGCGGTGCCTGAGGGGGCGGCGGCTGCCGAGAGGTGGCGGGGCGGATCGCGCGGGTGGGGAGAGCCGCTGCGACGGGCGGGGAGAGCCGCTGCGGAGAGGGGAAGCGGGCGGAGGGGGAAAGCGGCGTCGTTCTCCTCCCGGCGCCGCCCGGACGAGCGTCCCGCAGCCCTTCGCCACGCCCTCTGCCGTGGCGTGAGGTGGAAAAGCCCGGGGAGCCGGCTCGGTAGCTACGGCGCAGCTGAATGTGCGGCGTAACAGACCCCCTGCGGGTCGGCTTTATTTAAAACGCGGGGCGCCGTGAGCAGGGGTTGCGACTCGGGGGTCAGATGCATCGGTCTGAACGCCGCCGATGCAGGAAGGGGAAAGGAGATGCCGGCGCTGCCCGAGAGCCGCGCTGTGGCTGCCGGTGCCGCAGGACAGCGGACGGCGGTTCCGCTTCTCACGCAACTGCTGCTCTCGGACGCGGCAGTCCTCTGTGGCAGCTCCGTTAGCCGCCTCAGTGCCTCGGTAGCGGTGAGCGGGCTCGGCTCCCCAGGGCAGAAGCAGAGGACTCGGCGGCTCCTTTCAATAGCACGAGGGGTGGTGTCGGTCTGCCGTCCCTTTGATTCTGGAGGCGTCACGTTACGCTACAGTGCGAGCTGCCCTTGGGACAGGCGATGCCTTCCTTCCCGCGCTGTCACGTACCCGGTCCTTCCCTCTCCTCCACCCCAGCTGGTGTTGTTTTGACCCTGTGCAAACGCTTCAGGGACATCGTTTGGTTTTTTTTCTTCTTTTACGCTGTTAGCCGTCGTGTCATGAAGGCTCCTCTTGGTTCCAGGACGAGGCAGTGCTAGCACTGCGGATGGGTGAGAGACTGCAGGAGCTCCGGGTGCTCCCTTCATTCGGCTGCGAGACTCAGGCAGGTTTAAACTCTCAGTTACAGGAGCTGCATCTCCCAGCAGGGGAACCACACCTCGCAGCACTTTAAACCAAGCTAATTGGTGCTACAGAGATCTCGTTTGCTTCTCACAAATCCTCTTTCCAAGGAGTTCTGTGCAGTCTTTCCCACGCGCTGATGTCTGCGTGACCTTGCACAATAGGCCTGGGGAAGGCATGAGCACAAGCAGCCCTTTGTTGATTTTGGTGTGAGCTGACAAATTTGGGATCCCATCCTTGCTTGTCTGTAGGCATTAAAGTAATAAAGATGATTTAAAAGACTATAGGTACCTTTGAAATAGAAATGTATGTATTATACTTTAGAGTTTATTATGATTTTTTTCCCCAAAAGATAATAAGCTTCTCATCTGGTTTTCACAGCTGGATTTCCCTACACATAAATAGGGCATGTGACTTTGGGCAAAGCTAAATACTTGTCCTGTGTGTGCGATGCCATGTACTAAGAAAGACTGTGGGAAAAGAAAGTGTGTGTAATTATGAATTCATCTTACTGTAAACGACCCAAGAAACTGCTGGAAATGGAAATAAAAGCAGCAGAAAAATAAAATTCTGTAGTGCCATATACACATTTTTTTTCAGCACATTAGAATCCGATTCTATGGTAGTGTCAGTTTAAAAACTGAATTTCTTACTGTGAGTTTGAAAAGTAACTGTGGAGCTAATAGGATTGGCTAAAGAGAGAGTAACTGAGTAGGTCACACTGGACTCTTGGAATAACAAGGGCTGTAAACAGTTTCAGTTCAGCAGACAAGCTTCCAAAAAAAAAATCCCCTAGGAAATTAAAAATTCACATTTAGTTACAGTCCAAGTTAACCTCAGCCTCTTAAAATGGAAAATCCTAAGTAACTCAATAAATGCGGGGAATCCCTAGCACTAACTTCTCCGAATTTCCCTTGAATCAATGCAAATACACTGATAAGGTAACCTAATGAGCTGCGAATGGCACTGAAACCGAGGGGAAGGGTAAGTACGTACTTGAAATGTTGGAAATATTTTGTCAACTCACACACAACATCACAAAGCTATGTGAAGTGCAAAAAGCCACACTGGGATACGCAGACATTCCCCCTCCCTCCTCCCCCCCCCCCCCCCCACACACAATTTCTTGTAAGAAGCACTTAAAAAACATAGGAGGAAATATTTTTAACAGCCTTGCTATAAAATCAGGGGACTGAACTACTGTATTTCATTCTATCATTGCCTGCCAGCACCACTGCCTTTATAGTGGATGGACATTGCGGATGGCCTTTTTGCTGCTGAAGTGTTGCTCGTGGCATTTGCCTTTGAAGTCCTAGCACTGAACTTTTGGTGGAGACAAAGAAAACCATGGTCCGGTTTTTCTCTCTGCCAACATACAGCAATTTCATTCGGCAAGTAGAGCTTCTGGATACGCTTTCCTCTTTTTTGGGTAAGGCAGGAGCAGCATTCCAGCGTTGCATCCAGAGCAGCCTCCAGATCAGACAAAGGACACGGTTCTGTCGTTAGAAGTTCTCACAGAGCCCTGGTGGACTTTATTCCCAGGGATGCAGGCTTGGCTCCAAGAAGAAGGCGTTTTCATTCAAGCCAAAGATCTCCTAAAGCCTCTTATGCTCGGTTAAGGAGATTGCTTCCTTTGGAATGCAATCTTCTTTATGATAGGCAAGCATGTGAGGGCAAATCCACTCTGGTGTATTGCTAACAATGAATAGTACTTTGCAGAGCAATTTAGCCCATAATTGAATGCAGAACCAAAATTTCCTTCAGTCCTCTGGGTATGGCTGGCCAGCAGTGTGAGTCATTAAGCAGGAGCTGAAGTAAATGACACTAATCCAATGAGGCGCATTTCCAACCTCAACTTCACATCAAACCTGTTTCCACGCCCCCACTCCATACAACAGAGCGGCCCAATCATTGCATGGAGTGTCCTGTTCTGAAAAGGGCAGGAATCGTGCTGGCAAACAGGCCGGAGAGGGAGAAAGCTGCTCTCTTCGTCCCTTTGGCTGACGAGGAAGTGTTCGGGAACCCTTCTGCCCTTTCCTTTCCCAGCGGTCCCTCCAGCAGGCTGTCCCACAGGGACTGTCAGTCACTGCAGCAGGCAGGCTGCCTTCCCGCACCGACTTCTGACAAATGCTTCCCGCACAGGAGATGTAATCCCGTTGGTGAAGGAACCACAAAAATCCCTTACGAACTCCGTGATTTAAAAGTCTCTTTATTACAGGTCAGAAGCATGGGCCTTAACGATAAAAATAGAGTGAATTTAAACATGAATCGTGCAGAAAGTTCCAGTAAATTACAAATGACGCTGCCTCAGCTTGCACTGGAGAAATCCATGAGAAAGTTGTCCTCCCATTCCTGCCACATTCCTCAGCAGCAGTCACAGTGCTCCTGCACCAGCTGGGCAGCTCCACGCAGCACTGGGATGGGGCCGTGCATGCTGCCTAGCAGTAAAGCTGCACAGCAGTGTGTGCTGATACAGCCCGTGTGCTTCACGTGTTCATAGGCTGCAGATCAGAGCACCCAGGGTTTTGTTAATGCTGTCAGGAGGTGAAAGTGTCATACTGTGCCATCTGAAGAAGAAATGTGTCACTGTTTTCATTGCTGTCCATGTTGTACAGGTATTTATTGAATATCTTTTCTTACCTTAATTGTAAAAGGACGATGTGTATCTGGTATTTATCACTGTTCATAACTTCTAAGAATGGTTTGAATTCCCCCCTCAGAGAAGAATATCAGAATAATGTAATACATATATATATATATACACAGAGTAATACATGTATTCTGAATGTAAATAGATGAGGACAGTAAGGGAGATCCTTCTGGTGATGTTGCAATATCTGTAGCAAGTTGGTTAAAATTAAAAAAAAAAGTTAAAGTCCATGTTGTCACAAGGCGTTGCAGATATAACTGTCTGTAACTGTCTAAACTGTACTCAGTGCCTTCTAACTTTTGCTACATTTGGGCTTCTGCCACAGATGAAGTTGCACATTTACTAGAGGTCATTTTCATATGCCTGTTTATTAGATGGTTAAAAGGTCAAATTATTAATCCTACAGAGTATATAATAATTTTTCTGATATATACTAAATGGATTTGATTGCAGAAATGGGCGAGGGGTGTGCAGACTCATGTCTGATTGCTGGATTGCTGCAAGGCATTCATTCATTTTTTATGGTCAAATATGTACATCTACAAACATGTAGGTGCTTCAATTACATAATTAATCCCGATACATCTTTTATGAATCATTTGCTAATTTTCTTGATGTGTGTGATACGAAGAAAGAAGAATAAATTCAAAGGTGATGAAAAACAGTAATAACATAGATCCAGGATACAGTGTCAGAGTTAACCCCAAAGCAGCCACTTCTCTTTTATCATGTTGGTCTGTGACATCCTCTACAATTTTCCAAAGCGCTGCTGCTTAGCTCTATCCTGTGTGTCATTTTTGTATATGGCAGAGGTACTTATTTGTCTCTATTGGTAGAGATACCTGTCTGTCATTTGTCAGAGGGTGATTGCCTCTCTTGTGCAGCTGGTTACTTTGCTAGCCCTTGATTGATTTAGCTTTTCCATCTGTAAATCTCTGCGACACGCCTGCATTGTGTGGATACAGTTGTGTAATGTTGCTGCACAGCAACTTTTTGGAAAAATCCATGACACAACAGCTCATCATGAGTCCATCAGTAGAAAAGTTTCTACCTTGTCACATGTAAGAAATTGACCAAAAATTATTGAAAATACTTACAAGAGTGTTTTCAATGTAGATGCAATTCCCAGTCAGGTTTCTACAGCAGTTTCTACAGCTGTTTCTACAGCAGCATGAAGGAACTGGAAAAAGATCCAAACTGCTTGGCTCATCTGACCTGAAAAGTGAAAACCAGGCAGCACACAGTGTACTGCACAGCAGTAACAAGGGACACGTGTAGCTGGGTATATTTTGGCCTTGGACCGCCAAAATCTCTACTCTTGCAAAACAAGTCATGGCACTTTTATCTGTGTGAAACTTACAAGAGAGTAAATGTGCCAAACTGCGTGAGAAAAAGTGCTTTTTGCTCATCCTGGTAATGCCAGCATGCCTGCAGACCGTGCCAGCATCTACACAGAGCAACCACTTCTTGCTGCTTGGAGTTAAGTGAAGGGAAAAGGAAAATGTGTGTTGTCTTTGATTTGGCTTTTTTTCCTTCCTGTAGTGCAAGTCCTTGCTATCAGTAGAACCAGATTCAGCCATCAATCATTACTTGAGCAATTCCTGCTTTAACAGGATTGACCAAGAAAGGTTTTCTCACACAAGTAGAGTCTGCAGGATTCTTCCTCAATAAGGTAAAGTTTTCCTTGCATCCATACAATTTAATACCCACCTGAAGTTGCATATGTATAGTTTAATCTGTGGTGGTTTGAGTTCTTTTTCTCACAGGTAGTTGTATGCATTTACATTTTGGAACGAGTTTAAACTGGCTGAAGTTTTTGGCAGTTGCCTAATTTTCATTTCCTCCGGTCGGTGGAAAAAAACCTGTCTGGCTGCTGGAGAGCTCCCTCGTGTGGTGCGTTTTCCGGAGCCCTGAGCGAGTATTTCTGGTCAGAGGCACGTAGCTGAAACTTTACCTGCCCTATCTGTTACTGATAATGCTGTGCAGAAAAGGAAAGAAGCCAAGACAGCAGTTGCTAGAAATATTTTCTCCTTGGCTGTCCACCCTTCTCACATAGAAACTTACTAGGTTTGCACGGATGCAAATATAAATTGGTATTTGAGGCTGATACCTATAAATAATAAGAATGAAGTACTCATTTGTGTTCTAGAACAAAAAAAAAGCCAGCTACGGGTAATTTTTTTCTTTTTTTCTTTTTTAACCTAAGAAGAGTGACTGACTGTCCTTGCCTATAATTGTTTGGAATCCCTTTGTACTTGGGCTGGTGCTGAATGTGCAGTTTAAAGCAGATGCACTTAGCCCAGTCATCAGCAGCTCCGACCAAACGCACCATTATGGATCCATGCCATAGAACGATGTGCTCTTACTCAATCACTTTACATTTCAGAACTCAGGAGGAGCACGATTGGCTCGGAAAAAGAACATCGGGACATCCTCCCTTCCCCCACATCCCCACCTCCTGCGCTCACCTGGGAATAGATGCAGATCTGCTGTGCCAGGGACTGAAGCAGCAGCCACAGAGCCTGCAAATTTCATGTGCAATGCAGTGAAGTCACGGAGATTGGATTCTGTGGCTCTTGGGAGAGAGGCTGAGTCATGCTTTGTGCTACCTCTGCACCCAGGGAGTGCAGAGGATGCTTCTGAGGATGGAGATGATGCGCTGCTTTCTTGTGGCTGGAGTTCAAGGCATGCTGGTGGTTTGTCCAGAGCTAAAGTGAATCATACTATTTTAGAGTGAAATGAAGTAGCAGCTGTAATTGCAGCTATGAAAGCAGCAGTGCTATAAATGAGGTAAAATCACTGAAAAAGTAAGGTGGATTACAGGGGGAGATAGTAGGGTTGTTTCTGTGTGTATGTGGGGTCTGAATGGACTATTTAAATTAATTCTAATCAGATCCATAGTGTTTCAATGAGCAACAGAAAGCTTACTTCATCAAGAAAATAAAGCATCTTGTCACATACCAGTATCTAGCCAAGAAACAACACATTTATCACAAAATGAACAAGTCCACGCAAGTCAAATGCAGGCACTTTTTGAAAACTGGGGTTGGATTCAGATCCTATGGACTGACCTGATAAGAAGTTGGGCTTGGTACTTTTATTTTATTTTTTTAAGTTGCAGGAAGAAGTTGATGTGTTTATGTGGTTTTTCAATGAAAGTACATGTAAATACCAGTTAATTTAAATAACAAAAACAAGTAAAAGTAGTTATAGAGTCATAGCATGGTTTGGATGGGAAGGGACCTTTAAGATCACCTAGTTCCAGCCCCCTGCTATAGGCAGGGATGCCTCCCTCTAGACCAGGTTGCTCAAAGCCCCATCCAGCCTGGCCTTGAATGTCAGAATGTAAATGAGAAATTGCCATACGTACACATATATGTGCAAGTTATCTTAAAAACAATCATTTTCAAAGAACTGTTAAAACAGCTTCTAACTGTTACTTGGCATTCATTGAATCCACGCAGACTTTTTGTACCCAAGTACAGTCGCACAGATCCACGATAACAGAATTGGACTCTTTTGAATGTGCTTTAACTGAGTAACCATAGTGTCTGTGTCAATTAAAAATTATACATATATTTTTTAAATAATATTGTATGACTCACAGCAGAAACATTGTTACATTCACTGCCAGTATTTGAACACAATAGCCTCCCTATTTAGAATTAAACTCTTATTGAAATAAAAATTTCTGCATATGGGCATTTCTGCCTGCAGATGTATCCTGTATGCTCTGGATTTTCCAGAACACGTGCCCACAGCACAAGTGTGTGTGCAAGGGCGTATCAGCTGTCGGCATGCCATCAGATAGGCAGCACTGTCTGTATCAGCACACCACACGTCCACCTTTGCAGCGAATGCCTGAACCTCCCAGTCTATTCCTTCTCACTGATGTCACACCAGGCACTCTCAGAGAATCAAAGATGGATATAAATGGCAGTGATTAGCCAGCCACCACTTATGAACAGAATTGAAGTTCGTCTAGCTCAGATACATGCTTCTTTTCAACACATTGGCTGATTATAAACTGGTTTACATACCAGTCTACAACCTAATCCTTTGAGAAGAAAGATTGCAAAGCCTAAGCTAAAATAATGTCAATCGAGTGACCAACAGCTTGTTTTGTGTGATGAAACTGTTCTCCATTTTTAGGTCTTAGTGCTGTAATATTTACGGCATGGGGCAGCTGGGCAGCACACTGCCACACACAGCCTTGTGCTCTGCAGCATCTCTGAGGTTCCTGCTACTGCACGTAGGAGAACTTCTATCCCACTTCTGTTACAGAGCTACGTGGCCAAGGAGGGGTAGGAGCTGTAGAACCAGTCTATCTGAACTACTGATTTAAATTTGAGATGGACCTGAATGACAACATCTAACATTCCAACGCACAGTTTGATTTTCCACCCACAGTTCATTTTTGTTCCTTTCTGCGGTTTTGCTGTGGACCGATGTAAAGGTGAGGAGTAGCTTTGAGACTTGAGCTGTAAACTTGGGCTGAGTGTCAGAAATCCAGAAAATCCTGCTGTGATGAGGTTTAGCATCAGTTCTTACCTAAGTGCAACTTCCCTTGATTGCAGTGAGTGTTGCTTACGTATGAATTTCAGAAGTATGCCCAAAAATAGGAATGAAGAACATCTTGGCAATAGCTATAATTCCTCTTATTTACTCAAGCAATCCTAGGGCATGATGACATTCTCAGAACTAGCATCCAGTTATATGTATTTTTGGGAAAGAAAAGTCAAGACATTCTTCAAACAGAAGATAAGAATTTATTATTCCCCCAGTCTGACTTGTCTCAAGTCAGATGAAAGGAAACAGTTTCCAGATTATCTATTTTATAAAAGCAAACTCTTCAGTAAGTCAGATCTTGATAGTGGAAAAGACTTTTGGGGAAGCTATGACATTCCTAGCATTTTGTAGCACTCCTTTCTTTTCCCTGAGCTCCTGGGAGGTTCACAAGAACT
This sequence comes from Tetrao urogallus, assembly GCF_951394365.1. Classification (NCBI taxonomy): domain Eukaryota; kingdom Metazoa; phylum Chordata; class Aves; order Galliformes; family Phasianidae; genus Tetrao; species Tetrao urogallus. The sequence goes on along the minus strand of NC_136820.1, from coordinate 7,719,239 downwards.
GTGCTCTCTGCGTTTCCCTGGGACAGACTAGAAGGGAAACATTTTCCCTTTTCAATGCAGTGTCATTGATATCTTGATGCTGCTTTGAGAAATGTTAACTTGAGCCCAGAGAATGAAACAGACACTCTGACTATGCCCACACCATGTTTGAGGTTATTCTATCCATGTTCACAATGCAGGGAGCTTCTAGACTATTATAGAGATGTCCATACATAGGGATATGCTAAAGGCATGTCAGAAAAAGAAACCAGAAATGGGGCACTGAAAGCACTTTTGAGTGTGCATTTGTTCAAGTTTATATGCACTTAAAGATGTGAGTGTGCAAACCAAAAGCTATCTCCAAGGCACCATCTCAGGCACTGCAGTGTTTGTATGGTTTTGTGATCATATTCCTGGCCAGATCCCAAAGCCAATATTATTCAAGACAAAACACTTTTGCTGTCCTTACTATCATAAGCTGTAGCCTAACAGAGGCTGTTGCAGTCAACTCCAGAGAATAATGCTGCCATAATACTGTTCCCTGTTGTTCTTCAGAAGCCACTCAAAACCTAAATTGTGCCTTCCTCTGTACAGTTTTAGAGTATCCTGCAGATTCTTTAAAATGCAACAGCTAACAGACAACTATGGGTAAAAGCCAAAGCTAAAGTGTAGGTGTAGATGTGGTGGTTGTGCTTGCCTGCCACCAACATGGCCTTTTACTTGTTACTGTAGGCAGAAGACAGATTCTGGATCCAGTGGAAAAAAGACTAGGAATGAATGCACCCAAGTTAAATGGCTTTTAAGTATATGTTAATATATAGAATAATAGATCTCGGACCTTCCAGTGCTGGCATGTGGTACTGAGGTGCTCCCTTGTGTCTTGCAGATGGTGTGGTGAGCACAGCCAACAAAAGCTAAACATCCCACCTATGTGGCAGAATTTCTGAAGAAGTACATCACGGATGAAGGCATGCACAGATGGTGCAGGCTGCAGCACAGTCCTGTTGGCTGTACGTTGTCCTAGCAGCGATGCTCTTGAGAACAGACCAGCCCAGGCCCTCCGACCATGTGTGCTGCTGGGCACTGCCAGGAGGATGCACTGCTGGCTTCATGGGGTTGCTCTCCCAGTGCCTGGGCTATGCAGGAACAGTGGGCAGTGGAGAGTTGGGGCTTTTGGCAGTGCATGATATGACAGTATGCTGCAGCATACTTCCTTGTCAAGACATGCTCAGTGCAGGAAGATCCAAGAATACCATTATCATGAAAAGGTTTTTCTGAGCCATAATTGCTTCTGGTAGCCCACGTAAACAAATATTGAATCCAAACTATACTTTTCCATGAAGAAGCACCCCCCACTGAAACACAGCACAGACAGCATTGCACAGAACTACACGGCGGTTATGTAATCTTTGCTTGAATCCGGACTGTCTTCATCGACTTCAAAATGTGTCTGCAATCTCTCTTTACCAGCATACGGCTCTCGGCAGGTGTTTTGCCTGAAGAGTTATGCAGCAGTGAGTTGTCTGAGAGTAATCAAGCCAAAGCTCATCATATGGTTTCAATAGAAGTCTGTTCCTGATAGTTTAAATATTTTCCAGCTTTAATTAACTAAGTTGAACTGCCTTTACTCAATAAATACCCCGTTATAATTTAATTGCAGATTTACTTTCTTTCCATAACCACTAAATAGCAGTTGGTTTTATGAGCCTTGTTTTAATCCCACACTGATGGAAGTCCATTATACAATAAAATCTGACTTTGCTTCAGACATCTTCTGGTCACTGCATTTTATTTCACATGTCAGTGGTCATAAAGCAGAGAGCTGATCCTGCAACAAGGAGAAAATCCGATACCAAAGTAATACACAAGAGCTTAGTACAAGTGTAAGCTGTTGGCTCCGAGAGATGAATTTTGTCAGCCTGGCATTTGCAGTTGGTAGTAGATTTATAACATACACCACCACTCTCAGGAAATAAATCAAAAGCATGGCACGAATAGTATTACTTTTAGCTTTATCTTGTAGCTAGAAGAAATGAGATTCCTGTTACTTTTGTTAGTATCCCTATTTAATTAGGCAGTATGGATGGCAAGGGTGGAAACGACATTTACACGCTAATTGTTTTCAAAAGCTTTTCATTCCCTTCTGTAAATGAATTTTTAAGATAGAAGGGGAAAGTGCATTTTATTCCTGGACAGTAACAGCACTGTGGGCTGTATGTTATGGCATTAAAGCTACCTGTGTGCTGTCACCATCCATGCACTGTGCTGAAATGCAGAGCGAGTTGGCTCCAAGCGGTGCTGGTAGAGGTTTCCAGTTTGGGAACTGGTTCTGGTGGGATTACATCAGAATCTGCCTCAGAACTGTGCCTCAGATAAGTAACTTTGGACCTTTCTGCCGGTCTTCATCTGTCTGCCTTCATCATGTACGTTGTTTTAGACAGAATTTTGTCATTTGCATGCACAGCACTTCAAGCAGCAGCATCATGTCCCCTGACTGAGTGTTCTCTGCAGAACAGGAATAGAAACATCGGAAAATCGAGACAATGTCAGCCAGGGGAGATCCTCTCAGGTGTAAGAAACACGTGGCTACCTCCATTTTGAAGTTGCCTGTTTGGTCCCTGGAAATATTCCAGCTGCCCTAAGAGTTGCCCTAACTTGTATCATAACTGTTGTTTCCCATAGGACCTTTCAGCACTAAACGTGAGAGGTACTGAAGAACATCTCAGCCACACCTCAGACTGCTTTCCTGCTGGCTGGCATGCTGAAACATCCTTAGCAAATAACTGAGGCATTGCTTCATTTGTTGGGAAGACCCTGCGTGGTGACTAGAAGTAAAAGGGGAAAGACAGGGATAGCCAAGGGCTAGAATGTGTCAGTGGAATCTACCAAAAGAGAAATCCCTGGTTCTTATCTCGGGCCTGGCATGAGAGATCCTCCAGCAAATGACTTCTGTCCTGTATTTAAGACAGGTCTGTTCAAACATAATTCCTTCAATTATTGCCTATCTTTATTACAGAAGGGTTCCTAACTCTTTGCATAGACCCTTGCAAATAGCTACAGTACTTTAACAAGTATTACAGCAAATACAACCACACTCCTGGTGTCCTTCATTGTACAAATTAAAAGCTGGGAAAAAAAAAAAAAGGACTAGACTTGGTTGGGACACCCCAAATGTGATGCTTTTTCACAACAAGTATTCTCAGTCATCACTTCAGCTTGCAATAACTGCCCACAGTTCTCCATTCTTACAGCCTTTTCCTAAAACAACAACATTCCTATTTCCTCTTTCTCTGCATGTAATCTGGCTAATGTGCTGTTTTCTGACATGATTTATTATTCTGTGTGAGTCCATGAGAAAACAGGAGAGAAAGCAAGTTGGAGCAAACTTGTTGTTATCCTGTGATGAGGTACAGCGTCAGCATGCTGCTACAAGAGTGCAAATTACTGGGTACATGGGGAGTGTTTTTGAAAATACATCCTGGCCAGCTAGAAGGTTTCACTTCGGTTTTTATCTTCCTCCTTAACAAATAGTACATCACAAGCCCAGCTCTCACCAGGCTGTTTTTTGGGAACGATGTGTATATACTTAGACTTCATGGGAGTTTTATAAGAACAGATATGGTTAGTGCTGAATCACAGCATACCTCTCTGGGCAATAAAGCAGAATGAAAATCATACTGAATCATCTACATAGTAAAGAAAAAACTTCTTTAGCTGCTTCATCCCAGAAAATAGGTTCCTCATTAATTACTGATAAACTACTGTGCCAAGCAGGTAATACTGGCAAGGCTGAAATGGAAAGAAAAATGATGGTCATGAGATTGAGCGAAACACACCATGGGAGAATGAAATGGCCTGCTCTGATGACTCACATTCAGCTAACCAATCTGAGCATAACACCTTTGAACACTGCAGAAGGCGGAGGAAGTAGATTCTAGAAATAGGCAGAGAAGTAGAGACAGAATACAGAAAACACAAGAGTGAGAGTAGGCAGAAACATGCATATCCAAAGTCACTGGAGTTGCAGAAAGGCAAAGGATTCTGCCAGTAAATAAGCAGTTGGCCTGTACGTTTTACTTTGAGAGATTCATTTGACTCCAAGGACAATTTTATGTCAGTCATCCCTAGTCACTGTCAAGTTCCTAGCTCCATAGCTCCTAGGTAGTGATGGCTGATAAACCTGTCATGCCTGCGTGAAGAATGGAAACTAATTAAACGTTATTTAAACAAAATATTTGAAGTACAAGTATACTATCCTGTGTTTCCTGAAATACCTTATTTGTGCATGTCAGCATCTCTCTGTCTGGAAGCAGAAGAAACAATGTCAAGTTGTGAGGCTGACCAGTTTGGAAGGAATGCCAGGCTGCAGTTTATTCCAGTCAGTGCAACTAAAAGAAATGTTGCATATGCAAATCAGCTGAATGTCTGATTCCACAGTTACACCATTTTCAGTCTGCCTAAGTGTCAGTAGGAACTTCCAGGGCCTGCAGAGGGAATGCCAAGCAGACCAACCTTGGAGTTGGAGAGGTAATCACCAGGGGTAATCTCCTGAGCTTCGCAGAGCATGATGTGCATGCTACATTCCTTACAGTGACATTTTAGGTGCTAGCATTAGTCAAGCCACATCCAGATCCTTCATGCCAGGATGAATCATATATTCTGAGCAGTGAACTGGAACCTGCCCTAATTTATATAACTTCTGCAAAGGTGTTGTTGCCTGAAGTGCAGTCTCCTAATGCAAGCCAGCTCTCCCAGTGTCTCTCACACAATCCCCTTTAATGTCTGAGTCAGCCTCTGTGATGTCCTATGGCTGTCCTACCGTGATTAAAAAACAACATCAGTCACAATTACCTCCTTTTGTGAGGAAAAAGAACAGAAATAGACATGTACTGTAACAATGCCCTTGATCAAACCATCCTCCTTTTCCTCCTTCTGTGCAATTGGAGTGCACTGCTGATGCTGCATCTCATTGCCTGCTTGTACCACAAATGTCCACACATGGCCAGTAGGAGAATGATGAAATAGATGAAACCACATACTTTGCATCTTGCATTTTGAAGTCTGCACAAGTCTCAGTTTGTGCATCATTTCTCCTTTGAAAATTGCAAAGCAAGCATTTTTAGAAGGAATCCTTGGGCAGCACTGTTGGTAAATCCTGTTGCCATTTCTTTAGCCCTGGATTTTTGTGGTCGGACAAAACTTTACAAAAAAACTGGCTTTTGTAACATTACATAACAGAGAAACTTTGTTCTGATTCATAACATTTGGAATGTGTAAGATAAAAGCCTGACATTACGGGCAAGTTTAGCAGTGAGATATGAGAATCTTTGCTGCTTTCAGAAGTGCATTTCCTGTGTTGTTATTAGTGGTGGCTCCTTGTAACGCTGTCAGTGTGGGTGCTGAGAAGATGTCTTGAACTGGGAAAAGGCACAACCCCCTTTCTGCATGGACCATGGAACAACCATGCTCTCAGGGGCTTCTGTATTTGATTTGGCCCTTCCAGTTTGCAAGGTCTCAAGCTGTTTTGAAGTTGTTTTCACCAAATAAGGCCTGCAGTTGTTCTTTCCACGGTGCCTTCCTGGGAGCAGTTCCTTCAAACCCCACATTAAAAGGAGAAATCTGGATTTTTACAGCTGTAAAAACAGATTCTTTCACTCCTCCTTGCATCTTTGCCATCCCCTCAGATGTAAAATTAGGCGTCAGTCCCTGCTGGCACATTTGAATACTGCTCCAGCAGCGTGGGCCTGCTCTGTCTGGCCCATTCTGGCAGACACTTCCCTCTCTGAGCTTCTCTCTGCATAACAGACTTCATCCATGCAATGCCAAGGGCAATGTGCCCGGGTGGGAATCCAGAGGATAGATCCATAGGAGCATGCTCCAGTACGTCCACTTTTGGACATATCATGTAGGCTCACAGAATCACAGAATCACAAGGTTGGAAACGACCCGCAAGATCATCCAGTCCAACCACCCTCCCATTCCTATCAGTGCCACAAGCACTAAACCATCTCTCATAGCTCCTCATCCAGACGCCTCTTGAACACTGCCAGGGATGGCGACTCCACCACCTCCCTGGGCAGCCATTCCAGTGCCTGACCACCCTTTGAGAGAAAAAGTTTCTCCTAATATCCAACCTAAACCTCCTCTGGTACAACTTCTTGCCATTTCCTCGGGTCCTACTATTTGCCTGGGAGAAGAGGCCAGACCCTTTTGCACCACAACCTCCCTTCAGGAAGTTGTAGAGTGCAGTGATGTCTCCCCTGAGCCTCCTCCAGACTGAACAATCCCAGCTCCCTCAGCCGCTCCTCATAAGACTTGTGCTCCAGACCCCTCACCAGTTTCTGGCTGCTTTGTGCAGTGATAGAGCTGCAGGTATTTGGGCTATGACTTTCTACAGGCTCTTCTCTACTGCCAAAAATATCATACTTCCTTGTCTGTAGAAAGGATTGCACGGCAGTGTGAACCTTCCTGTTGCCATAAAGAACCACAGAGCTGAATTTCAGCAGGGTTTTTGGGTGAACTTGGCCAAGTGAAGGTATTTCTGTTGGGATCTCATTCACCATCCTGCTTTTTCCATGTAGCAAGATGTGACCTCTCTATACTAACACACATTCTGCTGTCTAATGACCACATCCATTTCAGACCTATTTCAAGCTCTGTGAAATGATTTCTATTTGAATATATCATGTTTCAGGATAACAAATACCCCAAATAGAAAATACTACTAAAATAAACGCTAAGTCAAAGATGACTTGTAAAGAATCTTCCTCAATTAAGGAAATTTAATTTCTTTCATACCTTCACGTCCAGTAAAACTCCCAGTCTTCCAACTACACATGGAGCTTTCTAGTCAAAATTTGTAGTTGTAATGTAATAAACAGGAAAAGAACATTTTCTTGCATTAAATATACAGGCAAAAAAAATATACAATTTAATTACAGAGCATAAAACACCAACAAAGGAAAATATGAATTTCTACTTCTTTGAAGGCTGCTCTGTCCTTTGATGCAAACATTTTTTAATGGAATTGATGGCATAGTCAGAGCAAGTTCTTTATAAAATGTGAAATTCAATGCTTTAAATAAAGCAAGCAATATCTTACAGTGAATAAAACAAAGTTGCTGCTTTATGTATACTCTGTATAACAACGATTAAGAGATTCAATGTTACCCAACTATCTTTCTTCTGTTTTGTTACTTCCCATCACTGACATGTTTGCACTCTTTGATGTGAAAACACTTTGGCTTTTGGATTTGAAGGGCCAGCTTAATTAGCCAAGCTTGTGAGAGCAATTTGCAAAATTAGAAACTCTTTCCCGTCATGAATAAAGAAACGCATACTTAAGTTTTGGTTGTTTCTTACTTTAAATTGCAAACAGTAAAACTACCATATAGTTAGGGGAAGAATATATTAGAAAAACTTATTTTTCAAGGTTATTAATACTTTATTCTTCTAACTTCTAATCTAATTAAAGATGTGATAACATTAGAGTGCTATCCATCTCCTGCTGGGAGCTTCTGAAACCCTATGACAGTTCAAGGGAAGGTTCATAGCAAGAATAAGTGCTGTGTAAGACGAAATTTTGTTCAAAAAGCAGATGTTTGATTTTTCATCTACTTTCTGTGCAGTATGACAGGTACTTTGTTTTCCATTCCTAGGGGTCAGAATTATTTTAAAATACATAATTTATGTATGCAAAGCAGAACTAACGATGTATTAAGCAGCAGTTCAACACTGAACAAAGGCAGAACAAGTCTTTTTCTTTCTTTCAACAAACTTTCAGAGAAAAGCTCTGAACATTTTTCAAAACACACATCATAAAGTTTGCACCGAAATGTGTTGGCTGCAAAGTTTTCATGCCAAAATCAGAGTAAAATATTCACACGTGGGTTGTTCAGAAGATTATATGTGCAGGATTGGATTCAGTAAAGGGCTGTGTGTGTCTGGGATCAAACAGTGATGATATTCCTCATTATGTTCACCTCTTCTTATGCATAGCTGCCCTGCAAGCAATAGCATTCCATCAGCAAAATTTCCTATAGAAGCACTGCATCATTTTAAGCAGAAAGTACATTTCCAGAGCCAGAATATGACTGCACCTTAGTATGCAATATAGAAGTCTGTAGGAGTCTAAGGAAATTGAAAGCAGTTTTATTCAATACATTGTAAGGAGAATTTTAAATGTTTGTATTGATGCACCTTGCCCTAATCCTGACCTTCAGCTTTTGGAAGAGATGTTTTAATCGCTTCTCAATTATTTATTATTGAGTGTTGCTGCTGTCTTCTACAAGCTGTTCTGCTTTGTAAATCTTCTAAAACCACAGAGATATGAATTGCATGAACATTAAAAACAATGTGTTAAAACTCTTGAAAACACTTTTGCACAGAAGAGAATTTTACCACCTTTTTAATGGCCTGGCTGGTTGGAGCAGCCAGAGCAGATGTCACTGACCAGCACTTGCTCTGGTCCTCCACAGAGCCATGGGTGCTTAAACTTGAGTCCAGACACAAATAATTGTATTTAAAGGGGATTACTCCTCACCTGGACCTTGCTTCCCTTTCCTGTGTGGTCCTAAATAGCTCTGTTCTGGCCTCCTTGGTGTCCCTCTGGTCTTCCAGATGGGGAGTGAGGAAGAACCAGTTTCCCAAGCAATATTAACAAAATAAAACAGCAATCTCTTACCAGTACATCACCATGTCTTGCAAATGTTTCATGACTTTAATATCAGAATAGCTAGGAGAATTTTATATTTTCTTTTAAACAGGTAGTAGGACTAGACGTGTTATTTAGTTCAGTCAGAGCTGTTTCTGACTTACAATTTGTTTTTTGCATTCCCCAGTTTTGGAAACTGAGGCCATGACTCCTGAAACTCATGTCAAAAGGTAGTGGTGATAAAAGATTTGGAATTACTTCCTGTCCCCAGACGTTTGTGTCCAGAGTGCCAAAATGGCATTGAATATGAATGATTAAATGAAGTGTTATGCTGGACGACCATCAGATTTAATGAACTGAACAATGAGGTGCCTTATCACTTCTTTTTGCTGATTTTTCACTTTCATAGAGCACCTTGCCTGCCAGTTAGGGCCTTTGCTACAAGGCAACACTTACACTATGGATAAAGGGTCGTGATGAAAGTCTAAGAATAAAATCTTGCCTTAGTGAAAGATATGTATACAGATTTTTTTAACAGAAAGCAAATTTATAATAGGATATCAGTTTTCAGTGAAAACTTTTACGTCCAAAAATACTAGACAAAACATATGAAGCATGCAGAAACACCAATAGCATACTGAAATCAAATCTGCCTTTTAGAAACTCTTTTGCAAAACTGCCATGTTCTATATATACATAATAGCTGTTTAGGAAAGAGAGGAAAACTGGGGACATCTAATCATCTGTCTACACCAAAATTAAATGTATCAGTGACCTTGGTTGTGCTTACATACAGCCAACTTGTTTATGCTGCATTACCTTAAACATTTCAGGGGAAAGCTGTTTTTAAGCAGTTCCTTTAGATGCTATCATGAATTTGTTGAAGAGGGAAGTATGGTCTGCTGTTTAAAGCACAGGACTCTGAGTCAGAAGATGCAGATTATGCTCCCTGTGCTGCTAACTACTGACTATGAGGCTTCTTCATCTCTAAATTGGGAAATAATACTTAACTGGTCACAAGGTAACAAGGAGACAAGTCAGTACTGCTTATGACAACTGTAATAACCAGAGCAAAGTTATCAGATGAATACTGACTAAAAAATCCACGAGAAAAAAGCAAACCACCTGTATGTTTGAAGTTCTGGCAATTTACTCTGTAACAGTGAAATTTCTGAACTGTGTTGGTGGGCGGTTTAGGAATGCAAAATATCGGTGGTTGCATGTGTTAAGCAACATCATCTAAAGGTCACCGGGGTTCCAAAGTAAAAGCATGATCTCATGGCTGCAGTCTCTGCCCTTCCCTGTTCACACCCTTTCCGTGTTTATGACTGTTGCGCAGGGAGGTATTCATGGCCTCCCCACCCTTATATAGGCAGCCACGCATCGTGTAACGCCGTGTGGGCTCACTATACCTCACAAAGTCTTGATGCTGGAAACAAAGGGAGGCAACCCCTTGGCAGGCTCTATCTTGAGACTGATCAGGATCTGAGCTTGTGAGGGTGGAGGTTTTCCCCGGGACTGGAAAATGCCGTCAGTATAAGGCCACCTGGCAGCCTCTGTCCGAGAGACGGCATGCTCACAAGTGGGCGTGGGCAATAAAATCTGGGGAGAGAAAGCAGTAAGGAAGTCACATACCAAGATAGGAGTAAGGTGGGACAGCTTACTCACTATACTCATTGTATGATAAAATTCCCTCCATTTTAAATTTAAAATTCTGTCAACTACATTTTGCTATATTTTGCTACAAGAAACTGAAGGAGGAAGAAAGTTAACTGCGTTGCAGCTGAAACCAGGACAGGTATCTGCTGTGTGTGGGCAGCACCAATACACAGACATACATATATATGTATACCACATACAATATATACAGAGAGGAATTGTTGTGAGCGTAAGTTTGCAGTAGAAGGAAGGTGGCAGGGCTGTAAGCAGCTGCCTCACCACACTGCCCCAGCACACAGCAGCAGCAGAACGTATTGCTCCTCCTTCCCCACTGCCCCATAGCTGCAGGAGGACCGCACAGCAGCTCAAGCCTCACAGGCTGCCTTGCCTGCTTGGCTGAACCATGCTGTCTGAGTCTGCAGAAAGCAAGCTGCGTGCCTGACATATCTGTGCCCACAGAAACCGTGAAACTGCCTTCTGGTGCCAGCAGAGATTTCACAGAATCACAGCAGATCTGAGGCAGGCAGGGCCTCCAGGTCAATGTGGCACAGCCCCTGCTCCAGCAGGGACACCCAAAGCATGGTGTCCAGGCTTTTGGAGGTCTCCAAAACTGAAAAATGGTTTTAAGTTGAGGGACTGTATGTCAGGGGGAAGTTCTTTACTACGAGAGTGGTGAGGTGCTGGAACAGCTGCCCAGAGAGGTTGTGGATGCCCCATCCCTGGAGGTGTTCAAGGCCAGATTGGATGGGGCCCTGGGCAGCCCGGTCTAGTGTGAAATGGGGAGGTCAGTGGCCCTGCATGTGGCAGGGGGTTGGAGATTCATGATTCTTGAGGTCCCTTCCAACCCTGGCCATTCTGTGATTCTTTGTGTCTCCAAGGAGACTCTCCAGCCTCTGGGCAGGTTGTGCCAGCACCCCATCACCCACACAGCACAGAGAGCTACCTGGCACTCAGAGGGAGCTCTGTGCTCTGCCTTGTGCCCACGGCCGCTGGTCCTGGTGCTGGGCAGAGCCTGGCTCCATCCTCTGCATGGCCTCTTTTCAGTGATCCCTGAGCCTGAGTAACTCGGGCTGAGAACGCACTGTTCTTTCAGCTGCTCCTCACAGGAGCGGTGCTCCAGGCCCTCCACCATCTCCACGGCCGTTCAATCCCAGCGCTTGCCACGAAGAACTAACGTTCCAACTTATTTTTAGGTTGGATACTGGGAAAAATCCCTTCTCCCAGCGGTGACGCAGTGGCACAGCAATCGCCGTCTCTGGAAGCGGCTGAGAACCGCGTTGGCGCGGCTGAGGGACGCGCTGTGAGACGGGGGTGCAGAGCCGGCGGTCGGACGAGATGATCCGAGACCTCTTTATCTGCCTTCGCGATTCCGTGATCCCACACACCAGTTCTTAGGGTGTTCTCAGTACCCTTCGCATCCCCCTGCTCTCCCGAGCTGCTGGGCTCATCCCCACCCCCCCTCCGGTACTCAGCGCCACGCACGCAGCCGCAGCGGCCACCGAGTGGTGACAGCGATCGGCGCGGGCTGTGCGTGAGGCGGGGAAAGCGGGCGGGGGCGGCGTGCGTGCGTGCGTGCGTACGTGACGTCGCTGCGTCGGGAGCGCGCGACGATCCCGGAAGTGCGCGGCGGTGTAGGAGCGGGCCGGCAGGCCGGGTGCGGGGCTCGGCTGAGGCGCGAAGTGAGCGCGAAGCGGTGTGAACTGAGCTGAGCGCCGCCCGCCGTCCCGCGCTGGCCATGACGAACTTCATCTCGGTGCAGCTGAAGAAGGCCTCGGAGGTGGATCTGGCCAAGCCGCTCTGCAAGTTCATTCAGCAGAGCTACCCGAGCGGCGACGCTCAGGCCGAGCACTGCCGCGCCGCCGAGGAGCTCAGCAAGCTGCGCAAGAGCGCCTTGGGCCGCCCGCTCGATAAGCACGAGAGCGCGCTCGAAACCCTCCTTAGGTAGGGCCGGGGCGGCCGCGCCTCTCCTCCCGTGTCGGGACTCGGGGGCGCGGTGCGGGCGGGGCCGTCGGGAAGCGGCCGGGGCCGTCGGGCCGGCTCTGGAGGCCCGCGGGCTGCGCCTCGGGCGGGCGCCTGGTTGCTCGGGAGCCTGGACTGGGAGTAATGTGCGGGCCTCGGTTCTCCCAGCTTCCCCTTCCGAGTGTGGATAGTAGGAGCTGAGTGAACGCCGTTGGCTTTACGGGATGTACCTTCCGTTCCAGTGTTGGTACTGGAACAGCTGCCCAGAGAGGTTGTGGATGCCCCGTCCCTGGAGGTGTTCAAGGCCAGATTGGATGGGGCCGTGGGCAGTCTGGTCTAGTATTAAATGTGGAGGTTGGTGGCCCTGCATATAGCAGGGGGGGTTGGAGATTCATGATCCTTCAGGTCCCTTCCATCCCCAGCCATTCTGTGATTATGTTATATATCGCTGCCTCTGATGGCTTCTCTTCAGCTCCCCTCACACTCCCGACGCTGTTCAGTAGCTGTTCAGCAGCTTCTAAGTGTATTTGCAAAGTCACCGCCTTATTTCTCTGCTTGACGCTTTCAGTTTGCTAAAAGGAGGTTTTGCTAAGAGGAAGCAAAGGGGTGCCTTGTGCTGGAGCTGCTGTAGGTTGGATAAGTTTCAATCTGATCATTCTGCCTAGTAAACTGTATAAGCGCTGCTTTGGGACCCGCAGCTCTGTCACCTACAAAAATGCTCATCCTTTTACATCTCTGTAGTGCCGATGCATCACAGCATTGCTGTGCTGTGGTAATCCTGCTGCTCTCTCCTGCGTGGGAAACATTTCAAGCTCAGCTATTTGTAGCTCTAATCGCTGAAGGCACTGTGAATAACTCAGTGATGAACACTAAGCACAGGCTTCAGTCTTCATAGTTAGAATCAAAGATTCAATGAGTTTTTAGCATTAAGACTTTTAAAGAGAAAATCAAGTAGGGGGATTTCCTAGTGCACAGAGAAATGATAGCCACAAGCTTGATGTGCTTCTGCAGTGTTGTCAAGAGGAAACATATCTTATGTTCCCTGGGTTTTTTTTATAAGCTGTGAAAGGAATGCAAAAGATACATGACACGGAAGATAATTACTGTTTTTTGTTGTTTAAGAGCTTATCAAGCCCACACTGGGTGTTTGGGCTATAAAAACTAAGTATTTTATGGTATCTCTGCAGCTTCCTGTTTTATTCTTGATTATTGCTCTGTATGCTTTTGAGGGCATTACTGTGCATGCCTTTTGAAGGTCAGGAAAATAAACAAACATCTATGAACAGAAAGATTGACTCAGCCAAGTTGAAGGGTGTGACGTCCCCTTCCGTTGAACGCTGCAATCGAGCTCCCTTTTCTGATTGTGTCAGTCAGGTTTGTGATTAATTTCTTACCTGAAATCCCTGTTTAGCCCAGATCTGTCACATGACCTCACCTTGTCTAACAACTGCTGAATGGAGAAAGTGCTGCCATATCTCCTGAGTTCTGTTCTTCCTCAGTTCTAGAATATAAAAGGCATATGTGGCTCTTTCTCCGGTTTGAAACTTGAAAATGGGCTCAGCACGAGGTCAGATGAACCTCAGAGCTGGAACAAAAGAAGGTAGGAGGAGTATGGCTGAAAGCCAACGGCTGAGGGAAACCTCCCTCTTTCAGAGCCAGGTCATTATGTTAATTGAAGCCATACTATCCAACTACCTCGGGAATTATGAAGAGAAACTGATCGCAATTGCATAATTAGCCAATTTTCAAGTCAGTTCCATATGCAGAGATCTGTTCTCACTGTCTGTCAGCAGGTGACTTTAATTTGCCCGGGTGCTGTTGCAGCAGTCAGAAGTTGAGCATGGTTTCACGCTGCCGCATTATGTATAAGTCATGTCCTCTTCTCCAGAACTTCTGTCAAGGCTTCCACTCATAAAACACCTGCATTCATGATGATGCTGCTTGAGAATGTCCCTTTTATAGTGGGAGTTATGTGAGTTATGATGGTCTGAACTATCTGTACGTTCAGAATCTATGACCAAAATCTCTTCGTATTTACTTCAGTCTTAGTCATGGAAACAGAATAGAACAGGCATAAAATATACCTACATGAGAAATAAAACTGTCAAAATTTGTTTCCTATCTTTAACAATACATTTTTTATCTGTGTCTGACTGTTTATATCCATTCCAGTTATTGGAAAATAAGTTCTTATTCTGTAAGAATATTCTGCTATATAGACTCAGTTCCGGAAGGTGCCAGCAGCTGCTGACGAGTTGGAACAGAAGCATCCAGCTGAGCTTTGCTGGAAGGAGCCCAAACTTCCGACTGCCATGAGAAAGCTCTCATTCCTTCCCAGCTCCTGCTATCTGGTTCTTACTGTTGGAGCCGTGTGAAGTTTTGTGTTTCAGTTAACAGCTTTAACAAGGTATAACCTTGTTAAAGCTGGATTTTACACTTGCCGTGTTTAAAATGGGTTTGTTAGTAAAGCAAAGTTGGAAGAGCAACCGCAGTGTGCGTTCGCTTCTTTGTGACATTTTAGACCATAGAATCATAGAGTGGCCTGGGTTGAAAAGGAGCACAATGCTCATCCAGTTCCAACTCCCTGCTATGTGCAGGTCGCCAACCAGCAGACCAGGCTGCCCAGAGCCACATCCAGCCTGGCCTTGAATGCCTCCAGGGATGGGGCATCCACAGCCTCCTTGGGCAACCTGTTCCAGTGCCTCACCACCCTCTGGGTGAAAAACTTCCTCCTAATATCTAACCTAAACCTCCCGTTTCAGTTTAAAACCGTTCTCCCTTGTCATATCACTATCAACCCTGGTAAACAGTCGTTAAATCATGTTTCTTAGTAGAGCACTGCAGGCTCCTTGGATGTTAAGAAATGAGGGTATAATCTTCTGCTAACAAGTCTAGAGTTGTCCCCTGTTTTGCAGTCTTTCCCCTTGTTTCGCTGCTTAGTTACTGCACATTTTTTCTTTTGGAGAAGAAATGCACTCGCTTGTGGCTCCATTACCTAGATAAACCCTGAACAAAAGCGTTGAAAGCAGGTGGTAGGCTGTGTTTGTGTGGCTGATGAATGCAAGTGCTTCTTGGAGAAGTACTTGAGGCACCCGGTGAGAAGGGGGGAAAATGTAAGTGGGAAGGACTGCTGCCTGCCTCCAGGCTTTGTGTTCTGTGAGAATCGAGTGCTCGGAAAGTGAGGTCGGTGAGCTTTTGGACAAGTGTTTCTCCTTAAATCCTGTCGTACCGAATCTGATGTAGTGCTCTTTTCCTTAGCCTAATAATAGCTTCAAGGGGTTCCCCGCTTCCTCTCTTAATTCTAAAGATAACCAGGACTCCATTTTTGTTCTGTGGAGCGTTGGGGCGGTGGTATGAGCTTAATTGGTTTTGTTTTTCTAACAACCCTTGCAGATTTGTGTGCGTGCGCGCAGGGCTTCATTTTGAGTGGTCAGATTCTATGGAGGCTGAAGGCTGCAGCTCTGGTTTCCAGCTGTGGGTTCAGAACTCCAGCTCTTATCTGGGAGAGTGGGCAGATCTTGGCCTCTTTTAGCTTCTTTTGAAGGAGATTTTACTTTGTGATTGTCTGAAGGAGAAAGGGGAGTTGAGCTTAATGCATAAATCATATAGTTACATTTCGATTGAATGGTAATTAGACCTCGATTTTCAGCTCATTTGGCTGCTGTTACTCATTTCTGTAAGGATTTGGGAGCCTGTAATGCCTGTTTTAGTGCAAGAGCCCTGCACTTTGAGCTAGGTCTGGGTTGCTGACATCTGTTGTACTTTTGTTGCTGTAGCTGGAACTCTGGCACACATTGATAGGTTTGTGTGACTTTCTTTAATCCGTCACCTTAGCACAACCAAATGTGCAGTGCCCATCTGTGTTGCACAGCAACTTCAGATCTTAGTATCTGGACTAGTTAGAAATTATTGTAACTTTGTTTTAAATGGTTGACACCTTTATGTCAACCCTTAGCCTTTGCTGTGTTACTGACTCAAGTATCAGATGTTGTGTTTCCTTTAATGGTTTCCGTCTTTGTGCTGTACTGCTTGCTTGCTGTTTTCTAGTTGGTGTCTTCTTACCCTTATCATTATGTTTAGTCACTGCTAAGCAGAAGTGTTGGGTTTTTATTGTGGGGGAGGAAGGTCTGCAGAGTTTTAAAGAGACATGAGTCTTGAATAGGATTTCAGGTTCTTTAGTAAGAAGAAATGACAGCACCACAGGCTTCAAACAACAAAGTTATTTATTTATTTGTAAAAAAGACAGCCAAACAAAAGCCCTCTGTTGTTGGTATCCATGGATGTTTAGTGGAGCAACTGCGTGTTGGGAGGAGCTCACACCTCTTGATTTCTTTGTGGTTGTCCTTTGGCCATACAAATAAGAGTCTTTGCCAGCAGCCAATGCTTGCAAGCACCTGACTGCATGCACCTGATGGGCAAGGCCATTTAACGAGCTGTGCATCTTGACTCTGTCCTATTGGCGGCTGAGGAGAAAGGTAATGGGGGACTGTGGGAGGGTAACTGAATTGGGTGACGTGAGGAGAGTAAAAGGGAAGACTCATTTTTGATATAATACAAAATGGAACCTGCTGAGACCAGCAGAGGACAACGGAGGAAATATCGAAGTACGTGACTTGAAATTATCTTCAGTGATAGCATTTATTTCACTGATTTCTGAACTGCTTGTGTTAAACCGTGTCAGTTAAACCTCCTAGGAAATGGAGGTGGGGGGGAGAGGAGGTGGTGATGGTGTGATGATTCAGACCAAACTTGAACTGATGAGAGCATCGCCATGCAAAACTGAACTTCTTGTAACTATGAGAGGGCTGCTGTTCTGCACGCTTTTATGTGATCAGACCGTGCATTGTGGTCACTAAAAAGAGATTGTGACTAAGGTGTATTTAACTGCTACTTCATTTCAGGGGATATGTGCTTTCAAACTATGGTCATCTAATGAAAGATGGAAAACAGAACTTTAAAAAAGAACGCACACAAACATTTACCGAAAATAAACATTGTTTTAAAAACTGCTGCCTTTCATGTGCTGACTTCCTTAGTGTTGAAAGAATCACAGAATCACAAGGTTGGAAATGACCTGCAAGATCATCCAGTCCAACCACCCTCCCATTCCTATCAGTGCCACAAGCTACCAAACCATCTCTCGTAGCTCCTCATCCAGACGCCTCTTGAACACTGCCAGGGATGGCAACTCCACCACCTCCCTGGGCAAGAAAGTTATCAGTTACCTTGATATTAAAGCCACACAGTTTATCAGCTCTTTGCCACCATTGTAGTTCTTTTGGGAAGGCGCCTTGTTCTAGAATATGTATCTGAGTAGGAGCATATCTCAACTCTGACTCCGTAACAACAGGTCATCTTACAGCAATCTTATTAGTGAAGCATGATAAGGTAGGATGCTGATCTATGGATTTGTGTGGACAAGAGGAAAATTGTCACAAGCTCTAAAGCTTATATTAAGTGTCTTAAAACCCTTTGGCTTTTACGTACTTGTTGAGTTGTTATAAGTAAGAAATTAATCTTGAGTGAAGCCCTGTCACACAAACAGCTGCAGAAATCTTCTCTCCTTGGGAGCAATCTCTTTTAACTCAGTGTTATTGGTCAGAGACCTTCTGCAGATTAGCAGATTACTGTAGCTTTCGATATGGTTTAGCATATTGTCTTTTGAATTGCAGTGCCTTGGTTGAAGCCATAAACCCATATCATTATGTACATTGGTAGATGTAATTTACTGAAGTCTGTGCTATTCTTATTGTATATTAAAAATGTTTCCTGAATTTTTAAACATACGTTCCTTGCCTGTGGAACATCTGCTTCGTGTCCAGACTGATTAATATTTGATAACATATTCTAAAGAAACAGGGGTGATGTTAGCTGTCAGTCAGATTGAGAAACTAGATGTTTTGAATATTGGGAACATAAATTGCTTAAAAGAAATGGACTAATATAATGTTGGGTGCATATGCCCATATGTCAGTTTGTGCAAGGAGAAGCATAGACACAGTGTTCACATGGGATGTGTTTGCAGTTCTGTGGCTGTTCTGCATGCTGCCTGCTGCTTAATTAGTGGTGCAGGTGTAGTGATGCAACTTGGGAGAACTTTCAGCTGCTGATTGTTGCTTGGAAAGGTTGTGTGGGAAACTGTGCTGTTCCTGCCACCTTTCTGACACTTTCCCAAACATCTTCTGCTGAGTAGACAAAATACTGGCACGGAGACTTGGTTTTAGTTCACAGTGGCTGTGATAATATACTTCAATGACAACAGCTTACAATTGAAGAATTTTATCAAGGATTGGGCTTTTCAGCTGGTAAACTGTAAAGCAAATTCTGTTTCCAGGATACTGAATTTGAAACAAGTCAGTTGGAAATGACTGGGGACTGGGTCGTAATGTTCAGAGCAAGAGCCCATTAAGTAACCTGTTTGTATTAAGTTAAATGTTGTACTTTACTTTTGCAGCATGATTTAATGTCTAAGGTATTCCTGTGTTTTTACGTGCGTGGGGACTCCTTTGTATAACTTTTTTTTAATACATTCTCTTTCAGAATGTGGCATGGACAGCTTAATCTGCACTACTCTTCTGCTTCTAATTAATTCTTTCACTGTCACTGAATAAGCCTCCCTTTGAACATGCTCATCTTCTGAAACCAATTCCTTCAGGCAGAATTTGTCCTGCAGTTGTCCTCCATAGCTATGAGTGAGCCCAGTAGTGTATTGGGTGGCGGTGAGGAGCCTGTGCTACCGTCTTCTTTACTGCACATTTAACAGCTAAGGCTCTTGGTTTGGTTTCTAATACCTTTTTCTTTTTTTTTTTTGTAGATATTATGATCAGCTGTGTTCAATTGAACCAAAATTTCCATTCTCTGAGAATCAGGTAAGAAGGTATATCAAACCCTTACACAGAAGTAACTAATGGTGGCAACTAGGATGTGACTTCCAAGCCTGTGCATAATCTGCTAAACAGGACTTAGCTTGGACAGGGCATTAAATCTTTGATCCTTATTTTTGTGACCTTTGTTTATTTTCAGCCTGTACTCGTGTAGTCCATGCTAAAACTTAATTTCTGGTTGTCACGGTTGCCTTTATGTATTAAAGATTTGGGAAAGCTTTAGCGCTGGCTGATGGTTGTGGTTTAAGTTAGAAAGAGTTGTGCTTGGCTGGAAGATTCCTCTTCAACTCTCCTTTTTCCAGGAAATCTGTTTCATACCATGTTATAAAGGCTATTTAAAAACATGGTTTCTATGGGAAAACCTTAAGTTAGTAACGGATGCAATTTGATCTTTGGTTTTTTTTTGAGGCAGGACAGAGGTTTCGTTTGTAGCAGCAAAAAGACTAAATCCAATGAAGAGCTTACTGCTTATTCTTTCTCTGCATTTGTAAATAACATAGTTTCTGAAAGGTGTTGTATTTTTTTTTCCCTACCAAATTTATTTCATATTTTATGATTCAGATAACAAATTCAGGTTAGATTCTGCGTGCTGAGTGAGATGAAAGATTTCTTTCCTCAGATGGAGACTGGAATATGTTTATAGACTTATTTTGGGAGAAAAAGACAAAGGTTGTTTTTCTGAGGCATTTACCAAAAGGACTGAATTTCAGACTTAAAGATTACAAAGGAGTGGCTTTGATGGAGTTCAAACTGATTTGAGTTTTCTGTGTAGCTGCTTTCACTTGTTAGGAAAGCAAAGCCAAACTATACTTGGTTTTAACTTGCAGAATTTTCCTTGTGGTGATCTGCAAACCCTGGGATGCAGTGAACTGGAAAACTTTATGAGCAGGAACTACAGATCTGTAAACTATTCTGTTAATAGAGGCAGTCAATGGAAGCAGGATTGAGGAGCTGGGAACCAGAACTTCCTGAACCAGTGTTTCTGCTAGAAGAAAATGTTACTGAACAGTATTGTGCTCTGTCTCTCAGGGCATTTGAAAATGAAGTATTTTGCTGTCTTTTCTGGGCTGATACCTGTGGCCAACAACTGGTTCAATTGACTGAATCAAACTGTGGAACTTCATAACAGGTTCTGTGAAGAATTTGCATTGTCTTTGACATATGTGCTGGAAATGTAATATAAGAAAACACTATTTTTACCTGCTTTCTCTTCTGAATGCATTTCCTGACAATTGAATTTATTCCTAATATGCGTGTCATGAAGACTGTATTACAAAACAGTTCTAAATATGCTGGTGATTGGGAATAGAGGAAACTGACTGCCTGGGTGGTTTCCTTTAGTGGTGACCATACCTGTCTGTCGTGCTGGGTGTGAGAGGAGTAAGCTTGGAAATAAACATGTCTGTCACTCAGAATAGGAGCAGAGCTGAAGGGTAATTTTTGGATTTGTCTTGCTTGCATGAATTAGAAGTACTTCAGAAAAACTACTGAGGAGGAAAAAATATGGAATAAACACTTTCAAGTAATGTTGATTACTTCCTGAAACTTCCAGAATGTGTGTAACATCACAGGTGAAGTAAATGCTTCATGTAGTTAGAGTAAAAAGGGATAAGTAGTAAGTTTGGAATATTTTCTGAAGCCTCATTATTTCATTTAAAAAATAAATGTCTTTTTTTGTACCTGTCAGGTCTGTGTAACGTTTACATGGAAAGATGCTTTTGATAAAGGATCGCTTTTTGGAGGCTCTGTCAAACTGGGTATGTAGTTGTAATGAAAATGCCTGCATTGAAAATATTATCAAGATTTTATAGAACTATATAACTGAAAGTTTACTAGTCTCTGTAGTATTTTCAATATAGCTTTCCACGAGTTCACCTGCAGTAATAACAGATTAATCTCTTAACATAACTAATCACTCAGCACCGTGCACATGATTTCTATAACATTGAAGTTGAGATTCAAGATTAGTTTTCCAAAGGCACCAATAGATATTCAGTCTGATAATAGTTATACTAACTTGTACACCCTGAACTGACATTAGTAAAAATTGTTCAAGTTAACATTTAGTAGTAGATGATTGGTTAATCTAAGGCCAGCCCTTATGCTTTCCATGAATTGGGTCCTCTTGAAATGTGCTTGTGTTGCTGAGTCTTCTCGAGGAGAAGGCTGACTTCAGTGACCTGACTGGGCATCACATTTTGTTCCAGAGAATAAAAGGAAATTCCTTAGAATCATAGAATCATGGAATCACAAGTTTGGAAATGACCTGTAAGATCATCCAGTCCAACCGTCTTCTCATTACATTGCTGCCACAAGCACTAAACCATCTCTCGTAGCTCCTCATCCAGACGCCTCTTGAACACTGCCAGGGACGGCGACTCCACCACCTCCCTGGGCAGCCATTCCAGTGCCTGACCACTCTCTGAGAGAAAAAGTTCTTCCTCATGTGCAACCTAAACCTCCTCTGGTACAACTTGTGGCCATTTCCCCGGGTCCTGCTCGTTGCCTGGGAGAAGAGGCCAAACCCCTCCTCACCATAGCCTCCCTTCAGGAGGTTGTAGAGTGCAGTGATGTCTCCCTTGAGCCTCCTCTTCTCCAGACTGAACAATCCCAGCTCCCTCAGCCGTTCCTCATAAGACTTGTGCTCCAGACCCCTCACCAGTTTCGTTGCCCTTCTCTGGACACGCTCCAGGGCCTCAACATCTTTCCTGGAGTGAGGGGCCCAAAACTGAACACAATACTCGAGGTGCGGCCTCACCAGTGCTGAGTAGAGGGGGATGATCACCTCCCTGCTCCTGCTGGCCACACTATTTCTAATGCAGGCCAGGATGCCGTTGGCACCTCTTGGCCACCTGGGCACACTGCTGGCTCATGTTCAGCAGAGCATCAACCAGCACCCTCAGATCCCTTTCCTCTTCACACTCATCCAGCCACTCATCCCCAAGCCCATAACGCTGCATGGGGTTGTTGTGCTTAAAGTGCAGGAGCCGACACTCGGCCTTGTTGAACCTCATCCCATTCACCTCAGCCCAGTGATCCAGCTTATCTAAATCCCTCTGCAGGGCCTCCCTACCATCAGGCAGATCGACACCACCTCCCAGCTTGGTGTCATCTGCAAACTTACTGAGGGTGCACTCAATGCCCTCATCTAGGTCATCAATAAAGATATTAAACAAGATGGGCCCCGGTACCGACCCCTGGGGGACACCACTTGAAAAGGGTCACCAGTTGGATTTCACTCCATTCACCACTACCTGTTGGGCATGGCCCTCTAGCCAGTTTCTTACCCAAAGAAACTTCCCATGTGTTGAAATAATTATTCTATTACTTCTTTATAAAATGTCTTCATATAGTATTTAGAAGAGAGAGAAATAACGTTGGACTTGAAGGAGTTAGTCTGTTTTGTTTTAGTTGCCTAAGGACAATTCTGCAGTGCAAACTCACAGTAATAAAATGGGTTTGGAACGCTTTCCAATACAGAAACTGAGACTAAATCCTGAATTAAGTGAGAAGCTTTTCAGCTGTGTCATCATTCTCTAGTGTTTCTATTTATACCTCAGTGTTTATCATGACTAGCATTGCAGGATGACCGTTGCAATTTTGAAGCTCTGGACAAAGCTTGAAAAATGTTAGAATGCCTTTTTTTGTAGTTTTTTTGAAGCTCTCATGTCTTGTTCTGAATACAGCTGTCACAGCTGTGTTTATGTGAACTCTATGTGTAACAACATACCATGTCCCTGTGTTTAAGCAGGTGCTACACATCTTTTCTTGCTCAGTTTTCTGAACTACTCTAGGAAGTTTTTGTGGGTAATGAGAGGCTGTCCTGAAGATGCTGTGTCTTTCTTTACAGTTTGCTCGGCTCTGTTTTCTGGGGAGCTCCTGCTTCATGATAAATAACTTTTCTTTCATAATGAAGTTCAGAATATGTAATTGTTACTTAAAAAGTCTGTCAGTTTTCAGAGACATATAAAAGTTAGTCCTGAGGATTTGACTATATGCTGTTTTGTGGCAGAAAGCTTGCTTGTCTGCAGGTTAATTATATACTAGCCTAAATAGTGTGAGGCAGATGGCCAGAGATTTATGCAACAGTCCCTGTGCAATATCCAAGACATTCATGATTGAGTTGTGAGTAATAGTCAGTTAACGAGCAGCGGAATGAAAACTGTTTTGAAGTTTAAAACAGACCTTAGTGGGAAGAAGTTAACAAAAGGAGTTTACTGGTCTGTGGTTTTAGTGCGATGTTGCAGACTGTCCAGATGCTGCTCTCCAAGTGCAATACAGCGTATGTGTGAGCCTTTCTGGTGAGAATTAGCAGTGGGCTTTGTCAGTATGAGGCCAAGTTTTCCGTCATTAGGGAGTAAAATGTGCTTACCTCTAAACAGGAGGCAATTCTTTCTCCAGATGAAAATTCAACACAAAACTCCTTTCACTTCTGTGGAAGTGAGATCCAGGAGTGTGGCTCGAGAGTTCTGGCTTTCACTGCAGTGACTGCTTTCTTCCTGCCCTCCCTTGTATCCCAGTCTGTATCACAGGGGTACTAGCAGGTACTGGGACTGTTGGAAGAGTGACCCAGTTCGTAGCATGACTTGCAGTCTGAAATATGTTGGCTTAAGTTAGTAGATAGAGCTATAAACAGATGAGTCTGAGAAAAACTATATTGCTTAACAGCTGTTCTCACTGTAGTAAATCACACTTGAGAAACAGGCCAAAGTGTAAAGTAATTCTAGCTGCGGAGCACTTCTGCACTTCAGAAACGTTAAGACATCTTCTTTACTTCCTTGTGTTTTAATTTTTTGACTTAACCTGTAGCCTGTATAACATGTTATTTAGAATAATTCTGGAAAGTAAACTTAAAGGAGAAATTGTAGATAATAGATGTAGATAAATGACTATCACCTAGATGAAATACAGTGGCTACTTGTCTTAAAATTTAGTGCAGCTCAGGGAGTAAAAACTTTGGTGAGAAAGAAATACGTAGCTGAATAAAGAGGCTGGATGATAGTGATACAAAATGATGTGCCTCTTTAGTATTACTTGCATGTTATAACTCAGCAGTTGGACCTGGGTTTGTGAAATGGGGAATTAATGAGTTCATTCAGTTTTGTCTTCTCCACTGGGCACAGAATATCTGCAGTGTTTGGCTGAATGCCTGTGCTGGAAATTCTAATAACCTCTGGAAGGCAATTAGTAGATTCAAAATAGTTGTTGTTCAGGTATTAACTGTTTCTAGATCTGGAGGCTCCATCCTCTGGGACTTTGAAGTACTGCAGGAATTGAGTCTGAACAGGCCATGCTGCTCTCTAGTGAGCACATGTTTTAAGTAAATCTGTAGCTGTCTCATTACATCTGTAACCAGAATACATCCATTATATTTGTTAGTATTTTCAGTGTGAAATGATATTTTTGAGGGGAAAAACTCCCTCCCTCCATTTCAATGTATAATAAGACAGAGCATGTGAATCCATTTGCTCTCAGTGGAAGAAGGGCGATCTGCATTCAAGATACAGTAAAAACATGTAGTTCTGAGGGTAGTTGCTGCAGGGTGACTGATACTTAAAAGGTCACACACGTTACTAAAGGAAAATATAAAGTATGTTCTTATACTTTCAGGAGCCAAAAAAAAAAAACCCATTGCATTGTAATTGTAATGACTTTCTAGCTATTTCGTGTATTTATGCTATGGCTCTTCCTCACTTTGAAACATTTAGTGGAAGTATTCAATAGGCTCTGTTCAGCCTTTGGGTCAAAGATGATTTTTACTTTAAAAGTTCATTGTGATTGTTTTATTTTTTTAGTTTGAACCTGTCCCTTTGTAGGATGCTCAAGTACTGGAAGTTACTATTTTCTTAAAAGTGTGGATAACAATTTTTCTTGATTGCAGCTCTGGCAAGTTTGGGGTATGAGAAGACCTGTGTTTTGTTCAACTGTGGAGCATTGGCAAGCCAGATTGCAGCAGAACAGAATCTAGATAATGACGAAGGGCTAAAAGCTGCAGCTAAACACTATCAGGTACAGAGGCTCCCTGCTTATGTTTTGGAATTCAGAGTTATTGATTTTAGAACATCAGTTCTGCAGCTGCATGTGTTTTCTTCCTTTAACTACAATGGTGGATTGGCTGATCAGATGGCATTGGCTCGTGCTTACTTGCTAGTTTTGAAAGATTTCATTCCATAACAGCTCGCCTCTGCCCCTTCTGGCGACTGCTGGTAACTAACAGTCTTCAACTAAAGACCTAGTAATTTTAGCTAATATGAAGTTTACTCCTAACAAGTTATACAGTAATACTCGCTTAAATTCTTCTTAAAATGCATTACATTTTTCCTGTTCTTATGTGGTTAGCTATCACCAGTATACTTTGGCTTTTATATTTGTCCTTGCAAGAACAAGAATTTGCAAGTTGGAGTTGGTTTTGACAGTTAAACAATAAATGGGAGACTGTATACCAAAGAATTTATAGTTCTTTGAAATTACTGCATGAATTATATTAGAGCAAAAGCCTGTTTTGGAATAAGAAAGATGTTTATTTTCTATTTTGTTTAGTTTGCAAGTGGTGCTTTCCAACACATTAAAGACACCGTCCTGTCAGCTCTGAACAGAGAACCTACAGTGGACATCTCTCCAGACACAGTTGGAACCCTCAGTCTCATTATGCTGGCTCAAGCACAAGAAGTGTTTTTTTTGAAAGCAACAAGAGGTATACGTTAACGTTCAGGTTGTGTTCATGTGCTTGTTGTAACTTCCAGAAAAACATGAAATCATTTTAAATTATCAAGATCTGATGGCTGGCCTTTCAGATTTTCAGTTTTGCCCTTACTGATTTCCAGCATTCCTCTGTAAGTACAGGTCATCAAACATAAACTACAGATGTCATTTTAGAATTTAAGGTTCATTTTACAGTGCATTTGTTCCATTTGCCTTTCCTTTCTTTTTGTATTCAAAACAATTAGTCTTTCTTTATGAAGGATTTTGCTGGATTACATACTTGTCTGTCTGGGAAACAAAAGATTTAACTGGTATGTTTCTTCATAGGGGAAAAAATATTGTAGCCTTTTGCCTTTTAGAGAATCTTAACCAGAAGCTGATGTCCTTTTGCTTACTAATAAGGTGTGTTTATGTTTATTGTCATGCTGGTAGCAAAACTACTTCTTATTCAGAATATGATAAAGCGAGACTGATTGAAAGTCCACATGCACCTAGTTAACGAGTGAATTTGGCTATTCCTATGACCACAAGTCCTCCAATCTTAGAAGCACATGTTAATAATAATCTGACTGTGGAGGCTGTAGGTTTTTGTCAGATGTAGAGAGATTCTTTTCCCTTCAGGAAAAGAAATGCACTGTGTGAAGTATTGTAGTTGACAACATGGAAAACCTGTTTTTCAGGCAGAAGTGCTTCACAGCCTGGTCTCAGAACTCAAATTCAGCTTCTTGCTGCTTTGTCTATTTGCATTACTTGCAATTTTTCTGATTCGACTCTCTCATGAGCTGGGTTGTTCAGCAGCCTTACTCAGATGATATCTGGTGAAACTGCACTTATTCATAAATTGAAAGGGGAGTTGTTTGACAAAAAAAAAAAAAGGTCAGCTAAATCGAACTTCAGCCTTTCTTAATGTTTTAAGTGTCTCTAAGTCTACATATATTTGTTATTCCTTCTGTATGTTTGCATTAGTAGCTGCAGTATTTTTAGGATGTGTGAATGGAAGCTAAAGCTTGTAACAGGGAAATACCTATTCTGAACTATCTGTGCAGACAAATGGTCTCTGACATTTCCATTGTTAATAGAAGTGTGGCTAATGTATCAACGGTTATTTTATGTTAATGCTTAGGCTCTGTGGAGGAAGATTAAATTACAGAATATTCTTCCTGTCCCATCTATTTAGATGTTACTTGTTTCTCTTCAGTTAACTAAATATTTAATAAAAACATGTTAACAAAAATTTGTCAGATCACAAAAGCTCCTTTTCCTTCATTTGCCATCTCTAACCTATTCCACGTTGAAAAACATCTGCCTAGGATGTCTTAAATGCACTGAAGTCAGAGAGCATAAAGTGTAACATCATAGCTCGCATCTGAGTGTTGTAGGTGTGTGTTTTAGAATGAACAGCACATTTTGGATTTGCTTTCAGTGATTTGAGTACTTATGGCTTCCTATTCCCCCTCTCCTGTACTTCCCACTAATGGTTATCAGTCTGGCCATACACAAAAAATCACCTGAATCAGAGAATATTTGTTTGTAAGAGCAGCTGTTTAGATGCTCAATGTTTGCATTGATTCTTGCTTCATCTAAGAGGGCTGAATTGCTAGTGCAGGCCAGAGATGATTATAAAAAGAGATAAGAAAAGATATGTGTTCTTTTTAATGGTTCTAGCTTCAGAAACTGGGCGAGGACACGAGGCAGGGAATGCTGCTGAGCAGAAGTGTCTCTGATGTGAAATGTATTCCCTTAGTGATTACTGCTGTTTGGAGATGAAATAATTAACCTGCTGACTTGTGTACACTGATGATAATCATAATGTTTTTCTTTGTTCCTTCAGATAAAATGAAAGATGCCATCATAGCTAAACTAGCTAATCAAGCTGCAGATTACTATGGTGATGCTTACAAACAGTGTCAGTACAAAGATACTCTGCCCAAGGTTAGTAACTCTTGGAAATAACGTGGGATCTGTTGCTGTTGTGTGCAGTGTATTTAATCAAATATGCATCATGTGGTATCCTCAAGAAAAGCTGACCATTGTTGTTACATTTATGTTATGTGTGAAGCTGTAATTAGAAAAACTGAAGAATCTAGGAAGAAAAATATGTCACTTATTTTAAATAATTATTAAAAAATGTAATTGAAGTGTGTTTACTTGCAGCATATTTCATTTAAAGTGAACTTGGAACATTTGATGCCTTCAAGGATACCTTCTTACTTAATATCTTACTAAATCGGGTTTTCAAACTAACATTTCTAATGGGGTTTGATTGGTTTCTAGTCTCAGTGTTTTTGTGTGAAATTTGCTGTCTTGATAACAGTTTATTATGGCAGCATTTATCACCTACCTGTTAATGAAAAGCATGGCTGAAAAAGCGTCTCCTCTTCCTGCCTTCTCCTCTTCCACCTCCAAAGCAGTTTTGATATTTATAAATTACCTCAGTCTAGACTTGACTATTAATTTGAGCGCTCTTAATTTTTGGAAGAAGTGGGAAGATTATTTCTACCACATTCTTTCAATAACAAGTACTTGAAGTTGAGAAGGTTCAAGGTTCTATCAATTATAATTAAATCATAAAACAGTGGGAATTCTTCTGTGCAGTGTGAGAACTTCAGTCTTGGATAAGAGGTACTTAATTCTGATATTGTTAGACTCTTACATTTGTATGTAGTAAAGTTGGAGTTTGTCTTCCGTACTGATTGTGGTGTGAATATCCATGGGAACATCCCAAACTGCTGATTTTCAATTACTTTTCATTCATAGTTTCTAAAACAATGATCCCAGCTTGCAGTGGGTGGTCATCATAAAAGTGAAAAGTCAAATATACCAAATCTACTAAAACCTACCACCACAGAGGAAAAAAAAGAGATAATTTACCATTGATAAAATGGTTGGTGTTTGGTCCAGTGACTTAATATGCCCTGTAAGCCCCATAGGTGTCCTTAATGTCATGGCAGTTATTTCCTCTGGAGTAAATCATGTCAGTTTTCTCTGTTTTTTTTCCCTGTTTTTCAAACTTCTCTGCAGAGTGGAATCTTGAATTGTAGGAACCATGTAAGGGCTACTCTGCTAAAGTAAACCTAGCATGCTTTTTTATTCTTAAGGACTAAATTACACAAATGCCTTTGCGCTAGACAGTGGGTGACTTTTCAATATATGTTTTGGAAAAGAAAGCCTAAGTTCAATTGATGTTTTACATGTCTGCAACTCTGGATTCCTTTGTGTGCACGTATTTCTTGTTGCGCGTGCAGTGGTGTTTTACAGATTGGACCAATTTCTTGCCTAGGTGCTGTGGTTGTAATTGAATTCTGATGTAATGTGATATAACAGAAGGCCTTGCTTTGTCTTTTGTGATTGTGAATCCTTCTAAACTGTAGATTTGCTCCCTGTTCCAGTTTTACAGTAATCTGTCAACTGGTTATTCGAAATAACATGGTAAGGTTTTCTGGGTCTTTGAGTTAATGTCAGCTCTGAGAACCATTACATGCTTAGGGGTGTGAAATAAGGTCAACTTGATGTGTCACATTCCAGTTGCAAGGCTTCCTAATCTGCTGATCTTTCAAGTTGGACTTCTCATCTCTGGGGTGCATCAAGGTTGCACAAATGTGAAGCAGCAGGTTTTGGTACGAGTTCTTTAAAACATCACTCTGCTTTTCCAGTGCTCCTTGGTTTAAGAAATAGAACAGCAAGGCCAAATCCTTGATCAAAGACTGTGCCTAATGCTGTTGCCTGCAGTATAATGTTTTCTTCATGTCTTGACTGGTGTTCCTGTGAAGCTAAGTGCGTTTATATGAAAGTCTAAAATGACTTTTTAATGGCTTTACATCTCAATATTTTTGGTTCTTTTTGTTCTTTGTTTTCACAGTTTTAGAGTTATTTTCTTGGTAGGTGTTATTTTCTTGCTGCTACATATAAAAAAAAAAAAAACAAAAAAAAAACCCAAACAACAACAACAACAACAAAAAAAAACAACAACAACAAAAAAAAAGGTTTTCCCCTCCCACTCTTTCCTCCTCCTTTTAAGAATACTGTCTTGTCTTGGGGGCATTTGGGTGTGTTCTTGCAACTATCCTTCCTAATACATGCATGCATTCCTAATCTCTGGAGTAAATGTTGCGACTTCATGGTTTGAATTTAAGCTGTAGTTCATCTGATATAATAGACAGCAAGAAACTTACAGCAACAGATTGAAAAAGAGGAAAAAATTGATTCAATCCATGCAAAGTCGTGTGATCTCTTACATTTACCTCTAATATTTTAACCTATCTAAACCATTAATTGGGTGATTCTAATTTCCTTTTCTTCTTCCTTTTTCTTCCTGCATCCCATGTTGTCTGTGGTGGTTTATGTGGTTGGACTTTCCCCTGGTCAGTATTTTTATTTCCAGGAGGTGTTTCCTGTTCTGGCTGCAAAGCACTGCATTATGCAGGCCAATGCAGAATATCATCAATCTATCCTGGCAAAACAGCAGAAGAAATTTGGTGAAGAAATTGGGAGGTTGCAGGTAGGTAACTTGAATACTTTTTGTCTTTTCTGAAAAATATGGGAAAACTTTTCGTCCTGAAATGTTAGGTGAGTGTCTTAAAACTGAAATAGGTAGGACTGAAGCATTCAAAAATTGCAGAGCATATTTATCACATGAATCAAATAATTAGTAGCTGCATAGGCGAGAAATATATCTGTAGCTGTTATGATGATGCATTTTCATTTTGGGGCACTTTGGTACCGTTGATCCTGCTTGACGAGTTAAATCTGTATCTTTACATTTACACGTGCTTCTTTCCTCAGGATAATTAGCAGTTTTGTTCATAAAGGTTCCTAAGTAATTAGGTCATAAAAAGAAATTAAATTCAGCTTTGTCTGTACTTAACTCTTTTCCTGCAATCCTGATATAAATCTGATTTTTGAAAAACACAAACAGTTGGATTTTTAGTCTTTTTTTTTTTTTGTATCTACACCTGATTTACAGAGGGGTTTGTTTATAATATAGTGATGGGAAAGGTCTTCTCACTGTTGCAGTGTAGTATAAAAAAAATACCTTAAATTAACAGTTTTCTTCAAGTCCTCTGGTTCTTGAGAAGGGAAAGTAGGAAGTACCATTTTGTCTGGGGACCCATGTGCTCTATTAATAACAGGAAAGTTACAAGATAGTTATAGTGTTGACATTTTAGAAGTTACTGTTACATGTTTTTTGGTGATGGATGAAGGTATACCTCCCAATCTTTCTCTTGACTTCCAAATCCACCTAGCAGAGCTCTTTTCTCTAAGATTCCACTGCTAGAGAATCTTAGAGGTTTTTTTTAAATGTTTGCCACTAACAGATCTGTCTAGATCAGATTTACTGTTAATTTGTATCATTAATAAGCTTCTGCCCTTGATTTCTCGTAGTGTTCTGTTACAGAAAGTATCCCTTCATGCTTGATAGTTGAGATGTTTCTGTGAAGTCTGAAGGGAAGTATGCCATTATTACTTGTTTCAGTACTGCGTTGTGAATGGTGCACAAAGTCCTGTCTTATTTTGTTAAACTAGAGACTTGCTGTCCTTTCTGTTCATGTTTTTTGAAAATTTCAGATGCTATGAAGTGCTACAATTAGGCTGGGGAGAAAAAGGACGGTTGTTATGAACTTTCAAGTTAAAGTATATATGATACATGCCTGTTTCTTCTGTCATTTCCTGCTTCTGGCACATGCTTGTTAGTCTATAGTAATAGGGAGGAGGGGGATGCAACAGAACTGCTGGTGGGTGATTTATTGCAAAAGTCTTAGCAAACTTCAGTTTTATTTGTAATACAGCCCTTTATATCCCTCCATTATACAATCCTCCCATGTTTCAGTTCTTGACTTTCTGTGATTTTATGCAAGCCTTGATTAAAATTGCCTCTTAAACATGTTGGTTTTATGTATTTGTAACACAAATGTGATCAGGATGGAACAAATACCATCTGAGGACAATGTCTTGTCCTGCATTTCTCTTGCAGTAAATTGGGTGTAGGAAGGCTGGAGATCTTAGAGCTTTATGTAGCTTTGGCAAACGGAAGTGAAGAGGCAGCAGTATTTGTGTTTTAATTTGCAGTAGGACTCAGCAACACTTCTGTAGCTTCTGAGCTCAAGGTTAGACAGGTATTAGCAGTAGGTGTGGAGACCAGGACTTTGGCTTTGCTTCTTCTATGCCCCTGAGCAAGATTTGAGAAATTTCTGTGATACCTGTGAAAGCAACCTTTGAATTAAAATTGACATGGAAATGACTTGGTGACTTCTTTTGTAAACAGGTTTTTGAAGTGTCACTGCCTTTAACCTGTGATCTTCCTATAGGATTTGGGGGATTCATAGGCTATTGTGCCTAAAGGCTGTGAGGCTTGCTCACTGATTTTTTTTTTTTTTAAATAAGCAACTTCAATTACTTTTTAATCTCAATTTTGATACCCGGGAAAAAAATATTCCACTTATTAAAGAAAAGAGTAAAATCAATCATATGCTTTGGCAATTAAGACACATGATTAACTGGGAAGCTAATCTTTTTTTAAAATAAATATATTAGAACAGCAGCTTTTCTCTAACTTTAACTCTTTTAATTTCCTAGCATGCAGCAGACTTGGTGAAAACAGTGGCGTCTCGTTATGATGAATATATCAATGTTAAAGATTTGGTGGACAAAATCAACCGTGCGCTTACAGCTGCCAAAAAAGATAACGACTTCATTTATCATGACCGTGTTCCTGACCTGAAAGATTTGGAGCCCATTGGGAAAGCCAGCCTTGTCAAGTCTACTCCAGTTGTTGTGCCCCTCAGTCAGAAATTCACTGGTAAGAAAAGTTTGCCAAGCACAGGGCAATTGCTACCTTGTAAAATGTGCCTAGCCACTAAAGCCTGTTTGTGCCATGAAAAAGTAGGTGTTTACTCTTGAATTATATGAAGTTCGCTCAGTATCTTTGAAAGCATTATTTTTTCCAATTTGATGTTTTTCATCTTGAGAATAAAATGTGCTGGAAGAAAAAAATCAGAATATAAATCATTATCTGCAATGTAATCTTAAAGATTTTTCACAGCAGCTGTTTTTTTCCCCATATTAAACCAATCTTTATAACTTTGAAAAAGCAATGATACAGGGGAAAATATCAAATTATACAGTCTTTGCTAACCTACGTGCTGGCCTTTCTTAAAGCTGGTAAATACCAGTTTGGCTGAGCAGGGGGTTCTGAAAAATGGTCTTCTCGCTTTCTTTTTGTTCCCTTTTAAAAAAAAAAAAAAAAAGGCTTAAGGAAGGTATGATTTTTAGTCCTACAATTGTTGTCAATGAAATGCCTTTAGATTATTTTAACTCATTTTCAGTCTTAGATGGAAATCCAATGCATTAAAATAAAGACCTTTAGAAATTTATTTTAACACACCTTAGGGAGTGGTGGAGAAGAGTATCTTAAAGTACAGCCCATACTAAAGAACTGTGAAGGTGTTTGCATCCTCTTACCTCCACAGTACAACTTCAGTAATTTATACTTCTTTCATTGTAGACCTGTTTGAGAAGATGGTTCCCTTGCAAGTTCAGCAATCTGTGAGTGTTTATAACCAGAGGAAGGCAGATCTAGTAAACAGGCTAATAGCCCAGATGAGAGAAGCCACAAATTTGGCAAATGGGTAAGTATGGCTGCTTCTTAACTTCATCAAGAGGAATTATGGAACACCTTCTAAATACTAATTGCCTTGGATCCTGTATGTCTCCAGATTGCAGTGAAGTCTTCTGTTATTGCTGTATGGTAGGCCAGCAGACTTCCTTGGGGGGGTGTTGAGAACTACTTGTCTGCAGGTACGAAGGCTAAGAGTATCAGAAGAATGAATAGCATTTCATTGTTTTTTCACTCTTTTCAGTTTTTAAGAGGCTGGCACTTGCTCTGAAAGAAATCCACTATCATTAATCTAGAGGGATTTTCACATTTCAGTGGTCAGCTTAACTGAATCAACAGTACGCTGCATCATCTCCCCACCTCCAAAGATTTTTTTTTTTTAAATAATAATAATAAAAAGCTTACAAAGCTGGAAAATAAAAATGTAACTCAAGGCAGTTGGTTACTTATCTGCCAGGTAGTTGCTACTGAAAATATGTGCCATATTTGTTAGAAGCTGGGAGTCTAGGATTTGTTTAGTTTTTAAGAGCTTTGAGAGCTGTTTTTTTGTGAGGTATACTCCATGAATAAGTTCAAAGTGCTCACTTTGACTGTTTTGTCCAATGGTATATTAAGTACTGTGTTTCCATTCTTTTATTGACTGTGTGAAAATTACCTTAGCACTGTAGACAACTATAGAACATGTTGACTCTTTCAGAGTGTTGGCTTCCCTCAATCTTCCGGCTGCCATAGAAGATGTGTCTGGTGATACTGTTCCTCAGTCCATTTTGAACAAATCTAAGGCTGTGATTGAACAGGGAGGAGTTCAGACTATCGATCAGCTGATCAAAGATCTACCTGAACTGCTACAAAGGAACAAAGAAATCTTAGATGAAGTAAGCTCAGCAACTGCTAACACTAAAACATCCTTGAACACAGCAACCTAATTTGTTTTCTTTAAAGGTCCACGTCAATGTGCACAGTTATCCAAAATGCATCTAACTTGCATAGCTCCTTAAAACCACAGTGCTTATAGTAGCACTAAAAATTGTGCTCGCGATAGCACTTCAAATGTTTAGCCCATGTATGCAAAAACTGCACTGTCATGTAAGTGAACACACAAGTATTTTGTTTTTAACATCAAGGTGGGGGAAGTGGGGAAACATTCTGTAAAAACCTGGATCATTTATGCCATATATATTCTTTTCTATTTGCAAATTATATTTATGAAATATAGGTGTGCATTCTTTTTATTTCTTGAACTAGCTGTGTGCTTTGTAGCTATTTCATGTTTACGAGGCATTATAATGCAAATACACTTCTAACTCCTTCAGTCACTACGGTTATTAGACGAGGAAGAAACTACAGACAGTGAACTCCGAACAAAATTCAAAGAACGTTGGCAGCGAACACCATCCAATGATCTCTATAAACCTTTAAGGGCAGGTAAAGCTCATTCAAGTTTGTGACTTGAATCCAAGGGATGTTCTGAAGTGTCTGTTCTTACATAAATTGAAATAGTTTTTTACATATTGTGTTGTATAAATTTGAAGATAAATCTCGATTTAGGAGTGTGTGCTGAAATATCCTTATGGCAATCTGTACTACTATTTGGAGGTGAGAGTTGATGTCATGGCAGAGAATTTTTGGATGTTTCATCAGCATATATGTGCTGATGTTCAGAAATAATATGTAGCAAAAAATGGCTGTGCTTCTAAGAACTTGTTTTCAGTTACCACTTAAGTGGGTCTTTTAGTGCTTCTTTGTATATCAGCTTTCAAAAATTATCTCTTAAGGTGTTTTTTCGTTGATTTGTGTAGTTAGTTTTTAGCAGTTTGTCATAATACTTACTTAGATGATAACTTATCATCACCATAGCAGGCTTTCTGTTCTAGATGTGTACTGTTGGGAAGGCAGCAAGGGGCAGCCATCAGTGCCTTAATTAAGCAAAGTTTTACAGGCTTTAAAATGGGAGTTTAAAATGCTTTCATATGCCTTTCTGGATAATTTATATAGCTGCCTTGTTTGTGTACTGTTTCTAAATGAAGTTTAAAACTTTGTCTTAAAAGCTTTAAAAGATAAAAGCGTTGTCTTGTGTTTGTGTGTATAGCCTGGTGCAGGACAAGTTTGGAAATATTACCATTTTTTCTTCCCACCACCAGAGGGAGCCAACTTCCGTAATATCTTGAATAAAGCTGTGCAAGCAGATGGACAGGTTAGAGAAGGCTATCAGTCTCACCGGGATACCATTGCACTTCTGTGTAAGCCAGAGGCAGAACTCAATGCAGCCATTCCTTCTGCCAACCCAGCAAAAACATTACAAGGGAGCGAGGTAAAGCATGCAAATAGTCTCTATTTTGTATAGAAGGATTATTCGTCTAACCAAATATACTCAAGTGAACTGATGTGTAAGCTGTTCCTTAGCAGCTCTTGTTTAGTTGCAGTTAATGCAGGGGACAGCACTTCAAAAATGCTGTCTATACTTTGTTTTGTGTAAAATCTGCTGAAGTATATTTTGTGCTTACTGTAGGCAAGTTGAGTTGTTAAGTAAAGCAGAAGTGGTTGACAAACTTGTAAGAGGAACAGTACTAGACGTGTACTTTCTTATAGGGTGCTGTAGGGGAGTACTCAGGTCTTGGAGCAGTTAGAAATACTGTTATTTTTTTGTCTAAGCATTAGATCTGCTTTTGAAGGAAGTCGTGGCTCATTAACAATGATATGATATTTCTTTTCTTCTAGAAGTGTTTTGAAATCAGTGTATTTAGCTCGCCATGTTTAGAGTATTGTATACTGTATATTCTAATTATATATATTGTAATACTGTACCTGATTTTTAAATAACAGCAACAAAAAAATCATAGTTGTTCAGTGTTCTTAGTGGAAGCAAATCTGTAGAAGAGAAGATAGCTTAAGGAATGCTTGAAGTTGCTTGTTTCTTTGTGTTTTGTCCTTAATCATGCATCCTTAAAATGTCATTTTAAACACATAAATAAAAGCTCGTGCAGTAAAGTTGCCGGTGCTAACAGTGAAGAGTGCAATATAGAAAATAAATAATGCAGTATATACTTTTGCAATAATTCTTCTAAACATATTAATTTCTGACAATTTTATCGCCTAGGTCGTTAATGTATTAAAAACTTTGCTGGCTAGTCTGGATGAAGTCAAAAAGGAGAGAGAACAACTGGAAAATGACCTAAAATCTGTAAATTTTGACATGACGAATAAATTCCTGACTGCACTTGCACAGGATGGTGCTATAAATGAGGAGGCTATCTCTGTGACAGAGTTGGACAGAATTTATGGAAGTTACACACAGAAAGTGCAGGAATCCCTGAAAAAGCAGGAAGAACTTCTCAAAAACATTCAGGTGCGATAGCTTGTCTTCCTTATGTCTTATATCTTCCTTACTCTCAACATAAGCAGTAACAATTCTTTAACATTTCCAGTGCTGTAGAAATCTCACTTTGCTTTCTATTCTGTTTTGCTGTGGACTCTTATTGTAGACCAGCTGATACTCCTTTACTCATCTGATCACTGAGAAACAGCTGGAAAGAAAAACAGATTTCTAGTGAACTCTGCCAGAATTGCAGTGTAAATTCCCTTGGACTGTCTTCAGCCCAGTAATGCAGACTGTTTTGCCGTAGAAGAAATTTATCTGTGTTTAAGAGGTTTTGGGTTGATTTAACTTTCTTTCTCCTCACCCAATCACCCCATCTTGATAGCCATTTGTGAGATAAAAGGAGATTGGTCTTTGTTGTCTGCTAAAAGACATTTTTTCTCTCTGAAGCAAATTTTGGTTTATTTAATCTGCTTGACTTCCAGCATCTGTGAAGCTCAATGTAAAAAAACAATGAGAATTTCTCAAAGCGTGAATGATAATCTTAACCTTAATTTGTCACTAACATTTGAGATGGATGTGACAGAAGAGGAAGTCCTAGTGCTTAGTCAAGGAAGAGCAGTTGTTTGAGTAATCGTGGAGCCTGTTTGCATGCAAGGGTACTTGCAACTTGTGACTGCAACTGGCACTTGGAAGAAAATAGATAAGAAACTCTTCAAAAAGGAACAAGTTGTTGCTTAATCACCACGTAATTACTTCTAAAAATTTTGATGGATATTACTTGGATGCTTGAATGTCCTGGAATTCGAGTTTGATGGCTGCTTCTGGCAGCTGAAGTTATCTTTTAAGTCTAATTTTTCCCACAGAAATGAGATGGTGATCCTTCAGTCAGTTTTCCACTTTGCTGGCCTTTTAATAGCTTGCCAATGTCAACCAAATTTGAGGTAGAGCTTCTTAAATATAAAAGCACTCAGTATGATTTCATGAGTATCAATGGAGTATAGTGCAGCAGAAAGAGCCTAATTAGTATGTCCTCTGGAAGAGTGTCTGCAGTAGGAGCTAAAGAATTATCTGGAGACCAATGCAAACAAAACAGATAGTTAGCTGCTACCTGCTGCCAGTTAGTTAATACATATGTAATTCTGAAATAGCCACTGCACTTGGCAGTCAGTGTGTGTCAGGGAGTGTATGGTGTGGCTGGAAGGTGGTCAAGGTGGGTTTTGGGAAAAGAGGGTAAAAGCATTGGATAAAACTAAAACCAGAAGATACAGAGTCTTACATGGAACCAGGCTGCATTATTTTCCCTGCTCACTTTTTCCCTTTCTCCTTTTAAGAATGCACATCAGGATTTTGCAAAGATGAAACAATCAAACAACGAATCTAATTTGAGAGAAGAAGTGTTGAAGAACTTGGCTGTAGCAAATGACAACTTCGTGGAACTCCTAGCCAATTTAAAAGAAGGCACAAAGGTACAGTAATAATCGAAGAATTGGAAGAATCTTTTCTTTACTCAGTCAGATGTGAATCAAAAGTCATAAACTGTGTAGTCGTGCTAAATGGGAGGTACATTTTGGGGGATTTTACTGCAGAAGTGAGGACAGTGAGTTGCTTGAAAGTTGATTGTTTTTGCAGGTGTTCCTCTCTGAAAAGTGAGCTTTTCTGAGTGTTGGTTTATATTAAAATAGGAAAAGCTATTAATTATAGTGGGCTGCTTCATGCTGAATTACCCACATAAGCTGTTTTATCTGAGGAATTTATTCTCTGATAATTAATCACCTTATCAAATTCGTGTTTTATATACTGCTAACATATACACGAGAAAAGGTGGGAGGAGGGTTTTATTCAGCCCGCTCTCTTGATCTAATCTTCCAGATTGCTTCCTGCTGCTTTAATATTAAGTACTTCTGCTAGCTTATTGAATTGATAACCCTCTAGAGGAAAAAAAAAGACAAATCAGATG
The DNA here is from genome assembly GCF_951394365.1 of Tetrao urogallus. Classification (NCBI taxonomy): domain Eukaryota; kingdom Metazoa; phylum Chordata; class Aves; order Galliformes; family Phasianidae; genus Tetrao; species Tetrao urogallus. The sequence goes on along the minus strand of NC_136820.1, from coordinate 7,680,515 downwards.
CATGGAACTAACTGAAGGTGGTAAAATAATAAGTCAAAAATAATAATTTAAAAAAGAAACAACAGAAAACCCCACTTAATAAATAATCAACTAACAACGATCCAAGTTTTGTTCTATTTTAAATAGATTTTGTAATTGTTTTGAATTCTTTATGTGTTTGAATATTGATGATGTGCAATTGGATGGTATTACAGACATGGGCAGCAGCTGACTAGAATGTGCTTTTGCAAAAAGTGTAAAATGCAGTTGCAGTTTCTGCTGGAATGGTAGGCTGTGATCAATGTAGTAGCATAATGCCTGTAACAGTCTGCGTGTAGAAAAATGCTGCTGTGGAATCTGAAACTCTTGGTTGAGCATGTTTAATTTTTGTTACTAGTTTTACAATGAGCTGACAGAAATCCTTCTGAAGTTCCAAAACAAGTGCAGTGACATTGTCTTTGCTCGCAAGACTGAAAGAGATGAACTGCTCAAGTAAGATTTAAATATTTTACGTGTTGTAGAAGTTGTTCAGCATTTATTGGAAAATAATCACTGGGACAAATTTATCATGGTTCTTGATAACATGAGGTGTTCCACACACATCCCTCCTTTTGCTTTACATGTTAACCCTTTTCTTGAGATTCAAAACTACAAAAGTAATAGAATAAATGAATGGTGAATTCTGCTTTGAATTCTGTTCTCCGGTTCCCTTATACAGTTTAGCATGATTTTCATCTTAGCGTGATTTTACTGTACATCCTTTTTTTTGGATGTATCTGGTAATCATATTCTTCCTTCTGAGGAAGTTTTGATTTTTGTTCCTTGCCCCTGCTGTGATATTGGTTTGGGAGGTCAGCTAAATGCTTTAGCATCTGATTGTCATTCATGCCCCTCAGTGTAGCGGAGGGAAAGAAATAGATGTTCCATCTATGATCCAGTTTGTTCCTTTGTTATTGTTTGGGTTATGCATGTTGCTACTTCCTTGCTACTGAAGAAAGACAAGTAGATTTTGTCCTTCATGTGAAGGAAGCAACAGTTTTATGTTGTCAAGGTCCCATGCATGTGACTGGGATGGTACAGTATGCTTGAAATGTAATTTTTAGGCACTTGACTTGACAGGAAAGGATAATTGAAACTACTTTTCTCAGCTGTCTACAGCTAAGCACGTAGACAATTGTAAAAAAGGCTAATTAGTAAAGTTTCAGTTGGTGAAAATACAGGTTTTTTTGTACTATGCAAGTACCATGTCATGAACGAGATGCTCAGCCCTCAAACTGTATCTTTTCTAACCTCATCCTTTTTAAAACTGCTTTTTATCACTTGGATGTTGTGCTTTTAAATAAATTCCTTCCAACTGTATACAAACCCCTTCCGTCTTTTTTCACATCTGCTTTTTTCCCTCCTTCATACACAAATGAAGTTCAGAAGCTCTAAGCTGCGTAATGAAGGTTTAGTTCTTAGTATTTTTACATCTCCTATATGTTAACACTGTTAAAGCTTTACATTTGTTGCCTCACACGTAAGCTGTTCACTGACCAACTCTTGTCACCCAGACAATCAGATCTGGGATGCCTGTAGTATATGATCCCAAATGCATTTCTCAGTTTGAGTACTAAACTAGTGTGGTGAGCTGTGTGTCTCTCCTGTTCCTCCAATAAAATCAAGTACTGGCTGTGGGCTGTGCCTTCACTTACTGAAAATTAATCTGTTGATCTGGTGTCTCACTGAGGTGGTGGTTTAAGCTTTACAGTAGATGTTTGGTCACTGGGTGCCAGAATACACACTTGACTCTGAAGCTTGCCACTTTTCTGTAAGTCAGCAATCTCTGCTGTGTAATTTTAAGAAGAAAATTGTGAATTCCTTCCCTGAGTTGCATCTTTTTCTAAGATGTTAAGATTAGTTTTGATACTTTCAGCATAATGATGTTGAAAAGTTATTCCACTGTCTGCTACAAATAGTTTGCCATATACATATGAGTCATTGCTTTTTTTCCCTACAAATTGAGTTTCCAGTTCTGTTCTGCTCTGAAGCTCACCTTTGCATGCTGTGGTTCAGAATGCCAGGTGTGATGTGCTTGCTGCTGCATACTGTTATGTATCTCATCTGTCACTTGTTGTGCAAAATTTTTTCCAACTTTAAATGCATCCTAATGTGTTTTGGAGAATCTGCCAAATTTCAAGTGCTGTATTTTTTTGCACTGAGACATATACTACATTCATCTGAATATGCAGCTTTAATCTATTGCCTCAGAATTTTCATGATGAACTGACTGTAAAATTTCACTATTTAGTGGAAGCTAACATGATGCCAGTGCTTCCTTTTATCTTATCAAAGTAGTGTCCAGGAGTCATGTTCTATACCAAATATTGACTTGGAACATAAAGATATTATTAAAAATAAATATAACACTTAATCAAAGGTTTTGCTGGAAGATTTTCTTTTATTAAAATGACATAGACTCCAAATTGTTGGAGCCAGCTCACTGATTAAGCTCTAAATACTAGGTTTTGTTTGTCTTTTTTTTAAGTAGTTGTTATATACTTTTTTTTTAAATAAAGCTTATATGTATGCTTGTCTGTTTTTAATAGAGATTTGCAACAAAGCATTGCTAGGGAGCCCAGTGCACCCTCCATTCCTCTGCCTACTTATCAGACCACGCCAGCTGGAGGAAGTAAGCCTGCTGCTCCATCAGCTCCCACTCCAGCACCCAGAACCATGGTGGTAAATATGTTACAGAATTAGTGGGTTGAAAGTAGGTCTGATCTTTGAGCTCTATGCTGATCTGTAACCTTACATATATTGTTCCTTAATGTACTGGAGGAACATGTATTATATCCTGCTGGCGTTAATGATTTATATGTCTGAAACTGAATGTTCATTGCTTTGCATTATCTATGTGAGGTAAATATAGAATATTTGTTTAAAAGTAAGAAATAAGCCAACCACATAACCGTAGGTTTTGATACTGTGGCTTCCTGAAAGAAGCTCCAATTTGATTAATCTTCTTTTGTTAGGGTACTAAACCACAGCCACCAGCACGGCCGCCACCACCAGTGATTTCTGCAGCAAGCAGTTCCCCATCTGCATCAGCACCCTCTGGAACAGCTGCAGCACCTCCTTCTGCTCCTGCTCCTGCTGCTCCTACTCCTGCTGCTCCTACTCCAGCTCCAGGAGTCAGTGCATCAAGCACTGTGCCTTCACAGGCACAGGGACCTCCTTACCCAACTTATCCAGGTTACCCAGGGTATGTTATGGGAGTACTTCTGTTGTGGAATGTTAACGCAGTCTAAAAGCACTTGTTTGTGACTTGTGACGTATTTAAATCTGTTATCATTGAAGTTAACAGATTTTACAGCAATGTTTCGTGTTCTTGAGGCATGATGGGTTTTTTTCAGTTTCAATCGTGTAATTCTTGCTAGAATTATTGGCACATAGCATTTGTGGAGGGCTCTCTTTGCTTGAGGGGATTTTTACTTCAACATTTTCCTGTTTAAAGGGGAAAGGGAGATAGCACTGCAATTCCTTGACTGTGGTTTGTGGACCATTGCAAGTCCCGTGATTAGTCGGTGTTAATCTCCTAAGTGTTGGCATATCATTTTTCAATTCCCAGTGTCTTACTGAAGATGACAATATACAGAATAAATTCTATTTGAGTAGTGTGCTATCTTCTGATGCTTTTTTCATCTTTCTGGAGCTGTCATAAGGATTTTGAGGCTGCTGCTGTCCTTTTAGAAGCAGACTCTTAAAATGTTAAAATATATATAATGAAATTAAACACAAAAAATCAATTTGGATCACTTCAAGTTCAAGTTACATTCTTCTACCTTCTGTCTGTATTTCAGTTCCATGCATTAAACCTCTTTTTGTTTCGTCCTTAAAAGTTGCCACGCTTCCTGCTGCACATAAAGAAGCATGAAAAGAAAGCATTTGCAGTGATTGCGTGTCTTTTTGTCTATTAATGAGTTATATGATGTTATTTGCAAATTGACATAAGCAGTGTGTTGCAACTAAGTATGTTTTTTTCTTTTTCTTCACACAGGTATTGCCAAATGCCAATGCCAATAGGCTATAATCCATACATGTATGGCCAGTATGGGCCGTATACCCCATCACCTGTATTTCAAAACCCTGGACAACCACCATATCCTCAGCAACCTGGATACCCTTTTCCTCAACAGCCTTATTTTCCACAGCAATAATATATCCGCGACAAAACTCTGCTTGTTAAAAATCTTGGAGAAATTTGCAATAAGCATACTAAAACTTTAGCTTCCGTTAACGTACCATACTGAACTGTATGCAGTCTATAACTCTTGTTTGTTGTTAACTGCTCAAAAATGTCTAGATGGGTTTTTGATTACACTAAACACTGAGATCAGGTATAGGCTGTAGAGCAATGCCAGAATTAGAACCTAGTTCAGTGGTCTGAAAACTCTACACTACATGTTGACTAGCCCTAAATGTTTCTCTGCAAAAATCCTTCCAATAACAAGTGAGATCAGATGAGAAAAATGAAGCAGGGTGTGCACTGGGTGTGATATATTCTATGAAGCTATATAGCCTTTCCTTCTATACTCTATTGGTTTGTATTTTTTTTTTGAGTTTAGTTAAAATATGCTATTTTGTCTAATAATCAAGACCTTGTAAATCATTGGTTAAAAATAAATTACATAAGGATGGTTTAAATATTTACCATTTTCATTACCAGAAAAATGTATTGTGATGTATTGTCTCTTAGATTCTTCCATTTATCCCTTGACTTACACTTGACCATAACACAAAACCAACTTTGAGTGCTTAGCCTTACAATTGAATTTCAACCTCTTCTTGAGCTTTTTTGTTGTTGTTGTTGACAGCCTGTAACTAACCATTCAAATACACAGCAGATAAAGTCGTGCGGGTAGAATCCTGTACCTGTGAAGTACATTCGATTAAAAAGTGCTGATTACCACTTTAAAATAATGGTTGCTCTCATCTCAAGAACCCTTTTTAAAAGAAGGGAGTTGAATCAAGGTCCTTGTTAGAGGAGCAGTGGTTGGTTGCTGTAGAACCCATGTTTTTCTGAGAAAAGTTGATCAGAAATGTGTAATGATTTAACATAGGGCAGCTACTGATTGTTGGAATTTTCCAGATTGTTTTTATGTGATTTTTCCCTCCATCCCCTCAAATTGTAATGCGTTCCCTCGTGGAGTTCATAACGAGTGGAGAAACTGGTTTTGTTTTTTTGGGGGTTTTTTGGTGGATAAAAGAATCATCTGGCAAATGACAGCACGTATAATATTTACTTTTGGATCCATCTTCTCAAGGGACTAACAACCTTACGTTGCATTTTACATTAGATAGTGAAGAATCTAAGGTTGTGGTTAATGGCTTCTACCAAATACTTGCTAAGCATTTTTCGATCTCTTTTAGACTTGTTTGTGTAGTATGGGACTCTCTTCCTTTTAGCCCTTCACATGTGTTACTTGGTTCTGTGGGCATTTGGTTTCTTGAGTGCTTCATTCAAGATGTTCTGGCCGTACAGAATAGCTATCACAAAACTATGTTAAGTGTTACTACTTTTATTTTTCTATTTAAGTGCCTGATTAAAATAGCAAGGTATATTTTAATGTAGAGGTTTAAGGGTGCCAGTTTTCGTAGCATCTGGGTGGAAACCTCACTAGATCCTGAATCCTCTTCCTCTTAAAAGAGAGCAGCATGCAGATCCATATGAGCTCCTTTCTTTGTCTCGAGTTCTTGCTATGAGATCGCTCCAATTGCTTTGTGAAGACTAATCGTCAGCTCTAATCGTCTTTTAAGCTCCCTGTCCCCTACAGAAAATGCCAATCAAAAGGTGTAAAGTACTCCTCTTTCAGAACATGAGTATCTAATTAAAAATAAATTTATTAGTCCTGTAGAAGCTCTGTGACTTGGGGGAAAATGGTGGATTAGGGGAATACAGCACCGTGGGTACAACAGTGCATGAAAATGAGTGCTTTGCATTTCCCTTTATAAGAGGCTGCATGGGGTGGCATGGGAACTTCTCAAACTTCTTCTTTTGTCATAACGCAGAGGCGGCAAGCAAGGATAATGAGCAAAAGCTAGGAAGGGGACTGATTTGAACCAACTATCAGAACCTGATTTTACTCGACTGGAAAAAGAAAACCAACACAGTAGTTTTCCACTGATTTCACTGTGTTGATGTGAGCAAGCGCAAGTCTAATGCCACCATTTGAGTTCTGTATTTCTAGTACACAGTCGCCTGTAGATTATTCCATTTGTACGTCGGATGCTTTTGAGTAACTGTGATAAGTTTGTTTCTAGTGCCTCAATTTACAGAATTTTGATGCTGTATAAAATGTAACCTGTGCAGCAGAAGGATTCCTAACGCTGACATTTATGTTTAAATTTCGTAGATCTGAAATCACTGTTAAAACATTTTTCCAACTGTGTTAGTTTACTTTAGTCTGCTGTCAGTTGAATGTGTATAGAAACCTGTGCATTACTTTCAGCTTTCACATGACTGTTTCCTTTTCTTTCAAGAGAACAGAAAAACCCAGAGACATGTCTGTATCTGCTTTTTGAGCATGCAGCTATCATGACTTCAGTTGAAATGTTACCTTGTTCTTCTATAGTTTATTAAAAAAAACAATTAGAAAACCTGATTTCATGGCTTCTCTCTTGAGTACCGTGGTTTCAGACAAGTTGTTTCCTGGGAAAGGATGGGAATTAGTTACGAGCCTCAAGTGAGTGTATGCTGTGGTGAATATGCCTCGCGTGTCAGCGGCTGTGTGACACGGTACTTGTCCATGCAGGTGCTTCACAGTGTCACAGCAGTTCTTAACAACGGCCTTAAATCTTGCCGGTTGTACTGATTTCCAAGGCTGATGCAGAGTATTTCCCTTTGATTGTATGAGGAAGAAATGGTGAGGCCTCCTCAGCCTTTCAGAAGCTTGGACTTGGTGTCAGTTTCCATGAACTTGTTATACTCTGGTTTGCATATTGCTCACAGCAGTGTGCTTTTGCTGGGCAAGCCTTTTAGATCATAGCTTGCCCCCCGCAGAGCAATGCCCTCCACAAATACTCCAACAACTGTTGTTTTTGTTTTTTAAATAAACTTGTAACACTACGGTTTTTTGCAGTTGCTATACAGACACAAAAGTTTACAGTCGTGTTCTTTCAGAGGTTGTGAAGTCGAGCATTTAGTTTTGTTTTGTCTTCTGTAAAAGTTTTCTTAGCAACTGAAAAGCAAGTCTTAGGAAGTTCTAACAAAAAAAAAAAAAAAAAAAGCGGAATACCAAAAAATTGCAGGGGTACCTTCCTGTAAAAAAAAAAATAAATGGTTTTAAGTCATATGAAAATTAAGTCATGAAAAATATCTTTCTTGACCACAAGCTTCTGCATTACCAGCTAATACTTGTTCTTTTGCTGTAATCCTGAATGAGATTAGGAACTGTTCAGAGTGCTTTAGGAGTGATCTGCGGGATTTAGTCTGAATTATGCTGAAAGTAGTCCATTACTATTGCAAAGAACCCTGAGGCAGTATTTGGGCCTGGACATTCAGAAATGACATTATCAATTGCTAGGTGGCTGGAAATTGCAAGAAAACTCTTCTTTCTCTTGCAAGAAAGCGCTTCTTTTTCTTTATTAGCTGATTGGTGCACTTATTTGACATTAAAGCATGTGGTTCTGAAGTGGCTTGCCAGTCAGAGCGTGTTCTCTGGCATTTATCAAGATGTAACACTGGAAAAGACACAACAATGTGAATTTTGATTCCTTCACTATTGAATGAAGTTGATTGGACAACAAACTTTTCAGGAGTTTGTTCTCATAAGTTTAAAAAATGTTTGGAAAGTTCCAGCTCCTGAAAAGTGAATTCCCAGAACTGCTGATTTGTGCATTTTTAGGGAGAAACATGGGAGGATTTGAGGGTACTTTGTGGTGTAACTTTTGGCTACTGTTAGGAACCTGGTAGCTTTAGATTTCTTAAACAACTATTTGAAGTTGTATTTAAAATGGTTATTGTTTAATATTTTTAAAATGTTGGCATCGTGTTTGTCATTATAGTTCAGTACTGATAGACCCCATAATTCATGGAGTTTATTGGAATTGTTTTCATCAAACTACTTTGCTGTATGCTTTTTATGCTCTGGCAACTCAAAATAGTATATATTCAGTTAAATTTTTTGTTCTGCACTGAAGTTTGAAGCTACACTATCCTTCAGTGTTGAGCATTTGATTGCTGTAAATTGTACTGATGGCTTTGGCCTTGCATCTAATTTCGCTATGTTGTGTGTCATAATCAATGGTAGTAGAACTCCATTTCAGCTTTAACTTTTCAAAACAAAGCGGGACGATGCTTCTAAATCTTGGAGTAGCAGGCCACTGGTTCTATTAACTATGTGGTGAGGAAAAATATTCTACTGTCAAGCATGAAAGAGAAAACTTCATCATGAAATCAGTGCCAAGTCATAACAAATTACCACAAACCAATCACTGCCAGTTCTTCCCGCTCAGTTCAGCTGTCCCATATGGCTGTACTGAGTGCATGCATGCTTTACTCCAGGTGTTCTGGAATGCTGGAGCACAGCCCTCCCTGTAGCAAGCTGCTGGTGCTTGCTGTAGGGGCCTGGCTGCGTGGCAGCTGCAGGGCTGGGCAGGCCTGCTGGGACCTCTGGAGATCACAGAGCCCAGCGCCCTTCCTGCTACAGCAGGTTCCATGCAGTAGGTCACACAGAAAGGCGTCCACAGGAAATCTCCAGAGGAGACTCCTCAACCTCTCTGTTGCTCTTGACAATAAAAAAAGTCTTTCTTTTGTTTCTATGGAATTTCCTGTGTTGCGGTTTCTGCTCCTTGCCCCTTGTTCTATTGCTATGTACCACAGAAAAGAGTCTGCCCTTCCCCTGGGTATTTAAAAAAGCAGTGGGATTCTCTCTCAGCCTTCTCTAGTTCTTCCTCAGCTCTCTCAGCCTTTCTTCATGAAGGAGATGCTCTGGGACCCTCACCATCTTCATAGCCCTCCTCTGGACTCTCTCCAGAAGTTTCCTGGCTTTATTGAACTGAGGAGCCCAGACGTGGACATGGTGCTCACATGGTGCTCCAGATGAGGCCTCGGGGGCAGAGTAGAGGAGGATGGTCACCTTCCTTGACCTCATGTTCTTTTTAACACACCTCATGATCTCATTGTCTTTCTTGGCCACAAGTTACCACTCTAGCACTTAAATTCTAAAAGTAAAATTAGGCTGATTTGAAACTCATCGGTTGGATTTGTATGCATTTGGATGAGTTGGAGGAAGAAGAGAGCAGGCTAGGTTCATGAATGATGGAAGAAATGGAGAGTGGCTCCTCTAGCTGAATGCTTTTGGCCTTCAAGTTCAATTGCCTTTGTTAACCCATAATAATACAGGGAAAGATACCATTTTCTTCTAAGTTTTCTTCAAGTAACCATGTTTGTGCTGGGAGGCAGAACTTCTAACTGAGACTGCCACTGAAACTGTCCCATATTTTGGCCAGTGCAGTATGTGTGGTTTTTGAGCTCGGTTGTTGTCCATTGGCCTGCTTTGCAGCGCATGATGATGCTTAGAGAAAACTGCTGTGCCAAAGTCAGATCCTCGGTCAACTGATAACGTTAGCTTCATCTGTGCAGTGTCTGCAGAACGTCCAAAGCATTCTGTGATCGTGCTTAGGATTTCTGAGTCCCCTCAGTGCCGCACCTTGCTGAGCCTCCTATTGTGTGTCTGCTTGAATCTTTCCTGAGGCACACACCCGCATAGGAGACCCTCAGCCCCTGCTCTGACAGCAGAGCGCGTCGGGAAGCAGCAGAGGGCGGTGTGCCACCACTCATGGCGGCAGTTCCCGCCGCTCGCTCGGCGTGCCTGTGTGCAGTAAGAGATCCCGGACTCACCTTGCCGGAAGGACAGGTGAGTGGCTTTTAATTAAGCGCTGCCGATTTTAAGTGAATGTAGATATCCCGGCATCTCCGTGATGGATGACCTGCGGCCCGAACTGCAGAGCCTGCAAGGCACGTGGGAAACTACATCTGTTGTAACAGACCAAGCGCAAAAGACATCGTGCATTCCTTAGCTCATGCAGTGCAGAGTTGTTTGATCGTGGCCAAACTGATGCTGCAAGCAAGCAGCGTTGGAGCAGAATGGATGTAGACCCAGTGGAGAGCTGGAGCAGAACAAAGCAGCATATTACCGGCAGGAGGAAGGTGTGCCAGCGGCAGCAGCTGCAATGTCGCTGTGGGGCAGCTCCAACAGGAGCAGCAGATGAGAGAGAAAGACACTGATGGAGGAAAGATGTCAGTGTGATCAGGCAAGAACCAGGAGCAGGTGGGATGGAAGCTGAGGGGCAGCTGGAGGCTGAGAAACAAGCGTGCTCATCAACCAAGGTGAGAAAGAGGAGGCAGAATGGAAGAATTGAGATATTGATTGAAAGAAGTGATAAACCTTACCCTTTTGGGTGGTATAAGGAAAACAGAATTGAGATGGAAAGGGCTCCAGAATTAATGGAAACAGAAGAAGATACAGAACAGTTTTAGTAAAAGGAAGGAAAAAAGAGATGGAGATTTAACTATGGTAGAGGGGGACAAGTTCCAGAAAAGGTTTTAATGGAGAAGGAAGCTTTTTTTTCCCTTGTCTGTGGGCAGTGGCAGAAGTGATAGCAAGGAAGGGAGCTCATTTGGAGGGTGATTTCCAGTGGGACAGAAGATACAACTGGAGGGCTGGGTGAGAGCAAAGGGCTGATGATGGGCAGAGAGGGTCTTGGGAAGGGAAAAAGAAAGATGTAACAGATCAGGTAGATCTGTGTTGGCACAGGCTGGCTATAGGCTACAGTCAGGTTTTAGAGATGGGTAGGATCACCCCTGGAGTGACTGACCTGGGCAGAGGAATCGCGATTGGTGTTGATGTGCCCATAGGAAAGGAGACTCAGCAGGATGAAACATGAGCACAAGAACTGCTGGTAAGATAGGAGTGGCCTTTTATAATTTAAATTAATGGAATCATTAAGGTTGGGAAAGACCACTAAGGTCAACTAGTCCGACCGTCGACCCGACGCCAGCATGCCCAATAAGCCATGCCCCGTTTCAAACTCAAAGCTGCGTCTCTTCTCCATTCAGCCTCTTGCTGTCACTAGTTACACTTTATTAGTGATGGAACATTCCACATGCTGGAATTTTCATTACTCTGTATTTTCCTCCAATTTTTAACTTCCATAAGCAGAAAAGGAGTATGAGATCTAGCATGGAAACAGATGTTAATCCAGCAAATACACTGTGTGATGTTCTGATGTTTTCTGACATTATCGTAGGGCTGTGCTGAATTCTATTTTTTCTTGTCGCATTAAACAAAACTTTGCAGTGCACTTCCAGTCCAAACATAGCTAAGGAAGGAAGAGTGGCTGGCAGTTTGCTACCGCTGGGTGGCATTGTATAGAAAGACAAGGCGTTATCCCCACGTACTGCACTGCTGTTAAATCCTTGCGTCTCAATGGCATCATCAGTTTTGCGTGGAAAATTTTGAACAGCGTTGTTAAGGGTCGAGATGAAATGATACAGACTATGGAAGGAAAGTTTTGCTATGCTATAAAAAGATTGTTGTGAAGAGACCAGAGAAAGCTAAACATCACCTGCAAATCTCCAGAAGATGTTATTTTGGATTTAAAGGGTTTTTTTCTCCCCTCTATTTGGCTGTATGAGGTATTTCACCTGGGGTGGTCAGTGGGGAAAATGAAGACATCTCTACCCTCCGTTTTTCCACACAGGGACGCCTTCTGCCCATTGTTTTTAATTAAGGGGCAGTAGGTTGCTTGACATACTGATAGCAATCACATTTCTACATAGGATGACATAAAATTTTTATCCCAGTCTCTAAAGGGGATTTAACAACAGGTGTGTGCCCCTTCCCTGCAGACAGGGGCCACTGCTCAGATAACCGCTCATGATGGTGGGCATCCAAGCAATGTGTCCTGCAGGTGGTCACACAGCGGGACGAGCACTCATTTCTGCAGGGCTGGAGGGGCCCAAAATGCTGCACAGCCTGTAGCAGACTGCTGTTATGGTGGAGGAAGCTCAAGGGACAAAGGGGCATTAGGGCTCTCTGGGGCCCTAACTGCTCACTTCATGGTGCCTGCACTCTGTGTGGTCTGAGCGCCACGGGAGGAGCAGGAGGAGAGGAGCTGGATGCTCAGGGTAACAGAAGTAGAAACTTCTTGTGCTTTTGCATGCTATTCCCTGGAGTTGTACTTGCTGTATTTTGGGATCATAGGAGAGGAGAATTCGTATCACACCACACAGCAGTGTGCAAAAGTGGGCTGGCAGTAGACATTATGTTGCTGAATGTTACTTAAGGACCGGCTGTAAAAGCTAACTGTGTGCAGCAGAAGGCACAAAGACCCCACTGCAAACAGAGAATCCTGAAATACTGCTAAACAGCCACACAGATCACTTTGAAAACGGCCACGGGTGCAAATAAAGCTGCTTTCCACTTGTAGCACATTAATTACAGTTACAGTGGCTTTCTACAGCTAACCTTAGGCGCGGATGAATTTTTTAAAGCCTATTTGAGGTAAGGCTGATGGGGCTTTGTGACAAAGATCTTACGTGATAAACCGCTCTCTGCAGCTTTCAAATAAATGCTAATGCTTCACTGAGCAGGTGTCTCACTCCACCAGCTTCCTCTGCTCCATATGTGCTCCTAGCAGTACCTGCTATAGGAGCACTGCTTTGCACACTGTGCCTCAACACCACATGTGTGAAGGCCAAGCACAAACAGAAATTTTCTGTTGGGGTGACCTTCAGCGAGGACTGACAACTGAGGAGTAAGAGCAAGAGCAAACCCAGGCTCTGTGGGAAAGCATCTGGCGTGTTTCTCTGCTGCCAGCCTGCACTGCAGCGAGCACAGCCGTGGCTGCCAGCTCTCGCAGAGGGTGGATTAGGGATTAGAAAGCACAGGGAAAGAAGACAAAGGCAGGGCTGTGTGCTTGCAAGCCCTTGCTGCCTGTTAGGGTGCAGCCTTGTGTAATTTAAGTCTTGTGATTGGATTAACACCTGCGACAGAGGGGTGTAAAATCTAGGGACATAAAGGTGTGCTAAAGGATTTGGTAACTTTCTAGAATGAGAAATATGAGGGCAGACAATCAGCATTTCTCTCTAATTTAGACTGATGATCCGACCTGTCCTTTATCTTGCATATAAGGCCATGAGAGGTGGCACAATAGATTTTGCTGAAGAAATGGGCCAAATTTGGTTGACTGCTCCACCTTTTCTCCCTCAGTTGCACATGGAGCAAGGCAAGAGACTCCAAAAGATGGACAAAGAAGGAAGATAGACATCAGTTATTCTGTTGGTGTGTCAAGCCTTCACATGGGATTCTTGCACTTTTCCAGCATCTGAAGGGGAGCCTTGATTCCCAAATGTGGGAACAGATTTCCCATGGCCATGTGGCTCATGGCTGGCAGTGTGTCTCAGGGGGCTGGTGTCCATACGAGGAGGGGCTTTGCTGCAGAGGCTCCTGGAGGTGCAGCAGTGGCCCACCTCTTGTTCCCCTCCTGGCAGGTTCTCTGTCCTCTGATGAGATTTCTTTGGCTGGGAAACTGCAAAATCACTTCTGCCTTACCCAGATGCTCTCTCAAAACTTGTTGCATCTGGCTATCTGTGGATCTTCCAACTTTGCTGGCAAATTCATTCGAAGCTTCAGGAGCTAAGAGGGAATGCACGTTGAACATACACATATGTACATCCGCTCGCTGCCTTGCAGGACAGTACCATCACAAGTGCTGTTTCTATGGAAACGAGACTAAAAATACAGACTAACAGAAATTAAAGACTCATCTAACAAGTATTTTCTATCCTGGACAAGGTTATTCTCATTTATATACTGTGTCTGCACATGTTTGCATGGAGACGAGGTTTCATTTTGTTTTATTGGTACTCTCATCTGCTCTTACATGCAGAGCCCCTCAGCACTAGTCCTGCTGCTATTTCTTCCAAAGAAAAATGCTGCATTGCATCACTGTGTGCTGCTGAAGCACCTCGATGAGATCAAGAATTGACATTAAGGATTCTTTCCCATCTCAGCTGCTCTGCAGCTGTGTCTCCAGGGCACTATAGCAAGTGCCCACAGCAGGTGGCTTTTGCCCTTTGGCTCTGGGCAGCCACCTGCTTTGCTCCAGTGCTGGTGGTGTTAGAAGGGCACTGCAGGCACTGATCTGCCCTCACCTCACAGATCTCCCCAACAGGCCTTTGGGACAACAGAGCTCTGAAGCACCAGCAGTGGGCTGTGTGAACCTCCTGCCCTTCCTCATGTGAGCTGCCCAGGCCCAGTAAAGGCTTTAAAAGCCCATGAAAGTGCTCTTGCAATTTGCATATAAGCAAGACTGCACTTCAGAAAATCTTACATTTTACTTTATAAACATAGGCATCTGCTGCTAATTAAAGTAGCAGCATATAATTATACCCTTTCTTATTAGTAGATATAGAGTCTGACAGTTGCTTAGATACAAAATAAGCAACTACGGATTGTCTTCTGCACTTTAACAAGCAGAGAGAGCAGGAACAATAGAAATGTAAACTTATTCTATATTGTCTCCAGTAAATGTGCCTGGGAAAAATGTTTAATCTCATTGGTAGCTTGTAATTTTAGCTGTAAGGTTCTTCAGCAGCCCCTCTGCTTTCCTCAATAAAACACCGACCAGCTAGTTCCTCTGGAGAGAGCAGTGAAGCTCCTTGGGGAAGGCGTCGGGCAGGAGGAGCAATAGTGGAGCCAGCAGCCACCATTTTGCAGAGACCCCATTTTCTGGCTTTTTATTTCTGGGGAAGTAATGTTTTCTTACTGACTAAATAACATAAAAGTAATCCAGGAGCCAGTGCAGTTGTCACCGTAGACAGTGGCAGATAAACAGGAGCACAACAAAGTGTGCGCAGAGAATAGATAAGGTTTTTAAAAGGCAGACGTTGCCAAATGCGGTTGCCTTATTTTCTAACGGGTTAAGTTTGCAGCCAAAGCAGCCTGGATGTGACAAGATGTATCTTCAAAGTCCCTATTGCTTCTCGTCAGAATGCTCATGGTGCCGTATTGAGAAATCACTTCCCTGCCCCACTGAATGTCAGCTGCATCCTGAGAGGCACATTTCAGTGCGTGACCTTTTCTTTCCTCTCGTTCTGCTAATAACCCCCAACTTTCTTTGCTCGCAAATCTAAAACTCTGTTGATACACCTACAGTCTAAGTGCTCTTGTTATTAAACTGTAGGGAAGGTAATCAGAGCAGCTAATGCCACGATAATCCCCCTGATCCATACTGTTATCTTTGGAGATATCAGAAATGATGCTGCCCGTAAAAGCAATGATGTATGTTCTGGTTAATTCTGCACTGGGAAACATTTGGAGCTAACCTTCAGAGTGCTACATGCTGGAGACTGCAATGGGATTTCAATTGCCTTTCTTATCGACTAACAAAAAGTGCAATATTTCTCAGCGGAAACGACTGGCTTATTCCTAAAAAGTAAAAAGTAGCAATACTGAGAAAGTTCATTTTGGGAAAGATCCTTCTTCCCTCTGCAATGCTGTGGCACGTTGGCAAAGGGCCAAGGCTCATGGGGATGGCCAGCAGCCTCCCTCCCTTCTCCCTGTGTGGGGCATTAGGGGTTGAGGAAAGACATGACGCTTCCCCTTCTCTTTGCAATGTCAGCTGGAGCAGATTTTCAGGTATGGCTTCCCGTGCTCTGAAGACAGATTCTGCAGAAGGAACAACAGCCATAGCTCACCCCTTGCAGAGCAGTTTAGGAGATGCTGAGGTGCAGCTGGCTCACCAGCACAACCCTTGCATGCACCAGGTAAGGGGAGAGAGTGATTTTCCAGTTGCCTGTGTGATTTCTAAGGTCTCTGACTGAGGCTGTCAGCCACTCTGAATCAGAGGTGAAACAGCTTTCCGGTAGAGGGACCTTAACTTCTAGCTTTCCTCATCCTTCCCAAGTACATGATGACCAGTTTTTTAAATGTTCAGCCAGCAAGGTGTCAGATAGGAGCTTGGATTCAAGAGAGAGGTTGTTTTGTGGTTTGGTGGTTGAGGCTCACAAGCAACAGATCTTGTTGGTAACTGAAGTCAGGCTGTGCTGATTGCTTACTTTCATATGTTTGTTAGCATCCCAGATTAAAAAAAGAAAAAGAAAAAAGAGTTTTCTGAGCCTGGTGAAGTCACTGGGTGTAAACACAGTGTAAGTCCCCTGTGATAGCTGAGTGTTGGTGGGTTTGGAGCACTGTCACCAGATGGCCTTTTAGTGTCGGTGGGTTGTTGCTGTTCTCTCTCTTCTGAAGCATCACCAGTTTTAGGTTCTGTGTTTCTGTTTTGGCAATTATGTCTGCCAGGAGCTGGCACAAATACCTTGTCAGCCTGCTTGGTGCATTCCAAGTTGGCCAGATCGACAGCATGGCCATTGCTGGCACACTTTCAGGTTCAAAGTTTTTCTGCTATGACAGCACTGGGATGCCAGTAGAGAAAGGCCAAGGCAACTCTTTCTCTTGCTGTGCCAGTCCCTGGAGACCACCTTCCATCTCCTCCCAGCATGCACTCAAGCCAATTGATTTGCTCCACTTTGAGCCTCCTGGCAGCCCACTGCGAGCTGTCACAAGGCAGGACACACAGATCAAAAGAAACCAGCACACAGACAAGGGGAAAGCATTACAGAAAAGAAAAGTGCTGCAGTGAAGTACTCTTAACATCTTTTTCCATCTCTGTTTTTTGTTGCTGGGCTATTTCCTCTTTGTTCCCAGTGTGATATAAATTTTACCATCTCAGTAACATTAATTGCTAGATCCGCCCCTCTCTGAAAGGGGACATGAGGACTCCATGGCAAGCTCCTGAGCTCTCTGCCTCACCATCGAGTTTCTCAAATATTTTAATGTTGTCTCAGAAGTGCCTTTCTTCTGCTGTTTTTGTTTCTCAGCATGAACTTTATGGTCCCCAGAGGTAGATTCAGAGTTTAAAGGTAAGCGAAATGCAGTGTCACTGGGTTTGCTTCAGGCTCTTCCACATGAAACACAGAAACAACAATCTCTTCACCTCCTTCCAAGCATAACTAAAGCCCTATTTTCAGTAGGACAAACTCATCCAAAAATTCCATGAAGTTCCTAGTAGAGCCAGCTGAGTTTGCTGCTCACCCTTTTGATCTGCGGGCATTTGACAGTTGTGAGATGATGTTATTACAGAGAATATCTGACACAGTGTCTTTTGCCCCCTCCAGAGCACCATGCATATTTTTCAGGAAACCAGATTTCAAAATAAATCCTAGAGGTTGCCTACTGCAGCCATGCACGACATTTTGGCTGCAGGCAAGACATGTGAGTGCCTTGGAGTGCTGTGCCAAAAAGGTATTTCTCCTCCTTCTTGGTGTGAAGTGTTGTCTAACTCAAGCACAGGTGATGAGATCACCCAGTGTTAACAACAGTGGGCTTGCTCTGTGCCTGCTGGCAGGAACAGCTTCTGCTGACAAGTCATGAGAGGCTCACATGTGGTAAGAAAAGCAACCTCCAAAGAGCTTGTGTTCCATACTATCCCATTTTTTCATAGACTTCTCATTACAGCTCCTTTCTTTTGTAATTCTCTGATCCCTCATCCTTTCCAGGATTTTTTAAATAGCTTTTAAAAACACAGCTTTCTTGTAAGATAGGCTCTCAGGCAGCATGCTTCCCTCGAGACAACAAAGCAGGCATCTTGCACAGAGCTCTGAGAGGCTGTGGATGTCCTGCCCGTCAATTCACTGTCTACTTTCCCATTGCCCCACTGAGGGTTTTGCTACTTCAGTGATGCTACAGCAGCAAATAGACTTGGTCTGCCTTAGGGCTTCACAAAGCAAAGGGTGACAGCTCCCAGCTGTCTGCACAGGACTGCAGGAGAAGGCTCTCCATACCAGCAAGCGCTCAAAGGTCAGCTGGTACAGAAACATTGCTTCCACAGGTCCATGAGCTCTCTGTGCTGGCCAGTGACTGTGTAGACTGAGGAAATGAGTCCAGGTGAGGGAGGCTGTAAGGTGGTCCAGTAGCAGAATAGGATGGGAGGTCAGGGAGCATTATTTTGGCTGCACCTGGAAGGCTCCGTGTGGGCTGGCATAGGGCTGATACCACTTCACTGCATGGAGGGGCTAGGCTGAGAGCCCCCACAGCAGGTGTCTCTCATTACATGCACATTACAAGTTGCTGTAGATCCAGGAATGAGCTCCTAATGCAATGTGTACGATCTGGAAAGTAAGGTATCTGAGAGGTGGCAATGTAATCCTCCAGCAAGTGTGGAGGTAAAACACCAATGTGCCAGTGGGGCTTTGTACATCCCCACATGGGCTGAAGCAATATTTAATTTGCGCTCTCACAAATGCACAGAGCTCATCAAAGCTGTAAATGCAATCAGCTTCTGTAAACTGACTCGCAAGAAAGGAGGAAAACTGGGGACCTGGGAACTGCTCTGGAGACTTGGCGTATCATCTCGATAAACTGCCACTACCATCAGTGCAATGGAAAGCCTAGAGCAGGGGCCCGTTGGCAATGCTTCTCTATTGGCTATGGGATGTCTAAGAGGTATAGCTAACTGGGATACCTTGCTCAGTGTACCTCAATGTATCCAGCATCTCCAGCATTAGCAGTATGTCTGCCAAAAGGCATCTTGGAACAATTATTTGGCAGAAAATTAAATTTCAAATACATCATTGTTTACCTTTTCTCACTTCATGCTGTTCTTTTGTGACTTTATGAACAAGATGTCACTTAGAAACCTTTCCCATTGGTTTCCCAGAATACTTTCTGGTTTTTTTTGTTT
Organism: Tetrao urogallus; assembly: GCF_951394365.1. Classification (NCBI taxonomy): domain Eukaryota; kingdom Metazoa; phylum Chordata; class Aves; order Galliformes; family Phasianidae; genus Tetrao; species Tetrao urogallus. Next base: position 7,661,750 of record NC_136820.1, on the reverse strand, counting down.
TTTTTCTCTGAAACTTGTTGGCCATTCAGCATGAACTTCAGGGAATCTGACAAGTCTGGGATGCTTCTGCTTCAGTGGATTAAAACACCCAAATAAGTGCTGTTGTACAGAAAGCTGTTTTTGTGTCTGCAGTCCAGGCAAAATGGGTAAACATCTATACTGTCACAATGGGGTCACGTTGTTCCCTCTATAAAAAATAGGGTTTTCCAAGTATAAGTTACTAAAATTTGCTAGCCACAGCATATTTGAAAAAGAACCTCCAATTTCCTTGTTAGCTAGTGCTCTTTCTCTGCTGTAAACAGTAATGCTCAATCAAACACCTTGATGCTGTTATAATGAGCTGTACCTAATACCTTAACGAAAACATCTGTGTAGGCTAAAGGGGAGGACAGACTTTCTGGCTGTCAGCAGATTCAAAGCTCTGTATCTTGTGCAATCCAGCTAGATATTTTCTGTTCGTATCTTTCCCTGTTGGCTTTCTTCTTTTCCTGCATCTGCTTAGGAAGCACTGGGTGTCCACATCCAGTCACAAGCCACCGACCTACGCAGAGGTTCTGCTTAGGGCTGTGCTGCCCGTGGAAAGGAAATCCAGCAGTGATGGGAGTTAATGGTTTCTTTGCAAGCTCACCCCATGTGCCATGTTGTCCTGTTTTTGGATCCCCTTGAGTTTCTCTGATTCTTTGATGTCTCTGTTGTGCAGGAGCTTTCAATTTTCTGTTTCTCCAACTGTTGGTACCTTTCTCTTGCATTGTACCCTCATGCATGAAGGCATCATTCAGCATGTAGTACGTCATTCATAAAATTTCCCAGGCACACTTCTAGACCCAGCTAGCAAGGGCATTTGTTAACTGAGACAGGATTTCAACCTGTGTGATGCAGTATCTGTGCAGTTGACAGAGCCTGCAGAAAGCTGACAAGAGATGATTTCATTCAACTGTGAAGCCTTGAACCATGAATATAGCAGCACTGCTCATCCTTTCAGAGCACTGTCATAATTTGATAGATTAATCAGGGTTACTTAGCAGGGATGCTTACCTGGCAAGGCAGTTCCTTAGCTTTGTGCCCCTCGAGTACAAAACTCAAGGCCAATGAGCAGCTGCACCTGGCTCCAACAGCACTACTAAACTTCAATACCAATGGGGTACTGATGGGTATGTGGGCTCTATGTCTTACAACGGAATTTTTTCTCCCTTGAAGATACCTCTGTATTTTGTCTTTGCTGAGGTGAAGATTTCACTGTAACCCACTTTGTTGCATCTGATAAAATTTATAGAGCCTTCTGTCCTAGCAGCCTTGAAGAAATTTCTATCTCTGATTCATATTTGGTGTGAGCAGATGAGTGCATGTTACCATTGTTGTTTAAAGAATATTTGTACTTCAAGTCCTTCCATGTAGCATCTGTTGCCAGCTTTGGAATCAGACTTTCTGCTCCTTCCCTGTAGGTCTTCAGGCTTCCTAAAGCCTGCCTGTGGGCACAAGATGAAGCACACGTATACCAATGTCCTGAGGCTCAAATGCTTTTTGTCCTCAGGAAAGATCCTGAAAAGCCTTTTCCTACTGAAGCTCTGGCCCTCGTTTGGGTTGGCTGTGAGCTGGCAGAGACAAGATCCTTACAGCTACCTGCATGCATGCTTAGGTTAGATTTTATGGCTTGTGTGCCTTCCTGCAGCCCTCTGTGTGGCAGCCTGACTTTTCGGCTCCTTTCTTCTTCCATCTTAAAGAGGAGTCTAAAGCAAGTTAGCTTTCTGCCTTCTTTTCTAAAGCAAGTTAGCTTTCTGCCTTCTTTCCTATCTGATCTGGTCTTTGTACCATGATCTGAGCTTTTGTCACCTGCGTGGACAGCTTATATTAACACTCTGATTTTAGTTTCCAGCCTTTGATCTGCTCTATTCTAGCTATTAATCGTCTTAACTCATTCATCAGTAAGACTGCTTTTCCCCTGAGGGGAGATGCACTCTTCCTCTGCCCTGTTTTTCTTCACATTACTTCTACAGCGTGTTTGCAGTGCCTGAACTTGGCTCTGTGATGTATTTTCTCTAACTTCTTGCTTACAGATGCAGATTACCAAATGACATACCACCTGCAAATGGACTCTCTTTTAAATTACGTTTCATAGTATCTGAATATCACCACGCTGCAATCACATCAAGATTGAAGGGAGAAACATGTTTTGCAGAGTGGCAGTGTTGTATTTCAGATTGGAATCAGCCTCTTGTGAAAGCAGACAATTTTGCTCCAACTAGAGCCTGCTGATGCCTCTCTTCTGTGACTCACTTGAGGCTGCAAATCTAGCTCAGTAACATCTTATTCTTAGTAACAGTGGTCTTTAGAATCCCTCCAGTTTTGGAATGCTTGTATGACATTTTTTCCCCAAGGGAGCTCCAGTGGATCAGGACTGAACCACATAGGTTGGCTGTGGCTTCTAGACTGCAGACCTCGTGTATGTTCTTATAAACCTAAAGGAAAGAACTAATCTCTTTCCTAGACAACTTAGTACAAGTTGTGCTACGTTACTTGAAAGCCTTTTCTAACTAACATCTGTGTACAATTCTTGGATGGCCACTAATTTGTGTTTGCTCTATTTTAGTGTAGCACTGTTGAAAATATCAGTTCATTTATTGAATTACTTTAGCTACAGCAGTGTTGAAAGTACTTGACCTCCCAAATACACTTTTTTCCACTGTCCAGGTAGCTTGTCAATGTGCACATTGTTAATGCTTTTGTTTTTATTTCTTTTCTTTTCTTTCTTTTTTCTGCTGCGGTCAGTCCTAGAAATATCTTGAACCATCAATTTCTTCTCTGTGCTAATTCTTTAAATGCCAAAAAGTTTTTCTGCTTCCATAGGGAGGCTTTTAGACTTTTTCTTATGCAGAAAACAAACATTTTCTGACTGCTGCAGAAGAATTCAGTCTCCTCTGGCATTTCAATACAGACACCACTTGCTAGATAACCACTTTGGGATGAGAGGCAGTTTTAAAAGTACAATTTTATTGAATATTTCCTTCCTTTCTCATAACAAAATACAAAGCCTTTGGTCTCCAAATACATATGGCTCGTACCTGCCTCACTGCTGCTGAGTTTTAGTGCAATGCAGCCTTGTTTTCCTGAGTTACAGAAGGTCTTCTCCACTGCACAGAGGGTTTCCAGGACAGCTTTGAGGCTGGCACTTGCAGTTCCTCTGCAGCTCCTTTGCTTTACTTATAGGTCCAGCTTTTATTGGGACTGTGCTTATTGTTTAACTCCAGAGGTGATTTGTTGATGTAAGCAAAGTGCCTTTTACTGAAAAAAGCAGACAGTCACTGCAGATACAGCCCAGCCTTCCTGTGCTGGTTGGTCAGGTCCCTTGGATAGGGCGGGCAATCAGATATGAAGGAAAGGGGACAACTCACCAGCCCATCATGCTGCCAGATTTCTGCCTGTTCCCACTCCATTCCTGCCTATGATGTGTGGTGCTGCATGTGGGAAGCCCCAGCTTACAGCTGAACTTGCTGCAGAGCTGGGGCCAGCTTTTGAGCTGGTAGAGGTGAGCATCAATACCACACGCTTGTGTTGATTCACCCAGGGCTCATACCACTGTGCTGATGTGACCCTTCAGCCTTTGAACCAGCACCTCCCGACAGTGCTGTGCAGTGGAAGTGGGGGCTCATTTGGAGCAAGGACAGGTGACCTCTGGGTGCTCACAATGCAATGAAAATACAGTAACCCCCAAAACAGAGCTTGCTGTACCTAACGCATTTCCTTTGCAGATCCCTTTGTTCAGTCTCCTGAACAATCCTCCAGAGCGATATGCTTTATTCTGCATAAAGATGGGTCACGCTGCTCCTGGGAGCACAGGCTGTACAACTTTCTACTCTTCCGACAGCATCATGCCTGACAAGTCTCTCTTCCATCTTGCTAGACCCTCAGTAGCTTCCAGATATTCAGACAAGAATAGGTGCCAGGATGTTCTTTCATTCCTCATTGTCAAAAAGGATTGCAAGACCATTTTTTTTTTACAGACGGATGTGAACTCGCTCTACCTATCCAAGATAGATCCAAGCCTTTTCCATCTTCATATTAAATTACTTCCGCATATTTCTTCACCGGGCTATGATGAGTACAGCATCTGGGAAAGTTAATAATGAAAAAGCAAAGAAGATAGAAGTAAATCTGGAGTTTTAAATTCATTCATGCTAAAAAGCCAAGTGCTACTTTAAATTTATTTCCTACATTTTCGCAGCGTTATTTCAAAAATATCTCCATTAAGAAAGCTAAAAATCAAATTTCAGTCACAAGAATCTGGTTAAACAAACTTATCTTCCAGGTATATGGCAAGAGATGCTAGCACCTGCGTGTAAATCTTGTTTGCTGGACAGAACAAAGAGTGGTAGACTTTACAGGATACAAAGATAGTTCTAGTTGGGTGAAACAACAAACTCTGAACCAAGATTGCAAAGTATGTATAACCAAAGGAAAAGGAGGGAGGTACCTACTGGGCTTCTGCATTTCTTTCTGCCTTTCTCTTGCCTGTGACACAGTGGTAGCACTGCTGCACACGGAGAGGCTGCTGTGCTGAAGAGCGGTGAGCACACTGCCAGCTGCAAAAACTGTGAGATTTAAAGAAGAAAAACAAATTAGTTCTCCTCACCCTCTCTTGAAATTTTGAGGTGCATGTGAGAATATTTTCTAAGGTCTGGAGGTTTGTGTGCTGCTCTCTCCTTTTATTTTTTTAAAAGGTAGCTAAATTTCCTGTGGAATTGCATGGCTTAAAAAGCTTCAAGAGTGGGAAGTCTGAATCTGTGGGAGCAGTCAATGCCCTGCACAATGCAGGATGTGCAGACAGGCGAATAGGAAGGCTGTTGGTGTACAAAGATTTGTCTTTCGTACTACAGGGACCATTCAAAAGCTGTTCCTTATTTAATGGCACTTAACATATTCGTGGATCCTTCGGTTTAGGGCAATTGCAGAGATTATCACTGATGTGGAGTGATTTAGCAGTTCCTAGGTGCCGTACATTCACTGGGCTGGCAATGCCGGCTCTCCAACAGCCTCCCCAAGGGCAGGCCTGCAGCTGGCAAGGACACACCATGAGGCGGCACATTTTCCAATGACTAACTTTAGAAAGCGGTGAACTCCTCCTTGGTGTGAGCTCCTGCTGTTTGGAGATCACATCCTGCAAAGGAGGGACATCAGAGAGCGAGGGGGGCTGCAAGATTCCTCCCAGTGCCACTCTGGCCCCTCTGCCCCAACGGCTGCATGAGGCCTCACCTGGGGCTTTTACCCACCCCTGCCCAGGCCTTGTTTCAGCCCTTTGGAGGTCTGCTCTGAAGGATAGCTGCTGCAGGCCATGCAATTAGGTGTACGTATGCTGTTTTGGTGGGTACCCAGCTCTGTTTAACCCCAGTCTGGCTGGCAAAAGCTGTCTGGGTGCCTCCTCTCCGCCTCTCCACCATGCAAGACTTGTGCCAGGGATTGCACTATGCAGGCCACGTGGCTGGAGCCGGCCTGCTTGATCTGCTAAAGCTAGCTAAGTCTGTTGTGTCAGCTTTGCAAGTCAAGGAGAGCTCCACCTGAGGCTTTCATTTCTTCTCTCTGGGCCAAGATAACAGCCCTGGAGTGCCAGCTGGGGTGTGGGTGCTTGCAGCTGTGCAGGACTTTACCAGAGCTTGCTGATTGCTTTTTCTGTTAGCAGGGTGAGCTGAAGAGTTTGAAAAGAGGATAAATTCCTCGGTTGGAAACTAGGGGTGTTGGTAACTCTGGGAGTCCTTTGTAGCCCCTGTATTTCCCATCCCCTTCCCCTATGGGAAACCTAAGGAGCAAAAGTAATCTACTTCCCACTGCTTAGCTGTATTTATTTTCCACTGCCTGCCTCTCTGTCTGCAGCACCACTAATGTTCCCAAAGCACCTGAAGTCATTTATTTTCTACTTCTGCCTATGGCAGTGGTATTGCACCCTAGAAGGTTTTGCTTGAAGCCTTCTGGGCTTTGTTGGGTGTGCTCTAGGCATGTGAGAAAATAAACGGGCACAGAAGCAGTATGTGTTAAATCCACAGCGGGTGTCTAGACTGCCAAGGCTTGTGTATGTTTTCACTTTTAATAAGTGTACCTAGATATATTACTAAGTATCTAGTAGACAAACATACTCTAGATGCTGGAAACTTGCTGCTCCTATGGTCCTCTCAGGAGCAGTTTGAACAGCATTATCTTCCCTTTATAAACACTGTAACATTTCTCTAAGAACTTAGATTACTTTTCATGGTCTCCATTTAATTAGGAAAATCTCTGCTTGTTTTATGAGCTTTTCTGGGTCATCCAAAGCCCTGTGTGAGTTAAGATGCTTAGATGTTGCTGGGGCTGTGCAGGTCTCACTGCTCTGAACTGAGCTACGCATGCATAGACCAAGGTTCAGCTTTTTGGGAAAGAGGAAAGGAGCCAGTCAGCTGCTTTTTAAAAGAACGATGAGGTTTGGAGTGATTAAATGGTTACAGGCTTCAAAGGTAACAAGACTTCAATTCTTCTGTGATTATAAATGGTTGAGAGTCAAAATGGGACTATTTATTTCCATGACTGACTGCTTAGAAAGTGCCTGGTTCATGCTGTGAATAACTTGTGTTTTTCCCCTTCTTCATCCCTCAGCTTCTGACAATCTCTTGCAGATGAACCTACACACATTTCTTTTAGCTGATTTTCCTCACCCCAGCTGGTGTCACTGCCATCTCCTAGACCTACACCAGCAGATTTTTGGCCTCAGTCATTAAAAAATACATGAGTAAAAATGTAAGTCACTAGCTCCAAGGAGGAGGTGGTGAGCTGGGCTGCTTTCCTCAGTATCTAGCCAGTCTGCATCTAATGGTGAGCCTGCAACCAATAAAATTCTGAGGAAGGCACATAGAACATAAAGCCTTTTCTCCTTATATTTCCCTTGGACTATCTTTCCCCTCTTTCCTCACATATTTTGCTAGCAGAAGCACCTGTTGTTTGTCAGACAGCTGGTTAAGACTTAGGCTGGAACAGGCTCATGATATAGTCAAAACTTTTGTAATTCAAGCTCCTATGTAACTTCCCTGCTTACCACAGCGGAGATAAATCCTCTTACCCACCTGTCAGGTAGGCCCTACAGAGCAGCTGGAAATGAGAAAACAAGCTGTGCGTGACCATTCAGTCCCTGCTGATCATTGCGGGTGTTACTGGGAGCCTGCTTTGCTTTCTCCTGTTTTGGAGATATTGCCTGGAGCTTTACCTCTGGGGTCTTTCTAGACTCTCTGGTGCTGAAAAGTCCACTGTGCTCAGCAAAGTCATCGGAGGTGACAAAAACAGTTTGAGCAATTGATAGAGCTTAAAGTTACAGATGAAAAGAGAACTTCTCATCAAAGGCTTCAACTTTTTCTATAATGTTGCTGCCCCCAGGCTTGCTCTGTTGATGACTCTCTGTTGGCCTGTGCTCCTTGGGGTCATAGGAAAACTGCTTTGTCTGTTGAAGAGAGGGTGGAGGAGGAGAAAATAATAAGTTGGTCTTTTTTTTTTTTTTTTTTTTCCTCCCTGGAATTGAAAAACATGCAGTTGTCAAATCTTTTCTTGCTATGGAGAGAGATCAGTGTTGTATACAAATGAAGATGTTAGGAGAAAAATGTAATGCAAAACAATGTCTTGTTCCCATGCAAGCTAGAGTGGGTTTGGGCAAGCTAGAGTGGGTAAGCTCTGGGTTGTTCACTTCAAGTGGGGTGATGAGCTTGCAAAGCAATAAGGCATCCAGTAGGAAACATGCTCAGTCAGGCAGTATTTCAGCACTTGCCAAGGCCGGGCATTTATCTGCTATTAAGTCAGCACCCATCAGGATAACAACTAATTGAAACCAAAGGGACCACTCACAGTGGAAGATATTAGGCAACGTGAGTAATGATAATATTATTTGGTTCTCTGTTAGTCACCTACAGTTTATTTCAGACCTAGAGAGCTCTGGATGTATCTGCTGCTGCTGCAGCATGTGGGCACTGTGTGGATTAAATTGTGCGTCCCACAAAAGGTATGAAGGGGGGGTGACTGCTGCTCATGTCTGCAGGTGTTTGGCCCAATCTTACCCCTCCTTCCATTTAAGAACTGAAAAATCAGTTATCTTTTCTTCCTCCTTTACCACAAAGTATCTGGGGTCTCTCAAGTGTCTCAAATAAATCTTTCTGATTTCTCTTGGTGCCTGCTAAATTATGGCATCTTTGCTGCAGGATAACAAGCCTGGCTGCCTCCCAGATGGTTTCTTTGCTGGTTGCCCAGCTGTTAGCGTGACCAGAAAGGTGACATGGATGTCTGTCACAAAATGGGGTTTGCCTTTTCTTTCACATTACTTATGTTGCTCTAAGTGTATTTGATGAGGTTCAAACACATGAGGTCTGTTGGAATGACAATTCCTTGTTATTGTCCATTAACATCTATGCAGGGGGAGACTGGTACTCAACAGGGCTGTATGGGGATTTTTTTTCTTTACTGCTGGGTTTGTTTCTTTTTGTAATATATCTTCCTGGAAACTGATTTTGGTTCTCCTGTTGCTGCCTGTGAACTTTAACAAGTAGATAGACTACTGTGGTGGCTGCTGCTGCTGAACAATATTGGATGAGCAGACAGGGTTAGTGCTAAGTTTTAGAACACGCTCAGCATGTGCCCCTTGAAGTCTGGATTCTTTCCTGGGACTTGAGGTCCTTCTGTGAACTGCTGCTGTGGCATTGCCTCTGCTCATTACATTTGATACTGCTGTAAGTATAGAAGGGTGGTTTATTGTTAATAAGCTTCTCTGTTAATCTCAAACACGTACCCTTGCTGTGTAAAAGCTACTCGCAAACTTATACTCCAAATCTCTTCTTGGCTGTGCCTCTTTGTTTCTGTTTGTGCCATGCATTGCAGTGAGTAACATTGTTTGCTGAATCCTGCCAGGAAGAGTGTCTGCTATTCTTCGTAGTTTTCTTTATAAGTTGGCTTCTGTAGTGTTAGTCCTTGTTTGTTTTGGGAAATGAATACTTTGCTGACAATGTTTTTCACTGATACATCATGCTGTACTATTATTGAAAGCCAGTCTCGTCTTCACACTTGGGCAGTTCTCCCTTTGGAAAATATAACAATGTCTAAGAAACCCATGTGGCACCTCTAGTTTTCTGCATAGCTGCTGATGAATCATTGCTAGGAGATGCTCTAAATGAATTTTAAGTTTGCATAGCCCCAATTGTGCTCAAGCACAACTGCAGCAATTAATTCAAATGTGATTGTTGCGAGGTCTGTTTTTGATCCCACCAAAGATGTTCTCAAACAGAGCCCTGCACTGTGAGCTACCAGATCTGAGGGTAGCAAAGCACAAGGATGTGTATTTTGGCCACTTCTGAAACAGAAGCATCTGGATTTTGATTCTGTCTGAAGGTCTTACCCTGTAAAAATAACAGCCATCATAGTACCAGATGAGATCTTCACTTAGCTCCAGTATGTTTATCAAACTGGAAGGCTTTGCTTCCCTCAGTCCCCTGCTTCTGCAGTCTAAAGCTGCTGAGGACTTTCATGAGAATATGTAGTTGTAGTTCCTGTAAATGGGTGAAAAAAATGAACTGCCAGCAGTCATATACTTTATCAATTAGAAGACTGGAGGTGGAAAAAAGAATTATGCCCACCTGTCCTCAACAGTTTCCTGTTTACTGGATTTATTGAGCCTATTCATCTTGACTGAAACATACATCTGGATATGCAGGACTTCATGCTGCTGCTTAATATGTGTGAAGCGGAGGATTTAAAAATCAATCATACTGAGGAGCAACTATTTTCAGTCCTTCACTCTTTCACATTTCTGCCTTTTCATTCTGTTCTCCAAGCTGTGAAAGCTTTTAATTTCTCTGTGTTTGATTGACACCCCAGAGGATGTGACTCATGAGTTAAGGGATGGACAGGAAGTGTTCTGTGGTTTCTCAGTAGGGATACATCTGTCCTGAGGCAATTCTCCTTTTTAAGTGGCAGGGGGCTTTAGTGGAAAGAAAGGAGGTTCAGACTAGGAATTATAAAGGGTATTTAGTAGAGGATTCTAAGAAAAATGCTCCCATAAATTCTTTTTAACTCTGTGCTAATAAGGCCTTGTCAGCGAGCATCTAAAGGTAAAGTCTGGTCAAGTTCGATAAGCGGGGAGAGAAGGAAAGGATGTGGCAACCTAGAGTGCCTTCTTTCACCAAGTTTCTCTGGTTAGAAGAGCCACTTCTCTGGTTTTGACAAGAGGTCTAGAAAGAAGAAGGCAGATTTTATCTACACTAGAAATAAAACCATGCAGTGACCTAGGTTCTGAGACAGAGCTCCATAGGCAATTTTCTGTGGGCAATTTCTTATTCTTTCCTTGGTTTCTTATGCTTGTTCTCATTGTCATGGTGTCAAGATGTCCTGTGGATTTTGCAACTTGAATTAGCTCATGCTGAGTAACTTATCTGAGTATGGTACCTATATGATAACACAGGGGAGGTTCGGGTTGGATATCTGGAAAAGGCTGCAGCCAGGGGGAGGTTGGGAATTGGAACAGGCTCCCCAGGACAGTGGTCATGGCCCCAGACTACCAGAGTCTTAAAAAGATCTATTGGTCAGTTTAATCCTACAGCCTAAGCTGACTAAAACAAGGTATGTTGCAACTATAATGAGTCCATTTATTTCAATATATCCTGATTTAGTTATCTTTCCGTTCCATGGATTCAAAGTCAGCTATAACCCAAATCTATTTTACCCAAGTTTCTATTATTCAGCAGTGCTATCTCTATAATACCTGGAAACAGCCAGAGAAAGAAATGGAGATCAGAACATCAACTGTCATCATCCTCTCCTCTATTACCAAGGCTTATTTTCTTGAAACCTCCATCCCTCCCATCTGAATCTTGTGCGAGTTGGTTTCTGTGTGGGGCAGCTGATTACCTTTCTGTGAGGTCTGTCAGGGGAGGGTCAGATTGAGAGTTAGGGAAAGGTTCTTCACCAGAAGGTGATGCACACAGAGCAGCCTCCCGAGGGCAGCGGTCATGCCACTGAGCCTGCAGGGTTCGAGAAGTGTCTGGACAATGCTCTCAGACATAGAGTTTGAATTTTGGGTGGTCCTTTGTGAAGCCAGGAGTTGGACTCACTTATCCTTCTGAGTCCCTTCCAGCTTGGGGTGTTCTGTGATTCTATGATAACTATTTGGCTTGCTCTGCAGCACAGATCACTGTGATTTATCCCTGTCATTCAACACTACTTGGACCCAAGTCAGATGCTTGTTTCTTTGCAGAGTGCTCTGTCTTGCCCATGAGAAGGTGACAGCTACACTGACGTTTTTTTATTTGCTTTGTTTTTCTCTAGTTTTAAATTCTAGTGTGGTTATCCCTGGCTTCAAAGTTTTGGTTCAAACCTCAAGGAAAGCGCAGAGAGTTTCTGCAGACAGAAATCAGTTCAGCTTTCTGACGTGTCATGGAAAGACTTTTCTTGGGTGCTCATATGTGGAGCCAGTGAAGTGTTTGGAAGTGTCCCTCACCTGCAGACCACTCTTCTGACTGCTTTGTGAGGGAGATGCTGGATGAGTGATCTGTGAAAAGTAAAGCAGCTTGAAGCTTTTCTTGTGATCTTGCCAAGCGGGACAAGTGGCTTCCCTTTTAAACAGGTCAGCCTCTAGGAGGCTTTGGTTTCTTTCCCAGCTGGCTGCTGTGTTAGGGCACTCTGGGAAGACATTCTGTGATGTCTTGGAAAAGTTCAGAAAATGCATATAATGTTTCTCAGTCTTAAATTCTTTCATTACCATTGAAGGAACTTCTGGGATTTTGCTTTTTTATTAAAGAAGACTACAGGTGTGTAGGAATCAAACTTCATAAGCTTATGAACTTGAAGCAAATGAATGCATTTCCTCCAGTTTCCTATGGCTCTAATCTCAATAGGCTTTGATAATATAAGAACAGGGAAAGGACAGCTTGTGGTGATGGACAGTTTAATCTCACCTGCCTGCTGTGAAATACACTGGCCAATCTAGAGAACTGCAAAGTATAAATTGCCTTTTTAATACTGATAAACAGTAAAGGGGTAAACAAAAACTTAAGGAAATATTACATCTTAATTGTAGTTATCTGCTGGGATCAACAAATCTGGTTCATCCCACAACTTCTGTTGTTTATTGAGTCTCTCAGCCCCACAGTAATTATTTCCTTAACCCTTAGTTGGTTTGTGCTGTAATCTGTGGCACAGCAGTAGTTGTATAAAGGCTTGAGGATGAGAAATTCTGTCCATGTTTATTATGAGATCAAAGCAGCTGACTAGCTAAGTATCTGATTATTTTTTTTTTCCAAGGAGTTTGTAAGTAAACTCATAATCTAAATGATGTCCTAATGTAATGTAAAGAAAGAGAAGTAATAGATGATCCTTTCCCCCTCTCTATCCCATTCCTTACAAGAGAATAAGCTGCATTCTATGCTACTTCAGACTGTTTGCACAGAAAAGAGATAATGAGGGAATAGATTGAAAATATGTAACTTGTTTAAAGGCAGAATATAGGGCTGGCAGTGATACTTCAAAACTTCCTCACACCCAGCCTTTTCTTGTGCCCTGGGAAGAAGCAGGATCCTTTCAGAAGCTCCTAGCTGAGTCTTACCTCTCTATCACAAGGCAGAGATGGGTCTTACCAGATTTTCAGGCTGATCTGCTGAAAGAGAGATGGAAAAATCGTACAACCTGTCAGTTTACAATCAGACAGCCTCCAGGTGCCACAGCTTGGGAATACAAACACTATGAAGAGCGCAGATTTGTTTGAGAAGATCTAACATAGGAAAAGAGAATGAAATTGAGACTAGGCAGAATTTCAGAGCCATGTTTCACAGAAGTGAAGACTACAGAATATGACTAAGGAAACAGCAGAAATGATCTTACGAGTGGGGTAATAACAGTGAACCAACTCATGCACAATGCCCGGTAAAGGAGGGGGAGCTTGCTAACCTACCTGGTGGGGAAATTGTATGTCAATTAGTTGATTGCAGTCTAAGGAAAGATCCAAGTGTGCTACCCAAAGATGGACATTTTCACTAATTTCTGCCAGAGGAAGCACTCCTACTAGCACTTCAGCTCAGTCTGATTTCTGTGTGTTGCATTTGCATCTTCTTCTAGTGAATTAGTCCAGAGTAGGAACCTTTACTAACATAGGGTGATCAATTGCATTTGCCTGTAAAGCTTTTTTTTTTATGCCTTCTTTTCCTTCTGCTTCGGGATCCCAAATCCCGAAGCATTTAAAAGAGCATGGTCAGTTACAAGCACTGTAAGAGGGATGGTGGTGGAGATGTGTGGCTGCTTACAACTGGCATGGACAGATGTCATGGCAGCTCAGCGTTTTGAACAAGAGACAGGCAGAGTTGTGCTGTCATGTCTGAGGAATACGATCCCTGTAAGAGGAATGATATCTGCTGTCCTGCAGGGCATCGTGTGGATGGGTGATGTTAGCCTATGAACTTCTTTTCATGACACTTGAGTGGGTCAGTGGAAGTTCCCCAAGGAATTAGCTGCTGTGGTGAGATGGGAAAGGATGGCTGGCCTTGGATAGCTGGCCTCTGTGTCTTAAGCACAGCAGCTGGTGCCTTCCTTCTGCAATTGTTGTGTAGGAGTGTGGGAGGGCAGGCAGGCACAGAGACATCCTTTTCACAGAGCAGAAAGGGGCTGGTCTGGCTGTGCTTGTATGCTTGAAATGTGGAATGAACTTAAATATCCCCTTTAACTTTCTTAGAAGAAATCCCATTTGCATGTTACACCATTATTAGCAGAGACAATGGGACAAACACTGGTCTCCTGTTAATTATGGGAATGCTAATGATATATATACTTCTGCAGTCAAATAGCACTGTAATTCTATTTCCTGTCTTAATTTTGTGCTTTGCTGTTTGAAATGTTAATGAAGCCAGAATTCTCAAAGGTCATCCTCTGAATATATCGGCTTCTTTTTGTTGTTGTTGTTGTTGTTGTTGTTTCAGAACAATTAAAATGAGGTTTTGTTCTTAATGTTGCTAACAATGTTAACTTTTCTGTTTAATTAATGAAGGTGTAGGAACATGTCTTGGCCCTGGTCAGTGAGCTAAATGAGAACAGCTCTGTGTTCTCCAAACCATTCCCTGGCATTTTCTGCCCTGATGTGTGTCCTGTTGCCCTGTTTCTCCCAGAGGCTTCTTTCTCTTCACAGATTATGTGGAAGAATAGTTAAAGGAAAAAAAAGTAACAAGAAAAAAAAAAAACAAACCAGAAAAGTGCAAATTTAGCAGAACTGAGCATTGCATTTTCCATGAGGTCATTTATCATGCTCAGAAAGTTTTGGTTCTTCACAAATAATAAAGGAAAGAACTGGTAATTGCTGTTTTCAGCTAATTGGCAGAACCGTGTCATGCAAAAAGGAGAATTTCTACACTGCCTTTGCTGATGGTACTTGAAGGTTGTTTTAAACTTTCTCTTTCTACTAAATTAAATGATTGTCCCTTGTCCGTGTTTAATGTTAATCCAACAGGTGGGGTTTTCATTTGTTTTTAATACTCTTAGATGACGGAAGTGGCAAGTATGAAGTTTGTTTCCATCAGCTCAATTTGTGTGATAAAGCTCTCCAGGTTTGTAATATGCATCTTCATGCTGTAAGCTAGGTACTGATTTGGCTTTGCAGTCTTTTTCACTGGAAAGCAAATAGAAGCTCTGGATTATTTGGTGCTGCATAACCCTCCATACAGATCTTTTGGGTGCCTCAAATTCTTCTCCTGCAGCCAAAGTTCTCACTGGTTAGAAAGTGCAGAAGCCCTCTGTATGGCTTTTTTAGTTTGAGTTGCTGTCAGTTTCCAGCTCTAGGAAGCTCTCACCTGGCTCCCAGTGTTTAAGTCTCTGATGCAGTGGGGCTGAAAAGGAACTGGCCAGGGGGAGGATATGGAGTGTTTTGTTCCTAATGAATTAATCGAAACTGGAACAGAAGAGGGTAGTGGAGGTTTTAGCTAGCTCATCTATCAACCATATTTGCATGTACCTATAAATCTGTGCATGAGAGGCAAGCCAAGAACTTCTGCAGTAAACTTGTTATTTTTCACATATTTAGATATCGTGATCATCCTGCATGTGGAGGGCAAACGTGTGAGTGGAATTTTACCTGCTTCTAATATAATCAACAGAGAGTTTGCTTACTTCTCTCATACACCGTGAAGGTGACTTTGGTCCACCTCTTACATTTCTCACTTTACAACTGAGATTGTCAGTGTTTTTTAGCTTCACTGCCTAGGGCTGGATAGTTCCTCAAATATTATTTTACTGCACGTGTTTCCACCTACAGCACTGAATTTGCATGTTAGAGCACTTCAAGGGCAACTTCCCAGCCTATAGATCCTGTTGTTCAGGTAGAGGACAGTTAATCAAGTCTCTGAATGGAGTTCAGCGAGCTTTGCACAGGTATTCCTGGTGTGTCTCAGTGTCAAAATGGGGCAATATCCACCCTGTGTTGAACAGCCCTGGATGCAGATATAACAGCTGCTTGGGGAGAAGTCTGTGGCATTTGTAGCTCAAGAACACCTACTCGTTTATAACTGGGGATGTGGCCACATAAACTTCTATCTAACACAGCTGCAGAGACTATAAACCTCTTAAACCAGTTTTTCCAGGTTTGACATCAGCTGTCCATCAAGCGTGGCAGTAGAACTGCCCCAAAACTGGGGAGGAACACCATGCTACTGGTTAATGTCTCCTGCAAAGCTGCTGTTCCAGGAGGGGAGGCAGTTCAGTTATGTGGATGCTTGCTACACTGACACTGGCCAGCTTTTCTTTTTTTCCTCCACTATTATAGATCTAATCATAAAGTCCAGCTTGTACTCAAAGCACTAGCACATCCATCAAGATGCATTATGCTCTCAAGGGCTTTTTATTTGGATTTTTTTTTTTTAAATAAAGGCTGTATATTTGGCATTATATAAGAAATCAGTTTTGAGAGAAGACTGATGTTTTCAGAAGATTTTGGTATTTTATGATATTTACAAAACCCAGAGAAGTGCAGAGGGAGAAAAATATGTCTAACTTTTCTTGAGTACTCCAAATAGTTAAATTGAAGTAGAACTCTTTGTTATTCCCCAGTAAAACAAAAACAAAAGTCTCTTTTGTTTTGTGAGGTAATTATGGATTTTCATGAGTACTCCCTGGTAATCAGGTTTAATGACACTAAACCCAAATCACATTATAGTCATTTTCCAAGGCTATGTTGGAGACATGCCACATTAACCCAAAAGAACAAAGCTCACAGATGATGACAAGAAGAGTAAAAAGACAAAGGGAAGCAGGAAAAAGACAAAGCAGAGAAGCAGGATTCTTCTTACCTGCAGCTCTACCCTTTGCACAATGTGACACAGCTCTAGAGGAATGAGCACTGATAAAAACGTTGGAGAAATAATGTTGTCCTTGAATATTTTGGGAATCTAAGGGATAAATTTGTGTAAGGATTTACTTTTAATTTTATCTTCTTTATTATCATGTCCACTTGATTAAGCTAATAAAAAACCCATGCTGCAGGTTGCGTTATTTTATTTTAATATGCTTTCTCTTCTTGCTTGCCAAGCCTGACCTAGCTCAGTTGCCTAGTGCCAAGGGTTATGGTTTAGACTGTTCTGTGAGCTCGTGAGCTGAAGAAAAAGGTTGTGGCTCGGTGGGTTGGAGGAACTTTCTGTAGGAAACTAATGGGGGAATCTTAGGCCTGCTGTGATGTGTGAGGCGTTAGCAGATTCACATGGAATGATGAAAGTAGATCAATTCTACCACCACACTGAAAACTGAAAATAATGTTGGAAAGCCTGTCTATCCAGGCTGTCCTCCAAATAAAGAGTTGATAGGAATTTCATTGGTGAGGAAAGGATGTGGTCAAGCAGTAGGTAACTTAAAATTTATATGGGGAGCACGCTTTAACATAAATGCATGTTCTGAGTTCTGACAAGGAATGAAATGTGCACACTGGCACACTTGTATCCATATTGCTATTTTGTCACATGCACTTATTAGTGAAAACCTCCTTGTAATTCTTACTACGTGCTGAGTGAGTAAGATAAGTCACAATGTGAATTTTCCTGCACTATAACTTTTGCTTTCTGGCTTCCACAAAGCACCATAAGGACTGCATCTGTAATTAGTGAGTTGTATGCATTGCTGTAAAGTGCTAACCTGCTGTAGCTATTGTCTTCTTGGCTGTACACAACTTTCAAAAATAGAGATCTGGTCTAGGATGTCATTATTCTTTTCTTTGTGGTTCAGAAAAGGAATTCGTTTTCTTTCATAAAAGACCCATTGATCTTTGTGATCTATAAATCATTCTTTCAAAAGAAGCCCTTTGAAATATCAATTCAAGGTATTCTCGCAGAATATCACTTTATAGCTTTTTCTAGTGATGGAAGATAATCCTTGTGCTTATCAAAAAGGAAAATCCATACTATTTTTCATTGAATTTTGTGATTTTAGTAGAAGCTCTCTAAAGGCCCAACATTACCATCTCTAGTCTTGTGTACCATATGAAATCAAAGCCTTTGTGTCAAAACAGCATTTCCTTACCTCCAGCAGAGCCTGAGATGATTGAATTAGAAACAGGACTGTATAAAACAGCATTCCTTGCAGCATCGCAAAGGCTTACCACCTTTTATAAGGAACACTTGTGCCGTGTGTGATTTCTTTCTGTTTTTTTTTTTCAGTTTGTTTTTTATGGAAGTGGTTTCCCATTACTGCAAGCTGCTTTAGGAACCCTGATGAAGCACTTCCTCCATCAGGTGCATTTCTTACACACCAGTTTGAAGGTGTCTTATGTCCTGTGGAACTACCTGATCTTGCATAAACCTGTTCTAGACACACCTGCCTCTACCAAGGCTATATGCCAGTGCTTGCTAAGAGTTTCATATCTGGTGAAACAACTGGAGAGGAGGAGGTGTTGTGTGAGTGGTGTCCTCATGCTCCCACACCGACTGTCTGCAGCTATCAAGATTTTTGGAACAAGTGTGCATTCATGTTTGTCCTTATGCAATAAAGGATAGAGACTTTTCTTTGTATAATCTGAAAACTATGGCTGCATCTTTAAGGAAAGCACAGTGTACGATGACAATGCCTGCCACTATTGCTAGTGGAGGCTAGAGAGCAGGCCTGGGGTTGCTGCCTTTCAGTGGTGTAAGTAATGAGCAGTCCTTAAGTGAACAGTTTAGAACTCCTCAGAGGCCTTCAGAAACCTACTGTACAAACCAAGGAATAAATGCAATGCGGCTCTTTTACATAAATAATCCTTTCTGCTTCTAATCTTCTGATTTATTCCCACGGTGGCTTATTGTTTACAGTATTTATCTCAAGGGATTGCTATTGATCTCCATTGTAGTGCTGAGGAAATGCATTTATCTGCATGAACCTGTATTGCTGGAGATGTGCTCTAAGGCTGAGTGTACAGTTTTCCTCTTTGTGGTGATCACGTCTTATCTTTATTTCTCTTTTCCCTCCTCAATTTATCTTTTGGGTGACTGGCTCAGATCAGCTGGATGTTGGTGTGAAACTGGTGAGACTTGGTTCGTGAAACTGATTAAGAAAGTCAGAAATGCTTCTAATCCTAATCTTACCTCTTCAGTCTGTATCCTATCTGTGGATACGATGTGATTTGGTTGTTTTTTGTTTTTTTTTTTATAGCTTTCTCACAGGTACATCTATACTTCAAGCATGTCCAATGAAACTGGGGCACTCAATAGAAGAGGGGAGAAGATGGTGGTGGGGAAATACTCAAACTGCATCCTTAGTAAAACTAAATAGGGTATTACCAGAGGGTGAGAAAAGGACCAAGATCTGAAACTAGCTGGAGGTCACCCAGAAGGGGGAGGATTTTGTAGCAAACACGTCTCTCTGCCTGTATTCTCCTCTGAGAGGAGAATGTGAGGACTGAAGGCTTGTTCAAAGAGTAGAACCTTCATCACAAGGTTGTCTCATCTAAAACTGCATAATAGAGTGAGAGGCCTCTTAGATCTGATCCTAGAATGAGGGGATTAAAGAGAAAACCACACTTCTATTTCTGTTCATTTGTCCTTCAACATTAGAAACAGTGCAGGTATTTAGATTTCTGTAAGGAAATTTGTTTTTGTTTTTTTACTTGTCTTATTACAGGGTAATGTCAAGGTAAGTGACAACTACCAAAGCTCTGGTATCATTCCCTTGGGTTTTCTCACCCTTAAAAAAGGCAACTGAACAGTTTTTGTGAGACCTGACATCCTGAGGTGATCCTGCAGAAGATCCAGAGCAATCAGATGTGTCTTAGCCCCACTGCACGGGCTGTCACAGCAGCTGGCTCCAGGGGCAAAGGAAGAAGAACCTCCTGGTGATTAACCTTAGGCAAAAAAATCTCCTTGGTCTACAACAGGATGCTGTGGAAGGAGTTTGAAGTCAGATGAGTTCCTTAAAATCATCTGCAGAATTCTCCTTCACATTTCCATAAGGAGGTCAGATGCCAGTTCACTGTCTTACCTGGGACGAGTCAGCCTTCTTGTGCAAATCAGCAAGGCAGTCCATATCTTCTTGCTAGTTGCTCTGCAGAACCAACCTGCTTGTTCTTGTCAGCTGGGTGAATGGGATTTCAGAAAGATGCTTTATGTCTTTGAAATTTTTTTCTGGTTAAATATTATTAATCATCAGAGCTATTCAGTTCTTAAGGTAATTTGTGGGTTTTTTTTTTTTTTCTTTTTATTTTTATTTTCTTCAAATCCATTAAAGGCATGAAATGGAAAAAATTCTTTGGTCCAAGATTATCCAATGTAATTAGAACAGTGTCAGTCATCTTCTAAAATCCTCTCTAAGAGTGTTTTTTTTTACTCTCTTGTTGAAACTTAAATCCATGATATATAGGAAAGATGCAAGTTATTATTTACTCTGTACCTCCAAATATAGTGTATTCCTAGAAGTAGGAGGCATTTGGTTTTAGTTATACAAGTTGAATACAGCTAGTACTGTTATAGGCTGCATCTGTGGGAGGCCTGGAGGTGCTTTCTGCTGGTATCAGATTGACTGGTTGCCTCTGTAGTGTATGAAATCCTCATGTAAAGGGCGACTGTGCAAGAAGTGTGGCTGGGATGTGAAATATGGATTTTGTAGACACCACTACGTGGACCACTGTTAAAATGGTTAGGGTATAGGCCATGAGTTGTACTGGAGATGTTGAAGGAGCTGGGTTTGTTTAGCCTTGAGATGGCAAGGGAGAGCTCTGTTCTGCAGCCTTTCCATTTCCTATATGGTGCCTCTGGAGAAGATGGAGCTAAGCTTCTCTCAGAGATGTGAAAGGACAGAAGTAAAAATAGCTGCAGTGGGATTTCCTTTGGGATGAAGGGGAAAGTCCTTCATAGCGAAGGATCCTCAAGCACTGGGGACAGTGCTTGAAGAAACTGAACTCTCCAGCTTTTGTGAGTTTCAGTTCTGAATGGGACGAAGCTCCACACAACCCAATCCGACTTTGAGGGTGGCCTGCTCTGAGCAGGAGAAAGGCCTAGATGACTTTCAGATGCCCTTTCCAATCTGTATTTTCTATGATTATTAAACTTTTGTGGTGGCTTTTTTTTTTCTTTTTTCTTTTTTCTTTTTTCTTTTCCCCTTGCAGGCTAGCTGCAGTGTTATTATCTGCTTGTAGATTGCCTTTAATGCTGGAATACTTGCTGAGAATCCTTCTGGCCATCAACCAGGCGCTGATTATGACTTGATCTCTTGATTCCAGCTTCAGCTGTGACATTCCAGGCTATGAGGAATAAATTGTTCTTACTACCAGTGCTCGGGATGATAAAGAAACTGGTTTTTTTTTTCTTCTCTGCTTTCGTCGTTAATTTGATTGCAGAAAACCTTATTTCCCATTTTCTATTTTATTCCTGTAGATCTGTTGGTTTGGTGGAAAAGAAATCATAGGATGCTCTTTCCTTTTGCTAGCTCATCACTTCATATTTTGTTCATTCGATTTAGTATTATTTCAAGCAGTATTCATTAATTAGGATTTGGATTGCCAAATGTGACATTGTGCCTTGTGTAATCATGTATCAACATATCCAGGAATGACTGTGCTGTTCAGCAAACTCCACTAGCCGTTTTGCATAGACAAAAATTTCTATAGAAATTAAAAGCAGAGTGAAGCAGTTTTATGCCAGCTGCGTATATCTAGGTTTTCCATGTGTTTCATTCCATTATTCTAGACTCATCTGTTATTATTGAAAGACTTTTTTCCTCTTTCTATGCTTCTCATGACTTTTTGTTTTTAAGTATCGCAATTTGTTCCTCTCTCTGTGTGATGAAGAGACCTCCTCCTAGTTTTCTTCTCAGAAGTTTGACTTGCTCTCCACTTGAATCATAGAAATGAATTTGATTTGCAGCCTGAAGATCCGTAATTGTTCTTTGTCTACATAGCTCACACTCTGTCAGAGGCTGCTGTTTCTTACAAATTGCTGAATACCTGCAGTGTTTTGCCTTCTTTCCCTTTGCAATGATTGTGTAACAGCTTCCACCATTCCCTAACTGTTGTTGCTGTAGTCTGTTCTCTGTTTGCTGAGCTCAGTCTTTGCACTTCAACAAGCCTTTGATACTTCCAGTTGTCCCATGTGAAGTCTTCGACAGGCTTGATTTTACCTACCAAATACCCATTTTCCTTGGCTTCATGAGTTACCAGTCATCTGACAGATGGAACCCTGTTCCTTAGGTGTACCTGGCTGGATTGCTCACTAGCCAAAGAAGCTTAACAGGAGGTTGTGATTTGGAGACATTTCTCCTGCTGTGCCATAAGGGCAGAGGAAGACAGCTGAGCTTTCTCATGAGCCCATGAGAGCTTGTTAACAGCAGGCAGTCATGCAAAAGTCTGTTTTGGAGGACAGAAATAAGTTCTATGAAATATAGTCCAGTACATTATTATTACTGTGGAGCAAAAGAATTCAGGTTTTATTTTTATGATCTGAAAGCTTTGATTTTTGGTTGGACAGAGTGCCTGGAAGGTACTGGGAGAAGCTAAATACCAGTAATAAACACTCTTTAGTGCTTGTATAATTTTTTGGTGTGTTTGTCAGTTTGATTGTCATAACTCAAATCCGTTTGTTCTTAGGTGTTTAGGAACTGCTGTGAGCAGCTATGAGTATAACACATTTATTTGCTCTCTTGCAGGAGGAAGTGTAAGAATACAAAGTTTCCTGGAAGAGACCTTTCCTGAAGTACTGATTTTGGTTTACAGTCTGTGACATGACAAAACCACATTCCTACAACTTTCAGGTGGTTAGTACGTGAACACATCCATCATCTTTCTTGTTAATCTTGACCTGAAGCAGCATAGCAGTGCTTTTCCAGATTGGTAATGAGCTGATTTAAGCTTTATTTGTAGATTATAATTGAAGGTTTGAAAAATGTGAACTCTAATTATTGCAGCTATGGAATGGAGGTAATGGGCAGCTATACAGAGGGCCTCAGAGTGGAATGGAGGATTAAGGAGTAGGATGTCAGTAATCCATTGAATGACTCCGTGCGGGCTTTGGAAGATCTCTGTGGTTCTGTACATGGAGAGCATATGGTTGGCATCCTTCCAAGTGTAACATCTACAGGTAACAGCTCATAACATCAGCTGAGTCTGTGGTGCTGCTCTTGAATGCAGCCAAATAGAAAATGTATCATAGCTAATAATGCACACTGTACATCAGCATACTGATTACATGCATATGATACAGTCTGTAGCTTGGGATCTCTGGATTCCATGGGTTGGAGCATTGGGCAACACCACAGGTTGTTTAGTCACCAGTATGTAATGTATGCTTGCTACTTAGCAAATATGATAAATCCAGTATTGAGTTTAATGATATGGCTTGTTGAGGGAATCGGGCTCACTGAAAGAGAAGGGATAGGAAATGGCATCAAAACCAGCTGTATTCTGAAGTGCTTTGGGGTCCTACTGTTGATACTTTCTGAAGTGCACAAGCAGCAGGTTATTTTTGTTTACTTTAAAGTCTTTTGATTGTTTTCTTTCTCTAGTCACTTCCTCTCAAGGGGAAATAATTTGAGTACCAACTTTACCCATTGCATTTGTTTGTATGTAGCTTCTTCGCCTTGTTCATGTTTTTGCTTGAGGGGAATGTTGTCTTTGGACTGACTAGGAACTCAGATTTTTCTCATATGTCAGACAAAATATTATATCCTTTACAGGGTGGAGAGTGCTGCCATTTAAGATGATGGCACCACCCTCTTCCAAAACTGTTCTATGTGCATTAGGATCAAGTTAAAGAAGTTTTTTTCTGTTGCTTGGACCAAACTGTTTCAATAGTTTTGAACCATTTGCAACCTTATCTTTGTGTATTGTCATTCTGAAGTCAGTTTTGTACTGCAGAAAGTTCTGGAGCTTTTACAGATTTTGTTTTGAGGAACTTCCTCAGTCTGGGAAGGTATTTCTTGTACAGTTCCAATTATATTCACAAATAACTTGCCTTTATGCAAGCCCCTACCAGCTCTGTGCCTCAGCATGCACCATGGTTTTACAGATGAATCCATTAAAATGCTTAGGCTTTCACTGCTGACATTTGTTCTGTTTAATTGAAATAATTTCATCACCTTCTAAACTAAACTTTTATGACACATCAAAACTTTGGAACACTCTCTCTTCAATTATTTATAAGCCTTACAAGATATTTCTTAATTTCCAGTTTAGTTGTCTCAAATCATGTTTTTATGTGACTGTTTTCTCATAATAGCATGCTCTTCATCTTAAGAATGCTGCCTAACCTCTAGCTTTCTAGAAAATACATCTCCTATGGGCTGCAGGATGAATGCACAACACAAACCACTCCATTAAAATGCACAGACCATAACGACGCTATGCTTTTGAAGCAGGAGTGCTTTCAAATAATGCGTGTTTCTTTGTTCTATAACCTGTCCATTGCTGAAAGTCATGTAGTACCTAGAGCTGCCTAAATGAAGATTGCGGTGTAGCTTGACTGTATTACAATGACAGAAAATCAAGGACATGTTTTGTCCTCACTTATGGTTTTTTTCTTCCAATTTACTGAAATCATGGAAGTATTTATGGCTGAACCTGAGCCAGGCTGAACCACACAAGTGGTGTGTCTATTCTGAGAGTTTGTAATTGAATAAAGCAGGAAAACAGGGTAAGAGTTTATTGACAGAACAGTGGTTCTGTGTTCGCAGACTTCAGCACCGTCTTGTATTATTAACTGAAATGTTGCTTCCCCAGCATACAGCTGTTCTATGGCTGTCTTAATCGTTTTGCTTTGTAACCTCTAACAGGGCCTTCAATGTGCTACTAGCAGCAGGGTCATTCTGTAAATGAATCTGATGAAATGTCTGTTTTTTCCTTTTTTTTTTTTTCCCCCTTGTTTGAAGGGGTAGAGAAAAGCACTTCTGCAGCATAAGTACATTTACCTGGATGGAACAAACCCCAAGGGGTGTTGAGTTTTGAAATACAGAAGTCTTTTCTTAGATTCCTACACTTATATCTGGGACAATGAGGAAGAACAGTGGTAAAATTTCTCTGCCTATGCAAGTTCCCTGTCTCTGGGAGTTGAAAGGAGTCAAATTTTGGTTTAGGTTGGGAGGAGTTTTTTTTCTTTTTCTTCTTCTTCCTTTTTAAATGTAGTTCAGCCAGCCATTTGGAAGATGAAGATAAGATAGCACTGAGGTTGTCTGCAGACCCAAGTCAGGAGGACTGATAGTCCTCTCTCTCTGCTCACAACGAAGTGTTGCAGTGTGCACCTCTTGGGATCCATGATGAAGGCATGTATTTGATTCCAGTTTCAGTGCTTTTCTCTTGGTTTCTGAGGCTGTATTCTTGCTAAGGAAGCAGGAAGATGTTTCTGTAGTATTAGAATGAGCGATCAGTGTTGGAACTAATACCTTTGCTGTGAGCTGGGCAAGAGCGCTTCAGAAATGGCACGTGGTTGTCGTTAAGTGCAGTGAAAAGCAGCAGTGTCTTCTAAAAAAAATTAACTTCCAGGATTTCCTGTGGAGCTGACTATTTTCTTGATCTTCATGTAAGTGCTCAGTATTAGTGTTCATAAAAAGATTTTAGTGCTAATCCTCCTGTAGGTTCCTTTGAAATACAATGTTAACTTTTTTTCTTTACTCCCATAAAAGTTCTTAATGTGCCTCCTACGCTTCTTTCAGTGAACACACAGTCTCTGATTTATTAATGCACAACGTGTCCTAGAAATCAGTTTAACTGATTCCCATCCATCATTCAGCACCACTTCTATTATTTTGCAGAGCGGATGTCTTTTAAGCCTATTTTGTATATGCAGGATGATAGTTCTGTCTAACTTCTTTGAAAAAGAGATAGAACTCACCCGTTTTATTATTTATGATTGAAGGGTGCATTGGTAAGAGCAGAGCCAGAAATCTACTTTCCATAAAAATGTTGAATGCTGTTTTTTAGAAGCTGCCTTTCATTTACACTTCTTAAGTTTTAGGAAATAAATTTAATGATCAAGAAAGGACTGGCAACACCAGTTAAAACAATGTTTAAGGCCAGGTCTGTGTACAAAAGCAAGGTCTGTAATCATACATTGTGCTTTACAAATTAATCTAAACTGAAAAGTTATTTCTTGGAGGCCTGGAGCAAAGCTGATACTTATCCCAGGAATCCTTCCGTTCTGCCATGTCATGTCTGTCCAATGCTCCTAGCTGCCTGTCTTCAGGCACTGATCTCTGCTGAATACAAAATGCATTGATTGTCACTTCTGCTCTGTGACATTATTGAAGCTTATGTAGAAGGATGTAGAGCTAGTATTTGTTATGCTACGTCAGCCGTAACATAGTGCCTGTACCAAAACAATCTCATGGTCTCTGATGTTCAAAAGCAAGCAATGTCAGGGGAACAAAGACAAGCCTATTACTTGAGGACTTGTTTCATTTGGAACCTCCCCTAGCTAAATACTCCCTGACCTACATCTGGAGCTTGACTGCAATTAGGAAATAACTATGTCTGCTGTGTTGAGCAAATCAGGAGAGAAGCTCTCAAAACAAGTCAGCAGTGGGTTATACCTAAGCTAGAGATACTTAAAGCAGAATCCAGCAGTTCACACTCAAACAAAGAAAGTGAGAGACATGATAACTTTCTGGTGCTTAATCCTACACCCTGCTCAGAAAGCTGACTGAAAACAGTTCCCTTAAAGCAGACCTCTGTGGGTTTGCTGATGGAGAAGCTGAGTTACCAGACTGATCCATAATCAGCAGTATTATGCACTGAGACAGTTGGGATGGCCCATGCTAGAGTCAGGCAGCCTCTCATCGTTAAGTAGGAGTTTGCAAAGCCTCAGATTAGTTACAGTCTGAGTAGGAATTAACTCTGTTTTTCACAGGGATTAAATCTCAGTGAGACTCCACTAGCAGGACTCCTTTTTGCTCTCTCACAGTGAGGTGGTGTCCACAGCTCTGTATCTTTTCCCAGATCTTGTGGTGTTGATGTGTTTATAACAAGCAGCAGCACTGAAGTTAGCTAAGAGGCAGGTAGCGTGTTGGCACTGAGGAGAACTTCAGCAAGCAGTTCGTGGCCATCCCACACAATTGACACATTGCTGCGGTATTCAGTTTGCTCTGTATAAACTGTTAAACAACGAGTTAGGATTGCCAGCAAGCATTGTCAGTTTGGGAGTATGAAAATGTGTGCATCAGCATCTCTAAAATAAGAGAAGTAGAAGCTTTGAGTCTGGAAAAGATTTACAGATAGGCAGCACCCACTTGCTTTAATCAAGACTGCAAGAGAAGAGCTGAAGGTGACCTGTAAGGGTATAAAAGCTGATGTGTGTAATAGCAGAACAGGGATTAAAAGACCTGAGGAAGGGAGCTGACTATCAATGCTTGCTAGTGAGAAGAGGAAGCTGCAGCTTTTGGATGAGTAGAGACCTCTTCACTATTCAGTAAGAACCCATACTGATTGAATGCAGTTTCCTCCTTTCTGGCTAAACAGAGACAGATGGAATATTACAATGAACTTCAGCCTTTTACTGCTTTAGTCAGTACAAAATTAGAGGGAACAGGTCAGCCTTGTGAATGCAGAGGAAATAGTTCAGAGGTGCAGCATATGAACAGCATAAGAACAACAGCATCTCCTTTTTCGTAAGATATATTATTCCTGTTTAGAAGCAGATTCTGGGCTTCGTGAAGCCCCAGAGGGTGTCTGTTGTGAACTCTGGAACAGGTAGATGAATGGTGGCTGAATTTAACTAATATTTAGCATAAAGAAGCCTTCATTAACTGATGAACTGAAGAAGAACAAAGAGAAATCGAGGTTGAATAACCCCGCTTCTCCTCTGAAAGGGAGAGCAATGACATGGAAATCAAATGACATACTCCTTACATGGGAATAAATTTCTGGCCATTGTGCTGAACAAAGATATCAGTGCTTGATTTGTTTTCCAGGTTGTACCTGTGCTGGCAAACTTCATTTTTGACAAGCTATTGGTAGTTGCTGGTGCTAGGATTCATGGGTGGTTTATGCCAAAGGGTGAGTCCCACTCTTGGCATTTGAGCTCTGTGCTTGCATGCAATGTAGTTGTCAACATTTGGGCTCATGACCTTACTCTGACTGACACATCCTATCCTATGCCCTGGAAAACCCATATGTGCACAATCCACTGTTGAACAGAGTTCATAGAGAGGACATACTATTCGTATAAAACTTGTTTTGAAATCTTTGGTCTTTGCCCTTTAAATATTTATTTGTAAGTTTATTTACAAGTCTGTACTCTGTGTCCATTTGTGTTTTGTTGATAAGTGACAAAACCAGATCTCAGTGCTCACGCTTGTTTACTTCTAGTAGATTGTGTGATATAGGTGCTAGGAGAGGTGAATCTATTGTAAAACAAAACAAAAATATATTTCATTCAAAAATGAGCTTAGATAATTCTTCCAGTGATTAAAACTCCTTTGCATTGCATCCAAATATGAAATCAGGTAATAGTGCAATGTGTCCTAATCAAAGTCAGGGGTCACTTATTAGATGATCTCTTCATTTGACACAAATAGTATGTGGCCAGATAGTAGGGGACAGACAATTGCTACAAATAAAAAAAATACAACCGAAACCAACTTCAACCTAAACCAGCCTTTAAAAGTCAAGTCATTGGAAAGATGAATCCTGATGTACTTAGTCTGAGATTAAAGGCACCAGGCCAGAGTAGATAGAATACGCTGTGACTGATGAACTGCAGCTAGTCAGCTCCAAGTGTAAACAGTCACGTAAGGGACAAGGTGGGAGAACTGCATGCAGAGGTTTGGCTAGTACTTCAGGTTGCTATGTAAACTTGAGTGGCAGAGAAGAACTAGGACAGGTTTTACTCTTATGACAGCAATGTGAGTCATGCCGAAAAAACCTTCACAGCACACCTTTGTTTTTCCTGGTAAATAGTTTCAAAGGCTGAATGTGAAATTTGAATGCAAGTGGTTATTATTCCATTAAAAATAAAGATGTACTGCATCTGGCTTCACTGTGTATCCAGGCAATTTTAACATTTTTCCAGATCAAAATTGCACCAAGAAAACTTGTGCGAGAAACTTGCACTTACTCAGGAAAGAAACATTATTTGCCACTAGATGCTGAGCTGAATGTACAGATGCTGCTGCTTCGCCACATGTGAAGTTCTTCTGTGTTTTATAGTTGTCTGATTTTTTTTTTCATGTGGATGTACTTTTCTTTTGAATGTATTTTCTCCATTTCTAAAGAAAGATCAACAAGTATGTGGCACACTGACATATCAGCAGTTATACAGGACAATTTTCCATGAGAAGGATGCCAATTAAATTTGAATCAAAATGCATTTGAAATTGCGCTTGCCTTCTGGTGATATGTAACAAAAGTTAATAGCCTATGAAAAGTGGGACATGTGTATGAAGTTTAGCCTTTTGTGGTGTGGCACTCAGGAAAATACTCTTCAAATTCATGTTGTGGAATTTCACAGTGCAGTGGTTAATAAGTTTTTCTCTATTTCATTCCCCAGAGATAGAGTATACCCTTGGAGAAGAAATGTTGAATCACAGTCTGGACCAGTGATTGAACACCTGGTGGGAAGGCAGGGCCAACCCAGGGGAGCTCAGGTGCAAGCAATGAACCTGAGTGATTGAGAGGACTGGAGCCAGGATCCACCCCTTCCAACACCTCAGTTAAGGGTTGGTGGTGGAGGTGCGGGTATCTTGCTGGAGATCCCTGCTTATCTGAGGTCTTCTGAAGGTAAGTAGTTTCTTTTCTTTGTTTTTGTGGCCATTGTGTTTGAGCAAATCCTCGCTTGTTGCAGCCTGGGATCTTGCTGCTCTGCTGTCACAGCTGTGCTTTCCATTGTGTTACAGCCCTAAACTGTGCTCTTAGTCTGTGGTAGTTCTATGGGCTCCTTCCAGATCTTATTTAAAAACAAATGGAAAATGGGAGAAGTAGATATGGGAGTCAGTAAGTTAAGGTTACAGAACATCCAGCTTCCAGGAGAGGTGTGCGATACAAAGGTGTTGACTGGTTTTCTCACTTGCTTAAGTCTCCTTTATCTTCAGGAGGGATTTGGTTTGTTGTTTATCTATCAAAGGATGATGGCAGGAGGAAATTTCTTAAGTACTTGAATTTAAGAAGATCCAAGTACACTCACCTTCTAGGGGTTTGCTATTTACTGGTGTGGATACCTTTTCCCTTCTTAGTTTCTTGTCCCAGGGAACTCCCTGGTGTAGCCCCCAGCTGCTCTAGAAAACTCAGTGCGCAGCTGTAGTTGTGGATTCCAAATTCAGTGACCAAACTTACAAGGTTTTCTTCTTGGGTTAGAGCCATGCTTTTCAAGCATGTGTGTGCAACTTCATCAGATCTGTTTCGTTTTCAGCTGATTATGATTATGTTTGTACGTGAAGCCCTGTTGCAGGATAAATGCAGAAGTAACACAAAATGAAGTTGTATCAAAGCAAAAGAAAATGTTTGGACTTCACAGTGTCGGCAAATTAAGGCTGAGTGAACTGGGTCTGTTCAGCCTTGGGAAGAGAAGACTGAGAGGGGACCTGATCCAGGTCTATAAATATCTAAGGTGTGGGGGGCAGAATGGCGAGGCCGGACTCTTTTCAGTGGTGAGTGGAGACAGGACAAGGGGAAACGGCTGGAAACTGCAGCATAGGAAGTTCTGCACAAACATGCGCAAGAACTTCTTTACAGTGAGGTGACGGAGCACTGGAACAGGCTGCCCAGGGAGGTGGTGGAGTCTCCTTCTCTGGAGATGTTCAAGACCTGCCTGGATGCCGACCTGTGCGACCTGCTGTAGGGAACCTGCTTTGGCAGGGGGGTTGGTCTCGATGATCTCTGGAGGTCCCTTCCAACCCCTACAATTCTGTGATTCTGTGATTCTGTAATGTGTATCGCCTCCTTTGCGTTCCTTGATAGGCAACAGAAGTTCAGGCTTTCTGCTTTTGCTGTGCTGTTTGTTACAAGGCTATGCTGCCGAAAGAGAACTGTGGCTTCTTTCTCCTGTTTCCATTTCTTTTTCTTCTGTTTGTGGATCTTCTCTTTGTGAATGTAGTTCATCAGCTGGGTGTATATGAAGAGATGCAGCTTTGACAGCTAGAAATATATGGTTCTTCAAGCACAGCTGTTGAGAGGAGAATGCTATCTATGCTTGACAACTTATTACTCGGCCGTGGAGTAGCTTTTGATTAGTTTTAGGGTAATGTAGACGTTCTGCAGGTAAGAGGAGGTTCATGTAGAATTGGGATAAATGTTCTTAATAGGCTTTTTCATTTGATGAAGCAGTAATAATGAACTTGCAATTATTGTGTATTTATTTCTAGACAAGTCAATAATTTGCTTCCAAAGTGACTCAGTTATGTCTGGCCACTCATAATGAAAAGCTTTATTCTGATAAATTTACAGCACGTGTCTTTTAATCTCTCATTGAAGACTGAAGTATAATGCCTAATGTGGTTCTTCCTTGTTATGTTTTGCTAAAAAAGTACTTGTCTTTGTAGTTCTGAAATGGATTAAATTAAACTTCACAGTACTGCTGTGAAGAGAGGAGGTAGGAAGTGCCCAGGATCATTGAATCATCACTGGAAAGCAGTTTAGCTCTTCATAAACACTCTGGTAATCTCAGTGTACTAACCTGTGGGCAGAACATAAACAAAATGATATAAAATCCAATTTAACTTCAGGCTCTTTTCATTTCATAAACAAGAAGAATTTGTGGATCTGCATAGATGCAATAGAATAAAACATGTAATGCAAGCCCTTTTTTGTGGATTTAGTTTAACCAATTTCAGCCATGTGCCCAGTCACCTGAGGGGGATGCTCCAAGAACTACTGAAATCACAAACCTCTTAACTAATTTTGTTGATGCTAATTTAAATTCTTGTAATAAATTTCCACTAGAAAAAGGTCAGAGGGAAATGAGAAATACTGGTAGTTAATGCTCAGGAGATATAGAACTAGTCTGATTTGCTGGGGAGCTTGTGCCTTTTAAAATTCCACACTTATGAGCAGTCCTATGAATGTTTTGGTCAGTTGCTGCCATTTAATGAAATCTTCTGAATTCATGGCATCCTTAAGAACCCTGCGGAGCATCTAGTTGATGACAGGACTTGGACCAAATGACTCAGTGTCTCTGGGTGATGGACGACTGAGAAGTCTGCTTTATAAAAGCTCTGTGACTTCAAGGCTGTACGCACACAACTTAGTTGTCATACCAGCACTTCTGTATCTGAATGTGCTGGAGCAAGATGCCCTTGGATGGAGATGGAAAGCCACAAACTTCATATTGAAACATCCTCATTTGATGGAGGGATTCATTTGGGAATTAGTAATGAAAACCATGCTTGTGACCTACCGTTAACACTAGAAGGAAAGTTTTTGGAAGCCAGGTATGATGAAGGCCTACAGCTTGATTCACTTGCCTATACGTCCACAAATGACCTTATTTTAAATGACTTAAGATATCCAATCTGACCTTCAGCTGCTGCTCCAGATCTGCCATGTGACTGTCTCTGATACTGTAGAGAATCTCAAAGGCTTTTAACTGACCCACACTCCTTGAAGAGTAAGGTGGGAAAGTCTGCTTGTTGCCAATGCAAAGATGTTATCATGATTGCTCTTTCTTAAAAGCTTTGCTGTGGAAGAACAGCTTTAGTTAAAAGCTCAGTTTGGTGGGGCTTCTATTTATAGAGGTCACCTGGAAGATAGCAAGTATCAGCAGTACTCAATCCTTGGCTAGACTAGGTGTTCTTCAGTACTGAGCTAGGATGTTCTAGGTCCTTCATTTATTTATTTATTTCTGACCATTTGTGCTCTCTAGACAACTGTTATATTTGGATAGGTCTCAGGTTGAAGATCACTGCAGTCATTCACCCTTCCGATCATCCTGGACATCAGATTCGTGTGAAAATGAAATTGCCTTGTCATGCTCATTTCTGAATAGAAATATTTTGCATGCCTCTTATGTGTGTAACTGGGCTTTGGGTCACAGAATCACCCGGGTTGGAAGGGACCTCAAGGATCATGTAGTTCCAACCCCCCTGCCTAGCAGGGCCACCAAACATACACATTTAGAACACTCAAGATTTTATTCTTTAGCTGTGGCAGAGTACATCATTGATTTATCTGTCTTGAGTGTTTGAAACTGCAAGGAAGAGCAATTTTCACAATATGAGTGAGAAACCTGAGATTGTGGGTTCCTCAGCACAGCAACTGCAGAACTACGTATGGTGACTAGCTAGTTAGAGGTTAAGGTAACTTGGTCTTTTTAATTTAAAAATGTAATGTGAGATAGTAAGTTGAAGGAAACACTGTATGGTTGTACACGACACTGGGATAGGGGACTTGCACTCAGTGTTACAGGAACTCGCCACAAGCAAATTTTACTGGCTCGTTAAAAACTGCCTTATTAAGAGCATGGTGAAAAATGGGTATTTAAGATTATTTTTTGAGTACAGAAATAATTTACTTTTAATGAAAACTTTATTTCTTGACCATCTTAAGCTATACGTCTTAAACCCTGTTTTACTTGCTCTGTTATTACCAGAAATGCTGTGCAGTGAAACATGAAGTACTCTTAAAAAAAAAAAAAAAAAAAAAAAAACCATTATTGAAGTCTTATATGGGCACTTGATGTTGAAACATCTTTACTAGCAGTTTATAGTCACTTAAAATGTCACTGTCCTATAAGGTCAATTGCTTTTGCAACTTCACTAATGGGAGTTACATTGCCTGCCCTGTATTGCATGAAATCTTTGTATACTCATTTAGAGTCACATGCTTCTTCTGTTTTAAATACTCTTACATATGTTATAGGAACTAGAACTTTTTAAGCAGGCTTTTTAAAATCTGATGTAACTTTTTGTACAGTCAATGAATATACAGATGATATAGTATATCCAGGAGCTTGGCTGAAGTAGTTATTATACTGGAGTAGGAAAGAAGGATGCTCACCCTACCCTGGGCTCACATGGGAAACTCCAGTGGAGTGGATCTCCAGAAGAGATCCTTCCCACCTGCAGTCAGCTCTTAACTGGGTCTAGGAGAGGTGCAGCCAGGCTCTGCCCATTCCAGCAGCACAGCTGAATTGCCTTCACCTGTGCTCCTGTGGCTGACTCAGTGCTCGCCTCAGGTGATGAATGAGAGTTTCAGGCTATGATTCAGCAGCCCCATACTCTTTTAAATCATATTTGCCTTCCCTTTGTTTATTTCCAGAGCTGTTAGAGGCACATAAATGAAAATGCTTTTGTAATATAATTGATGTCTGCCTATAACGTGGATCTTGTCATACTCAACTTTTACCTCTGTTCTTATATCATTCTACTTTTTTAGCAGAGTTGAAGAGGATAGTGTCTACTCTTGATAGCTCGGGTACAAATAAGGATCTATGGAGAGTCCTAAATGAAATCATTTATCTGCTCTAAAACTATACTGCGAGGACCGTTATGCTTTCAGCAGAGATTTGTAGGGGAGGAGAAGAGATCAGAATGAAAAACTGAAGTGATGAGTCATATGACATACTTGCGTACAAGCATCAATAAATAGACTTTTCAGGGGCATTTGTTGGTATGTACTCCTCCCGAGTGAGTACAGAGGTATGCTGTCTGCCAGTGCCCATTGGGTGGTTCAACATGCAGCTACACACACTAGCTTAACAGAATGCACAAAATGTAATTCCTGGAGGCATAAATACATGTACTGAGAATATAATTCCTTAGGAGCAAGCAAACGGATTGTTTGACTCAAATTGTTTCTTAATTGAAACACGAAACAGCTCCTCTTTAATCTTCAGACTACTTGAAATCATGTCTAGTAGGGAATATATGAACGTCAATATATGAACTGCATCTTTGAGGAATGATGTCTCTACTTTTTTTTCCCAGTAACAGATGCCATTTGGATTAACAAATAGGGATTCTTTTCACAGCAGCAATATCTGATGAGGTTATCAAATTCTGTGAAATTAAAGAGAATGTGACAGT
Source organism: Tetrao urogallus (assembly GCF_951394365.1). NCBI lineage: Eukaryota > Metazoa > Chordata > Aves > Galliformes > Phasianidae > Tetrao > Tetrao urogallus. Next base: position 7,627,343 of record NC_136820.1, on the reverse strand, counting down.
GACATCAATCAGATGTTATTGCTGCACATACAAATTCATTTGCTAGCCCAAGTGGTAGTTCATTTTTGTACAGCTGGGAAATTCCTTTCAAGATTTGCTAGTAGCTCAGCAGCGTTTGAGTGGATTTGTGTACATAAATGACTTATACGGGTGGCAGTACAAAGCCATACAAATCTGGAACTGTTTGCTCCCGATCTGAGGCTTTCTATCATCAGAGCTTTGTCTTTTTGGGCTGTGTTAGGCATGAGGTGCATAATATCAAGTTGAAACTTGCCTTGGTAGATTCACAGATCATGGAATCACAAGGTTGGAAATGACCTGTAAGATCATCTAATCTAACCGTCTTCTCATTACGCTGCTACCACAAACTAAACCACATCTCGCAGCTCCTCATCCAGACGCCTCTTGAACACTGCCAGGGACGGCGACTGCACCACCTCCCTGGGCAGCCATTCCAGTGCCTGACCACTGTTTTTCCTCATGTGCAACCTAAACCTCCTCTGGTACAACTTGCGGCCATTTCCGTGGGTCCTGTTCATTGCCTGGGAGAAGCCAAACCCCTCCTCACCACAGCCTCCCTTCAGGAGGTTGTAGAGTGCAATGAGGTCTCCCCTGAGCCTCCTCTTCTCCAGACTGAACAATGAACAATCCCAGCTCCCTCAGCTGCTCCTCATAAGACTTGTGCTCCAGATCCCTCACCAGTTTCATTGCCCTTCTCTGGACACGCTCCAGGGCCTCAACATCTTTCCTGGAGTGAGGGGCCCAAAACTGAACACAGTGATGTTTCACCGATGTTTTTGTTAAATTCCATGTAGGTCTGCAGTATCAAATTTCAGTCTTGATTAAACCTACATCAGATTATAGTCTGGAGCTACAGTTTTCACTTTCATTTTATAATGGAGTAGGTATCAGGTTTAAAACATTGCCTTGTGTCCCTAACGGTTAGGGGATGTTCAACACTAGACTTTTGTTGTAACCTTGCCTTTATAGTTTTAAATGGTAATTGCACTAGTGGCTATTTTATACACTCAAGTGTAAGTGCTCTATATGTGTATAATACCTGGGCTTAACAGTTGTCTTTGTTCAGAGCTGTATCAGGCATAGCAACAGCTCCTGCAAGTCAAAAGCTTTTACCTTGTGAATACCCTCCTTGCCTCTCTTAGTTGACCTTCTCTTAGCAAAGAGGTTCCCAGCAGGACTCAAATATCCTGCATGTGTTTCTCATTTTGTAGTGGAGCATTGCAACTGCAATGTCCTCTCGTGCTTTGAGGCTTTGAAGAGCTCCACTTCCTTATGGCTGCTTTTAGATGAAAAAATAAAATGCGATTGGAACAACAACAACAAAAAGCCAGCAGACTCTCTAGCTTTGCATTAGCACTCCATGTATTGCATTCATTTTCTGGGCTGTGGTTGCACTAATTTCACAGTGCTTTCCAATATTTAGTAGGTCTTAATCAAAAGAATCTTGGTCTTTTCTGTTTCTAGCTGTTCTGGATTTAGAACAGTCTAGAAATTAAACAATGTCCTGATCTTTCCTTAATGGCAAATGAGGGACGACTACTCATCTGTGTGAGCGTGGTCGAACTGTGGCCCTGATTTTAATCCATGGAGGGAACATCCTTCCATCCATGCTGTTATTGGGACATGAGAAATCAGTTTATTCTGACCAGATTTTAGGAGAAAAAAAGAAAAGGAAATATCTTGACCATTGCGCTTTTTTTTTTTTTTTTTTTTTTTTTTCCCTAAAGCACCCTGTGAAGAAAAAGCACAAATTCTGTTCATTTATGGAATCAGGGGCATCTCAATATGTTTTTGTACTTGTTAATGAAATGGGATGGCTGCTTGGATATTCAGAAATTGTGGTTGTGTCACGGAGTTGACCAGATCAATCTATGTCCGTGACAGGGGCGACAGGCCTCTGCCCTCCCCCCCCCACCCCAGTCCCACAAAAATGGGAAGGAAGGAAGGGAGGAAAAGAACAGCGGCAACAATCTATGGAGGAAAACTTATTTTACTATAATATCGGAATACAAAATAACACAATATATACAATTTAATTGAAATTGAGATTAATAAATCAGACAAGATGAGAGAGAGAGAGTTCCCGGGACCGATTCAAACCTGAAAAAGCTTGGAACGGCTAGGAAAGCACCCTCCAGCACCCACTGCAAGGCAGCAAGAGAGCGCCCCCCCCCACCCGGAAGGGCCAGATCCCGTGACTGCTGTAATGTACAGGGATAGGTACTTGGAACTGGGGCAGTGACACTTTAATGCCCCGTACACTACATGATGTTTTGATGTGGAATACTGAAACCCAAAACCAAAAACAAAAAAAACATAGAACCATGACATTCCACCCCTTATTCTACATCGTTACATCATGCTTAAAATATATATACATATATACAAACAAACAAAAAAATGATTAAAATGCATTAGTCACACATGGCTATATATATATATATATATATATATATACACATAGAATTACTGACTGCACTCCCCCGGCATCAAGTTTCCTTGTGGTACACATTGGACATCCCCATTCTTCTGCATTATCCACCAAGTGGATCCTGGTCCCTGGGCAAAAACTGTACCACGGAGAGGTTTGCCCTTTCCAGAAGCTGGAAGAACCCAAACTGCCTTTCCTAACATGTTTTTTACATGTACAACAGGGACTTTATCTCCCTCTACGGTATGTAGGGAACTGGATTGGTTAGGACCATCACGATTGATAGATCCTCTGGTATTGACTAACCAGGTGGCTTCTGCCAAATGCTTCTCCCAGTGCTTAAATGTTCCGCCACCCAGTGCTTTTAGCATCGTTTTTAACAATCCATTGTATCGTTCAATTTTACCAGAGGCTGGTGCATGGTAGGGAATATGGTAAATCCACTCAATGCCATGACCTTTGGCCCAAGTATTTACAAGAGAATTTTTGAAATGAGTCCCATTATCTGACTCAATTCTTTCCGGGGTGCCATGTCGCCACAGGACTTGTTTCTCGAGACCCAGTATGGTGTTTCGGGCGGTAGCATGGGGTACTGCATATGTTTCGAGCCACCCAGTGGTTGCCTCCACCATAGTAAGCACATAATGCTTACCATTGCGAGATCGTGGCAAGGTGATATAATCAACCTGCCATGCCTCCCCATATTTATACTTTTGCCATCGCCCTTCCTCCCAGAGAGGTTTCATCCTCTTGGCTTGTTTGATGATGGCACATGTTTCACAGTTATGAATAACCTGTGCAATGGCATCCATAGTTAAGTCCACCCCTCGGTCTCTAGCCCATTTGTATGTTGCATCTCTCCCTTGATGACCTGAGGTCTCATGGGCCCATCGAGCTAGAAATAATTCACCCTTGTTCTGCCAGTCCAGGTCTATTTGAGCCACCTCAATTTTGGCAGCTCGGTCTACCTGATGGTTGTTTTGCTGTTCTTCAGTAGCCCGACTCTTGGGCACATAAGCATCTACATGGCGCACCTTTACAACTATAGTCTTTGTTCGGGCAGCAATGTCTTTCCACAGTTCAGCAGCCCAAATAGGTTTACCCCTTCTTTGCCAGTTATTTTGCTCCCACTGCTGTAACCACCCCCATAAGGCATTTGCTACCATCCATGAGTCAGTGTAGAGATAGAGCATTGGCCACCTCTCCCGTTCAGCGACATCTAAGGCCAGTTGGACAGCCTTTACCTCTGCAAATTGGCTTGATTCGCCTTTCCCTTCAGTGGCCTCTGCAACTTGTCGGGTGGGGCTCCACACAGCAGATTTCCATCTGCGATGCTTTCCCACAATACGACACGATCCATCTGTGAACAGGGCATATTTCTTTTCGTTCTCTGGTAGTTCATTGTATGGTGGGGCCTCTTTAGCACGAGCTACTTCTTCTCCTGGTGGTGTTCCAAACTTTTTACCTTCAGGCCAGTCCATGATGACCTCTAGGATTCCTGGACGGCTGAGGTTCCCCATCCGTGCTCGTTGTGTAATCAGTGCAATCCACTTGCTCCAAGTGGCATCAGTAGCATGATGGGTGGAGGGAACCTTTCCTTTAAACATCCAGTTCAGCACTGGCAGTCGAGGTGCCAGAAGGAGCTGTGTGTCAGTACCGACTACTTCAGAAGCAGCCCGAACCCCCTCATACGCGGCTAAGATCTCCTTTTCAGTTGGAGTGTAGCCCTCTTCCGACCCCCTGTAGGCTCGACTCCAGAATCCCAGGGGTCGGCCTCGGGTCTCTCCTGAGGCACTTTGCCACAAACTCCAAGTAGGACCGTTCTCTCCAGCAGCAGTGTAGAGGATGTTCTTTATACCCTGTCCCGTCCGTACTGGCCCTAGGGCCACGGCACGGGCTATCTCCTGTTTAATCTGTTCAAAAGCCTGCTGCTGCTCAGGGCCCCATGTAAACTCATTTCTCATTCGCGTCACATAATAAAGGGGACTTACAATGAGGCTGTAGTTTGGAACGTGCATTCTCCAAAAGCCCACTGCACCCAGAAAAGATTGTGTCTCTCTTTTGCTAGTGGGTGGAGACATAGCAGTGATTTTGTCGATCACATCTGTCGGGATGTGACGATGGCCATCTTGCCACTTTATACCTAGGAATTGAATCTCCTGGGCAGGTCCTTTCACTTTGCTTCGCTTAATAGCAAAACCAGCACTCAGAAGAATTTGGATTATTTGCTCTCCTTTCGTGAAGACTTCTTCTGCTGTATCGCCCCACACAATGATGTCATCAATGTACTGCAGGTGCTCAGGAGCACTGCCGTGTTCCAATACAGTTTGGATCAACCCATGGCAAATGGTCGGGCTGTGTTTCCACCCCTGGGGCAAACGGTTCCAGGTATACTGAACGCCCCTCCATGTGAAAGCAAACTGTGGCTTACATTCTTTGGCCAAAGGGATGGAAAAGAAGGCATTAGCAATGTCAATGGTGGCATACCATTTGGCCGCTTTTGACTCCAGTTCATACTGGAGTTCTAACATGTCCGGCACAGCAGCACTCAGTGGGGGTGTGACTTCATTCAGGCCACGGTAGTCCACCGTCAGCCTCCATTCTCCACTGGCTTTACGCACTGGCCATATGGGGCTGTTAAAAGGCGAGTGAGTTTTGCTGATCACTCCCTGGCTCTCTAGTTGACGAATTAACTTACGAATGGGGAGCAAAGAATCCCTGTTGGTGCGGTACTGCCGCCTGTGCACCGTTTTTGTGGCAATCGGTACCTGTTGCTCTTTTACTCGCAGCAGCCCCACAACAGACGGATCTTCTGACAGGCCAGGCAAAACAGACAGCTGCTTAATGTTGTCTGTGTCCACAGCAGCTATTCCAAAGGCCCATCGATACCCCTTAGGATCCTTGAAATGCCCCCTTCTGAGATAATCTATACCTAGTATACATGGAGCCCCTGGGCCCGTCACAATAGGATGTTTTTGCCAGTCCTTACCAGTGAGGCTTATCTCAGCCTCCAACACAGTCAATTCTTGAGAGCCCCCGGTCACTCCAGAAATATGGATTGATTCTGTCCCTTCATGACTCGAGGGCATCAGAGTGCACTGTGCACCAGTGTCCACCAGGGCCTTATATTTCAGTGGTTCTGATGTGCCAGGCCATCGAATCCACACAGTCCAATATACTCTATTATCCCTTTCCCCCCCCTGACTGAGGGCAGGGCCCCCCTATTCGTTACCTGTGGTAACTGGAGCAACTGCACTGGTGGTTGATCTGCCTTGTAATTCTTTCACCCGGGCTCGTAGTACAGGAGTAGGTTGACTGTGCCACTTCCTCATGTCTTCTCCATGGTCACGTAGGTAATACCATAAGGCAATTCGTGGTGTATTATCCCTTACTTGAGCCGGAGAGCGTTTGCCTCTAACAGCTGAGATTTTTGATGGTGCACGTAAGAAGGAAGGTTCATTGTCTTTAGTTAGGTGGGCTCGCCAAAATTTCATCATCTCCTTCACCTCCTTCGCTAGACTCATTTGATTATCCTGATCTTCATCAAGCGTCTCTGATACTGCTACAGGTTTGTCACGGTTAATCAGTTGAGACACTTGCTCTGTCATTTTTGATACAGCAGCAACGGCAGCATGAATTGGGGACAGCAATTGTTCGTAGTTTTGGAGCGTAACAATTAATTCATAAACTAAGGGCGTTCTCTGTTGTTCTTGGTATCTGTCACATGCTGATGTTAGTGTAGCGGCATATTTGTCCGGTGCTGTTGTCACGATTTTCTGCCATATCTCAGGCGTTGTCCTCACTTTTTCAGGGTCGCGGTTTTGTTGTGGGTGGTTAGGAACAAAGTTAGGGTCATACAGCATTTCCACCACGCCTATTTCCCTCAAATACTGGATCCCCTTTTCAACTGTATCCCATTTCTTCATCGCAATCTTCAAGCCATTTTTGAAGGGATACTTTTCCTTCACGGCTGTTAACACTCGTTCCCAGAGGGAGGCAGCCTCATCCGAACACTGACTAATTCCTCTATCAATAGCTGGATCTCTGGCAATGGCACCTAGTTGGCGAGCTTCATTACCATCCAGAGACAAGCTATGGGCCCCACTGTCCCAACAGCGAACCAACCAGGAAACAAGAGTTTCATTCGGGCGCCGTGTAAACTCCTTTCTTGAACCTTGGATTTCAGTCATCTTTAGAGGCCGGCGAGTAGTAATAGAGACTTCCTCTTCATCACTCTCTTCTGCATGTCTCTTAGTTTTCCCTTTTGCCTTTCGCGATGGTGGTGGTTCTGAGGAGGGCCCCTCGCCTGGATCTTCCTCCTCCTCCTCCTCTTCTTCTCTTTTTCGTTCAAGACGCGAAGACACTCGTTTCCATTTCTTGCCCTCCACAGGAGCAACTGGTATTGTTACTGGTGTCTCCTGTGATTGATTAGATTTGACTTGGGGATTTTCCCCTTTGGCTTGAACCTCAGCTCGGAAACTCTCTCTCTCCAGAATGGTATTATATAGGGCACGGTAAGCACAAGCCAAACCCCAAATAAGTTGTACCTCCTTAGATTTATGCAAGCCGCATAGTCCCTGACTCAAATACTGGCTTAGTTTCTCAGGATCCCACAGGTGTTCAAGAGTAAAATCCCATGACACTGCAGGTCCCCATGCTTCTAAGACCTTTCCTAAACCTCTCCATATTCCCTGCCAGTCATCCTTCTCTAGTTTTGGAGGAGACTCCTTATTACGGATGCGTTGGAGTACATTCAGGAACATTAACGACATGCACACCAACATGAGTATTGATGACACACTCACCAACATGAGTATTAATTCAAGATTCGAAAAGCGTTTGACAAACCGAAAAGAAAACCCGGACACTGGTCTGAACATCGTGTTGTTTGTAAAATTAGCTATTCCATTTGGGATGTAGCTGTTTGTGAAATTAGCTACTCCATTTGGGATGTAGTTGTTTGTGAAATTAGCCATTCCTTCTGGGATGTAGATGTCAAAGTTCAAATCATACCACATTGCAAATAGGTAAAACATAGGTGTCTCCATCAGTGCCCTTAGATAGTTATATACGGATGCAATTCCAAAACACACAAGTGTGAGATGGATTATTGGCCAGTAGGTTGTGACTAACACCATTGCTTTTAATCCTTTACCCAGCACCCCCACGATAACGAGTGGGTTCATCGCTGGTGCTTGCTAAAAAAGGGTTAATGAATTGAAGCTAACAAGATGAGGGAAAAAAAAAAAAAGAAAAAAGGCACTACTCAGACTAAGTAGTGCTCAAAGTTTACAAATATCCCAGAACACTGGCAGTACGCCTAATCTTTCAAGGTCAGGTTTTCCAGCACAGAAACCTGAACTACTGATAATGCTCCCTAACGAAGCTCTCTAAGAGCAGAGAGAAAAAGAGATTCGTTCAAAAAGCTAAAAAACAGTGCCCCACGTTGGGCGCCAAAAATCTGTCACGGAGTTGACCAGATCAATCTATGTCCGTGACAGGGGCGACAGGCCTCTGCCCTCCCCCCCCCACCCCAGTCCCACAAAAATGGGAAGGAAGGAAGGGAGGAAAAGAACAGCGGCAACAATCTATGGAGGAAAACTTATTTTACTATAATATCGGAATACAAAATAACACAATATATACAATTTAATTGAAATTGAGATTAATAAATCAGACAAGATAAGAGAGAGAGAGTTCCCGGGACCGATTCAAACCTGAAAAAGCTTGGAACGGCTAGGAAAGCACCCTCCAGCACCCACTGCCAGGCAGCAAGAGAGCGCCCCCCCCCCACCCGGAAGGGCCAGATCCCGTGACTGCTGTAATGTACAGGGATAGGTACTTGGAACTGGGGCAGTGACATTTTAATGCCCCGTACACTACATGATGTTTTGATGTGGAATACTGAAACCCAAAAACAAAAAACAAAAACAAAAAAAACATAGAACCATGACAGGTTGAAAGAAACTCTAAGAAACGTGTGTGTATGTGCACATAGAATTGATTCACGTCAGTACAAAAGACTGTAAGAAAAATGCTATTCCACTCCCTTTACAACCTCCATTCAGTGGTACTGGCTTTGAAAGGTACAATCCACCCCTACTTTGCTCACATGTGTACGCTACTTCTATTTTAAAGTGTGCTGTGAATAAAAGCAACCACTGGATAGGATTCATCTTCTTAGAACTGAGTTTCCTTTATAGTCAATAGAGATCAGATCAGGACAGTCAATAGATTCTGGAGTGCAATTCCTGCTATCTTAAAGCAATGCTTAAATAGGTCAGATTAATTGTGCCTGAAGTTTATTTCTTTGCACTGATTACGAAGGGAGAGTAGATGGTTGTGTTACAGTCATCAGCTGTGAAGCTCAGTGATTTGCTTCCCACCCGCGGCGTCAGTGCAGAGCGGTTCCTGCAGCAAGGTCCCTCCCACCTACTGGCCTCCAGGTCTTCATTTCTGGGGTTCTGCTTTCTTGCACACAAGTATGTTTTTTCCCTTGACACTGGAGTTCATAGATATGAAAACATAGTCTCCAGGTGTTTTAGAGAGTGGTTCTTGTGCTGACAGGCGGAATTAAAACACTTGAATTGACATAATCTATAGGAGAAAAGTGGAGGTGCTGCAGGAGGCTGCTGTTAAATGTCTTCGTTATTACAACTAGAGCAAGGTAGTTCTGTTTTGAGTAGGGTTGGATTATGCAATCTCCAAAGGTCTCTTCCAGTCTGGTTAGTTCTATGACTCTTCAGCCAAGCAGTCATGATTAGTAGTGGCAGGTTAGAAGTTGGGCAATCTCTCATTAGACAACTCTCCAGGTCATAAAATAACAGTCAGTATTGGGGCTGTACCTTGCTACCTGACCTACTGCTGGGGCTGGGTGAGGAATGCTGCCTGGCTTTTCTCCATGAAATGAGATGGATCTTCTGTAGATATTCAGCAGAGTATTGCTTGGCTTTTTATTTCTTCTCCCTTCCTTCCTCTACAAAGAATAAATAGTAGAATAAAGTGAAAGAGGATATTTTTCTGTTCTGCTAAGGAAATTTTATAAGACTTGGCATGAGTATCCTGGGAGTCTGAGCTAAAGATGGTGAACATATGGGAAAGCCCAGGAGAAAGCACGGAGTTTTAGTTTTCAAACCTTACTCTTGGATTGCTACAGTAATGTAATGAAAGGACATTAAATGAGCTAGGTTATTAAACCCTAAAGGTTATAGAGTCCTACTGGGGACCACATTCAAGATGTAATTAAACTAAGTCCAGATATTTTAATTTCCAGCTGGAGATTTACACAACATAAGCTGATTTTTTTTTTTTCCAGTTCTGAACTTTATTGAAAATAGGCTTGTTAATTTGCTTATTTCTTTTTAGTAGTAACTGAACAGACATTGTTTAGGCCCACTTGGCTCTAGTAAAACAGTAGGTACCAGTATCAAAGAGTCATGGTTCAAATCAGAGCACGTATCTGGGAAGGCAGATGCTTGCATTCTGCTATTAAAGTCTCACTCCCCCAAAACTATGTAGTCTACAAACGGTTATCCATTCTGATCCTCCAAGGCTCTGCCTGTCTGTTGTTCCAGATGGTCCATTGCTCTCCATTACAGTGCGAGAGACAACAGTGGTCCTAGAACTGTTAATTCTGCTTATTAGAAATACAGGATTAAACTTATTAATGAGATTTCCATCTAAAGCATTCCAATTTCTTTGTAATGTGAGCTTAAATGATTTTAACTCTTCAAGAACATGTTTTTTTTTTTTTTTTTTTTTTTTTTTTAAGGAAAAAAAAAAAAAAGAACAAAAGTTCACTAAACATGAATGCCACTGAAAAAATCCCTGAAGCAAACCAAAATCCAAAGCCAAGGATGTGCCTTCATGGATTTGACTTGACTTCCTAGCGTTGGGTTGGCTCAGCTTTGGAGTAGTCCCTTCTCTCCTTCTGTCTGACTAGCTGCTCTTCTCTGAAGGAGTCAGATTGGCTCTGCCTCTTTTTTTCCTCAGGGAAAGCTGGCATGAGAGTTCAGGTGCCTTGTGCTGCAGTTTGCAGGTCTGTGTGAGAAAGCTGACTCTTGAGACGACCTGGGTGAAAAAGAAGACATCATCCCTCTATCCCACACCAACTTATTTCTTGGACTAATTCTGTGACCTTTTTGGACATCGTGACTCCCAGGAAGTTTCTGTGTGAAGCATGTTTGGAGTGTGTCCTGTGGCTGCCTCAGAGCTGGGTGTTCCTCCTCCTGGTGAATGATCCCCATTTACAGAGAGCAGTGGAAAGTAATTTGAGAGGGCAAGAAGCTAGCTGTCTGCCTTGGTGACTTGTGCACACTGACTGGGGTTTGAGTGACCTGGGATGATCAGACACTGTGGCAGGGTACATCTGGGGGTTGTAAAAAGGTGTGGATTAGAATTCCCAAGGTCAGGGGAGACTCAGTCCTAAAGCTTTCACCTTGTTTGCCTTGACTGTTGGAAGCAATAAATGCTTATGTTTTAAATTCAGAAAAAAAACTGCAGCAAGCCAAATCGCCTTAATAGAACTTACTACTTGCTTATAATTCTGTCTGCTACATCAGTGAAGACATGAGTTAAGAGCAATTGTAGGGCAAGGAGGAAGGTAAGGAAAACATGGTTTTTAAGACTGTCTTAATATTCAGTCATTGGATAAACAAGGTTGCTATCTTTGTTTCTACAGCTAGAGTAGGGAAAAACTGTGAAGAGTTGCTCTCCTGCTGGAAAGTGTATTTGGAAGTGCAAGCACTCTGCCCAAGAGACTGCAGGCAGCAGGTTGGAGTAAAAGCTGCTTCAAGGACAGAATCCAGTGAGAATGGTTTGTATGCAGGTGGAGGAGAATGTGAGCCTTTGACCCTGCTCTCCCTTGTTTGTTTTTTTTTGTTTTTTGTTTCCCTAATCTGAGAGGGCTGCATAGGGCTGGGCTTCTTAGAAGAGTAACTATATTAAAGACAGCAGTTATTGGAAAGGTCATTTTAGGATACCTTCCTTTTGGTAAACAGGCAAAAAAATAAATGTGTGAGTTTTGCACTTGAATCTCGACAAGCAGGAGGCATGTGGTAATGTGTGAGAAGAGCCTCAATGTGCGGAGTGGCCCAGAGAGACTGGCTCAGTAGCGGATCTGGATGTGGGAGTCAGCCAACGCTCCCACATTAATTAATGAGGTGAGGAGAGATAGAATTGCATCTTCTCCAAGCTTGTTCTCCTCAGAAGATTTATCTGGAAAAGCTTCTATGTTGATTTAATGGAGATGTGCACGCCATAAAGTGTTTGTATAGTTCTGGGCCATTTGGATGCATGTCCCAAAAGCAGAGCAGGGCAAGTGATTATAGGCTTCTCCCCTGCTGATTGATTTATTTGCTTATCTTATTTTTCACTGAGCAAAGGTGCCCTGTGTGTGAGCTGGTTATTTCCCTGTCCTTCTGGGGTACAGTGCCTATCCCTGCCTGTTCCCTGCATGAGTGTTTCCTGAGGGAAAACTGAATGAGGAGCGCGGAGTGAAGAACCTGTTTCCCCCAGGAGAGCAGCTCAGGGATTTGTCTTGGAACAGAACAGTGACTGAATTTATTCCTTATCCGAAATGTTTCATTAATGCTGCCAGCTTGCCCATGCATTTTGGGGGGGGAAAAAAAAAAAAAAAGGGGGGGGGGAAGTATGTGTGTGGGGAGGTGGATGGAAAAGGTGATGCAGCAGCCTGTACAACCCATGCAAAAGGGACAAAGTGAATGTGCTGTAGGCAAGGCAAGCTATTCTGGGTGAGGTTGAAATGGAGAGGGGAGCAGGTCACAGGCACAAGCTCAAGAAGGTCAGCTTTGAAAGGCACTCCAATGGATTTTCTCTGTGTTAGGGAGAGGCAGTTGCTAATTATGCCTCTGCCGAAGTTGGATTTTGTGCTACTGCAAGCTGCAGTAAAAAAGATGCGACGTCCTCTGCAAAATGTCAGCTGAGCACAGAACTGGGTTTGCAGGGAGTGCAGGGGTAGATTAGTCTATTGGCCTGTGAGCTAAAATGAGCAGGAAGTGTGTCACAGGGAACAGCTGATGCCCCATGGCAGCTGATGGCTCTGTTCTATGTGATCATAGCTCTCTGCTGCATGGTGAGTATTACTGGCAACACAGGTAGAAGGTAAACAGGACACAGAGTCATTTGCTTCTTTATTAGTGCAAGCTATGCATTTGTTCACTCTTTCACTCACGTGTGCACTTCGTAAGTTGCTGTTATGGCAGGGGAGTAAGGAGTCTCTGTCCCATGTGAGTTGTTGCTAGAGGCCAGCTAAAGATGCTTTCCTGTTCTGGTCTGTGGGAAGCACGGCCTTTGTACACAAAGATGCCATCTTGTGATCTTCTGAAAGGGCAGGGAAAATACAGGCTGCCCTCATTTAGGGCAAGAAGGGGAAGGGAAACTGTAGAAGAGAACTCTCCTTTATAAAAGCTGCTAGTGTGGGGGCTGCATGCCAATAATAGTTTAGGATGCTGTACTGTCCAGAACTGAGCAGTTAAATGCAGAAGTAGACAAATGCAAGACAGACCCAAATAGTCAAATGCATGGAAATAAACAACTAAGAAATTTCTGTAGCTTTAGCTTCAATCAGTAGTGTAAGCAATTAAAAAACAAAAACAACAAAAAAGCAAAAAACAAAACAAAAAACAAAAACAAACAAAAAAAACCCCAAACATTCCTAGTTTCACCTAAAATCTCCTGAAGCAGGCAACCCCTTCAGGTCTCAGGTGTTTCTGAAAATTAGTGGAGCCATAAATATTCTTATACAGCATTCTTAACGATGTCATTATTTCCCTTTTTTTAAAGGGGAAAAAATTGTATTGCGTGACTTACGAATGCATTTCCATGCATCAAATTTCACTTGGATTTCTTTTCAATTCAAACTTAAATTGAAATTTCTTTTGTTTTATGGTTCTTGTTCAAGGGATTACTATGATATTCCTACTTTTTTTTTTTTTTTTTTTTTTTTTTTTTGCTATACTGCTGTGATGCCAGATTAATGTGGTTTTGATTGGAGGAGAGCCAGTGCTGGAGTTAGAGAGCATCCAAGACTGTGTGTATTTAAAGAAGCCTCCTGCTTGGTAACGTTGTTTGAATAATGGAGCGAAGGTACCACGATGTTTTCTGACAATTGATAGGGACAATGCTGGATAAACTCGAAATATTGTTCAGTCTTTTTGCCTCCCACTCTTGCATGTAAGTTCATGTGAAAGCTTCAGGTCTGGAACAGATTTCATAGAGTAAACACGTTTCCTTGTATTAGAATTTATTTCCTCAGTTTTGCAGAACTAAACTGTGCTACAGTTGAGGTCACTTTAAAACTTATCACTTAGGCACTTCAAAATCTTTGACAGACCAGTTATAATTAATGCAATGTGCTTAAATCATAAAAAAATTCTCATCTCTTCTATTTGAGTATCTGTTATATATTTAATTTTCTTGAAGTTTCTTCATAAATTTTTAGGTTACCTTACTCTTCTGCTTTATAATAATTGTATCTTCTGAGATAATTGTGCCCTTTATTTTTCTGCTGGCTGTTTCTTTTAGGCTTGCCATCTGGGACTGGCAGTCCTTAATAGATCCAAGCATTGCATTGATATTTGAACTGATCTTTTCTTTCCTTTTTCTTTGTCTAAACCAGTTGGTTCAGGGTGCATGGCACACAGTGTGCTTGGCTGAGAATTTCCAGGCAGGGTGAGGATCCTTATTAGGAAAATCCATTCCCTTCAGGGAGAGCTGCCTCCAGACCCTGGGAGCCCTGGAACAACTGCAGCTGTGCCTTGCAGTAATCTGGGAAGCAAGATTAGACTGACTGGGAAATAAATGATACAGTGTTTATAATGGACAGCTTTTCTGCTGTCTCTGCATATATTGAAAATCTGTGTTATTTGATGTTGCCTCTCCTTTTCCCACCAAATGTTTTGTGGTTTGCTCTGAAGCTCCAGCACAGTCCTGCTGTGGTACCCGAATTTTAATCTGAAGGTCAAAAGGCTGGGCTCATTCAACAGCAAACTCTATGGTCACCAAAGTGTCGCTGAAGCCATGTCCCAAGATACATCCCAGTAAGGTTTTCCAGAAGTGAAAAGATGACAGTTCTGACAAAAGCCAATGAAGTGGGAATTATCAAAGCAACATCAAAGGGGAGTGTGTTCACTGAAGAAAATAGAAGTTTCCTTCTGGGACTGGGGAGAAGGACAGAAATGAAATGAAGCTTTCTCGTAAATATTATAGAGAAACTCTTTGCAGGCTTGGCTGAAAGATGTTTTCCTAACAGTATAATTAGTCTACAATAATTTTTGAGTCTGCATTACTTTTGAGAAATTGTTTTTCTGGGCAATTTGGAACCTGCATTAACAGAACAGAAGAAGTTCTCCTATAGTCCTCTGGATGCAGAAACATGACGTCACCTAGAAAAAGCAACACAGAAATCATAAACTGAATGTGAATTTGCTGAAGAGGATCGTTATGTGCTCCTTAGCTCAGAATTGCGTGATGCCTCCTTACAGGGGAGACTCTGAAGAGGCATTCAAAATGGAGTACTTGATATGCTTTGTGTAAAAACCAGTGTCTTAGTGGAAACTGTGCATGGTGTTTTAATATTCATGGTTTTGCTGGGGAGAAGAAAAAAAAAAAAGAAAAATCCAGGTTGCTGTTTCTAAATGAGTTCTAGCAGTGACCCATACAGTCCACCCTCTTCTTTTACACATGCACACAAGGGATCTCTCACAATAAAGAGTGCTAAGTTTGCATGCTTAAATCTAAAATCCTGCTTAAATAGAGTTTAACTAAGACCTTAACTCTCTTGACGTTAGACCTAATAATTATTAAGCAAAGCAAGTACTGTCTCTTATTAAACAAATGGGTAGAGCTGGAAGAAAAACAGATGAGCTCGTGGGTGTAAAAGGATTTGTCTGAATTTTTTTTCCCCCACCTCTCCCAGTCAGTGAGGGGTGGGGAGAATGAAGTACTTTTTTTTTTTTTTTTTTTTTTTTTTCCATTCAAACCTTTTCTTGCCCATGTCCTTGATTCACCGCAACTCTGTTATACACTGTATTATGAACTATTGCTTGTATTGTGGTGGGGTAATAAAAATGAGAGGCCCTATTGGGGGAAGCTACAGTCTGGTTTGGACCAGACTCTGTGGTAAAGTGCAGTAAGCAAAAAAGCAGCAGCATCAGGAAGAAACCATGAAAAAAGCATGTTTACAAAGGTCAGTTTTCCGTATGGTTTTGGTTTTGAAGATCAGGTATGTAATGCAGTAAGCTTCAGAAGCTACAAGCAGCTTCTCCTTGGTGACAATTAAGGAACTGGGGATAAAATAAGTGGTTTTTGAAGGAACTAATGAAACTTGTGAGGTTATGTGTTAATGTCCAGTAGATGTGGGCTCCCAGTCACCAAACTGGCCTCTGTGTTCTTTCATTTTTTCAGAGGTTTGTGGCAGATGACCTTGGTTGGGCTCTTTAAAGAGGCCGAGAACACTGAGAAAAATTGGTCTGAACTGGGATTTTGAGCAATTAGGTGATCTGAGAAGTTCAGGTTTGGTATTTTGCCAGATAAAGTTTTGCACTACTGAGCCTCTCTCTCTTACTTGGTGAAGCAGGACTGAAATCTGCTTGGATTTGTCCAGTTTAGCAGAATTTTAACTGGCACAAAGCACATATAAACTGTGTCTGCACCATTCTCATTATCCCTGACTCATGCTGGATGCAAACAGCAGCTATATTTACAGCATTCTGTTCTACAGCCATCTCTGGTCTAGCAGGCCAATATCTGCTTGAGACTAACAATGGTGCAGGCCTTCCTGGCCAGTTGGAAAGCCTTAGCATGCAAGTCTGGATGTGAAAATAAGTCTCGTCTGCAAGAATAATTCACCTGCCTTGTTCCGAGACCTCGTTTTCTATAATGAAGTGAAAACACTGCTAATGAATTTCAATTCACATACATCAGATCTGCTTGAATTTGGTCAAATATGGGCAGGTCTAGTATGAGACTCAGTAAGAGGTGATTATAGTTTCTCAGTAGCAGGAGTTATGTCCTCTCTGCTGCTCTGTATTATCCAGCATCTGAACTAAGCGTGGTAGAGCCTGTTGCAAAGGTGGAATGTGCTTAGCTTAAAAACTAGGTCAGGGTCTGAGCAGGCAGTGATTTATATCAGGGTTCAGACCATGTGTAACCCATTTCTGTGAAATATTTATATTCCTGAGAAGGATTTTATCATGGGAGGATTTCCCAGCAGGTTAGGCACATACCAATGTACCTTCATTTTTCATGCTGTGATTTAACTGGGTCTATTCAGGAAATGAGTAATTGCTACACCATTGTGATTTTTTGCTTTCTCTTAGAACTGCAAATTTATCTGTTGCTACAAAGTTCTACTATGAACCTGGTGAACCAGGAACAAATTGCTTGAGGCTGAAATGGTATGTCTATATTAGCTGTACCTGTGAATGATTTGGACCACATCTGTTGGCTAGTTAACTTTTCCCATTTGTGGTAATAAAAAAAAAAATCCAAACAACAAACAAACCACCACAGCAGAATAAAGTATGTAGTTCTTGCAGTGTTTGTAACACTTGCTTGTAAGAATACTTCCAATGGCATCCATAACAGCAACTAGGAATCATTGTATATTTTCATCTGAGACGTGTATCGAAAAAACTTTTAGAAGAGTATTTTGACCCTGTGATCATTTTCTATCACTTTTATTTTTCTTGGGAGTATTTTCTGCTGATTGTCATCATTCACACAATCATAAGAAAGCAAAAGAATGAAAACTGAGACACGGGCAAGATCCAAGTACTCTATCTGGTGCTAGTATTGTATCACCATGTCAACTGTCATTCTGACCAGCCACAGAGAATGTTGTAGTTTTGTTTTGTCTTCTCAACTTATCTACTTTCTGCAAACACCTCAAAAATGCAAGGCTGAGCTATGCCTCTTGATGAGTTTACTTCATGCAGCTGTTTAAATTACAGTGTCTATCCCCCATCATAGCACAATGAGTCATTTTTCAGCTTCAGAGTGCTTTCAGACTGTCCACTCTTAGTCCTTCTAATGCTTGAGAGACAGTGGTTGAGAAAGGGAGGTTATGGGGCTTGCTTCAGGCCACAGAAACAGTTGTTGTCTGGGCTAAAATCAGGTTTCTGTACACTTGATTCCCATTCTGGAATTATGAGCCTCCATTTAAAAGCCAGCTAAAGCTTTTATCTACTTATTTCTTTAATTTTTTTTAAAGGGTGAAGGCTGTATTTTGTTGCTCCACTGCAGCAACACTAATGCAAGTTCCAACGTGTGGCCGTAAGAAGGTATTTGTTACAGGCGACAGCTTAGAGTTTCTCATAATGACAGCTCCACACAAATAACACACACAGTAGTTCTGTGTTAGGGTTGTCTGATGGCAACAAAATTCTCAGATCAAAGGTGTGGAGGTAATTAGGAATCTTGCTAATGATTCTGTGCGTTTTTGTTTTTTCCTTCTCAATGAAATGAGATTCACATAGATTAATTACTACCTGCTATAAATAAACCCTGAGAATGGCAATCTGCATCGCCGAGGCAGAGGGTAGCTGTCATTTAATATATCACAGCTTTCCATGCACCTGTTCACCCGGTGCTGTTGCCATGGCAACTACACTTTATAAGGGAAGCTCTGCATAATTAGCATGGATCGAGGTCTATATCAATCAGAATAATTTGGAAGAGTATGGAGAGCCCAAAGGAGAAGGCAAAACTGCTTGTCTCAGTAGGGAAGGTATCAGACCTCTGCTGTGTGGTACACAGCAAGGCAGTTACTAGAAAATTCAGCTGAATTACAGATCTAAGGAAGCCAAATTATACAAAACAAAACTTTTGCGTGCGTGTTATGAAACCATGCTAGAATGAGCTTTGAAAAGTGAACGAAGTCAGAAAACCAAAACAAAAACCATACTTGCATAATTAACTTGGAGGCTTTGTTGCAACCTACTACGTTTCATAGAGTGCACAAGTGTTGTCAGCCTGGGAGCCAGGCAGTGATGGCCAGCAGTGCTGGTAATGTCCAGCTATGCTTTTTACCTTTATTGGTCCTTGTTTTTTGTCAAAACCTGCCAGACACATTTCAAACTGACAGATGCAGATGTGTGACCCATGTTGCCTCATAATGCAGCACATTAAGTGTAAAACAACAGTTCTGACTTCAGTTTTATTTTTTCCTTGACTGCTGGTACCAGAAATGCCTCTTTAAAAAACAGGGTTTAATGGTTTTATAAAATGCCTATGAAAAACTAGTTTTGTTTGTTTGTTTGTTTTTTTAAAGAAGAAAACAAAAGTGGGAGAGCTTTGTGTCTGGGTGCATGAGTGTGCATTGAATGATTGTGAGTGAGTCTTCTAACACGGTCTTGGCTTCAAATCTCCTCCGGAAGTGACTCAGGTTTAGTGGAGCTGTATCAGTCTCTGCAGCTGTATGTGAAGTGGTGACCTTTAATTCACTGGGGATCCAATTTGAATGCATGTGTTGATAGTGTAGAATCATATTTGTGTTGTAATAAAACTTTGTGATGTGAGTCATCAAAGCATCTCAAAAGAAAAAAGGAATGAGAACTTCACAATGTGTGCTCTTCTGCATGAAAATCATGCTAGAAAATAATTTCAAATACAGTGGGTGTTAGAGGTCATACAATGGCAATGTGACAGTGCAGTACATGTATTGTCTTGGCTTTTGAAGATGCAGTTACTGAAATCGGTCTAGAGTTGCAGAATTTATAGATTTTATATGACAAACGTTAGAATTTTTGGGTGACACTGGTTTGTGTTACTTCATTACAACATCAGAAGATCATGGCAACTTGTTGCACTGGCCTGATGTGAGGAAAAAATTGAATTAAAATCGCAAATAGGCTTAGTTCACTTAGCATAACATAGCATTTCAATCCATCCTTACTTATCCCTAGGATTTTATTCAGCTTGCTGTATTTCTGAGTGCCGTATTAGATGACAGACTATAGGAAACTCCTTTGCTACACCTGAGTAAAAAGTCTAGGAGAAAAAGCGTTGTTGTGCCTCTGCTGCTCCTGGGTTGGGTCCTAGGTGGAGAGGCTGTGTGTGATTATTTTTTTTTTCCTATAGGGATGATAGTGGGAGGATACTTGACAAACAGAAGTGAAGCATTGCATGCCACTGTAACAGAATATGAGAAGATACTCCTCTTAGGTTCTATGGAGGACAGGGCAGGGATTTGAGCCCTTGATGTCTTGAGGACTCCTTGCATGGCATCACAGCTTCAGCAGGCAGAGCCTTGAGTGCCCTTCACTTAAGCAGGTGGCTGCAACACTCATTTGGGAAAAATCAGTCTTGAATCTTCCTAGAGAGAGCCACTGGAAAGGAGAGCTGGGGGAGCAGCCTTAGCTGTGCTCATTCCAGCCTGGCTTTGCACCAGTACTACTGTGGCCTTCCTGGGCAGGCTCAGAAAAAGAACTTGAAATGTGACAATTTCCAGTCAAATAAGCAAGTGAATAAGGAGCTTAATTTCCTCCAGGAAAAGGTTGCAATTGAGTGAAGTTTTCTGACTTGTAACGTTCCAGGGAGATAACTACAATCCTCAGAAAATCTTGCTTTTAGGAGCAAATCTAGCTTCAAGTCACTGTTCCAAGTTAAGGAATTTAGCTTTGATAGTAATGATGCAATCAAGTACTTCCATAAATTCAATTCATTTAAAAAGAAAATTTTTTTTTTTGTGTTCCCAAAAGTACCAGATCTCATAGACTCATAAACATTTGAAATTTTTAGATAAATGAGTTTTTTATTGTTTTTCAATAGGAAAACGTTGCCTCAAGACAAGGAACTCTTGGTGCAATTTAGTCAATTTTGGAGACTTGTTCTCATTGGAGTTATTCCTCATTTCTCTTTTGTGTAGAGGAACACCAGGTCCTTAGGTTCAGTGGTTCAAATCTTTTTATACTTGTAGAGTAATCATGTTGAAGAAAAGGGGAAAAACTTGTCCAGAAAAACTTAAGCAGTATGGGGTCCTAAATTTTGGAAGGCAATCTTTGTACTAAATTAAGATTGAAGGGTGGTATAGACAAGTGGTTAGAATTTCCTAACTAATGTCAAATTATTCTGTGATTTACTAAAATAGCAGACTGGACTTTTCTCAGCATGTCTGCTTTTTTTTTTTTTTATTATTATTTTTTTCCAGTGCTCATTTCTTTTATTATTATAAAATGTTATATATTTGAAATCTACTAAAAAAAAAAAGTGAAAAATGCATTTAAAATCTTCCTTAAATATATAACCATCCATTTATTCATGCATCATAGATCTATCTGAAGTAAGACAATGAGTAAAATGTCTCCTGATGGAAAGCTTTAAACAACTAGATTGAAGCAAAGATTACTTTTAAACAGGTTTTTTTGGTGTTTGTTAAAGGGACTAGATTGTGACAGCAAGAAAAAGTCCTCTAGATCTGAGTTTATTAGTAAGAAAGAAGTCCACTGCCTTGTCAACTTCTGTGGCCACACCATCAGGGATACTTTAATGACAATTACTGAGCGATTGTCCTTTATGGAGATGAAATAAAAGTTTACTTCCCTCCTCCCCTGCCCCATCCTTCCTCAGTTTAATGATATTAGAATGGACCACTGTCATCCAAAAACTTGAGTGAAACCACTGAATCATTCCATATGTGCCTTCAAAAACCTCTTTAACCATGACAGGCTTTAATTGCTATCTATACAAGAAATTGAGATGAAGTGGAAGTCTGGTATGTGTGTTATCAGTTCCCAAAGCCAGCCAATACACTTGGCATAAAAATACATTCATATTCTAGGCTTACTTTCAATGCCTCTTGCTGAAAATGAAGAGACCATACATTCCACCTTTGAGCTTACAGCCGATTTATGTAAGGTAGCAAAATGGGATCAAAGATGTCCTGATGTGTCTTCTAGTTTGTGGTTTTTGTAAATTCACAAAACATTAGTAAATCCAGCAAATTTCATTCTCATACCAAATAGTTTCTTCAATGAACAATGTTTAATAGACTCCAGGTGATGAGACAGGCAGAATTGCAGGAAAGATCTTTTGAAGGTGTGAGGATTAGCATAATGTGTTTGGAGTTTGGGTTTTACTTGTGGTCCAGTTTGTCCCTCGTGGACCTAGAATAACCTAGAATAACTAGTTTCTTCTGGAAGTGTGGCTCTTTGCTTTGTTTTGCTTTGGTTTCCACACTTGAGACTGCACGCTGCAGAACAGCTGCTGTCAGTTTGCATTTTACTTCTCTCCTTTTCCCCCCTTTCTTTTTCTGCCTAATTTTTGCTGAATCTTTCTCCTCTTGTGGCTTACTTTAACTCATTCAGATCTAGAGATCCGGAATGGGAGTAGGAAAAGCAGTCAGATTTGTAAGCTTTACCTCTTTGGCAAAAGCAAATGGCACTAACCATAATTCTTCATCACTTTTATTACATCATTATGCTGACTTACTACACTGACTCTTCAATGTAAAATTGTCACAGTGTGGGCTTTTGGAAAGTGGGGTATAATGCAGGTACAAAGCCGTGTAAAGCATGTTCTGGGGTTGCACTCTAGAGGAAAGAGTGAGTAGGAAAAAAAGCAGATCTGTGTAGCACCCAAATACTTCTACTTCAAGCAGTGGATCTGTTTGTTTCTACTGGCATAATGAGATGCTTTGGAGGGCAAAGGGATCCAGAATTTTCCCATCTGAGACTAGGAGTGAAATGTCGCATACCCTTATAGGGCTCAATTAAAACATTCTGAAATGCTTATACTGAGCATGCGCACAAACACATTCAGAAGAAAGGACTCAGTTAACGACGGTGCATCAAAAGTTTGGTGTCCTAAACCTTCCCTTTTAAACTCAGAGTCTTTAGAGATCTTGTCGATGGCAAATGCTGTTTATGTTGCTTAACAGTGTCTTCTGCCACTGACAAAGCAGCACTTTGCTTTTGTAGTTAATGCGGCGGATTCTCTCTGTCCCCATTTGGATGCTGATGGAAGTTATTTACAACCACAGCAGAAAGATCACGCAGCGCTGTGATAACTGGCCCCTATCGACACTGCCAGGTTTCCAGGTCTGTAAGACAAATGTTGCTGCTGGCTCGCAGCACCCGGTGTGCCTTGCATTCTGATGCAGATTTTTATTACCTGGCAGGTGGCTCGGGAGCCGTGGTTGGGGAAAAAAGAGCCGAGATCAATAACTGCAAACGATCGAGTCATGTCAGAGAGAGGTCAGCAGGCAGCACTTGTGGAAGCTGCCCCTTGACATGACTCTTGCGGAGGAGGAAAGGGCCTTGATTTCTGAAAAGCACTGTGCTGTGTTAAGAGTGCCTAATTATAGCTGTTGCTATGGCCAGCTAAAATAACAGAGGGCTTTGAACAGGACTGGTGAAGAACTGCATTTTGCTCTGATTGTTGGCTGTGTTGCTGCTGTGTCTCGCTTGTTTTGGGCACTGCTGGCCTAGGGCACAATGCTGTGGGCTGGGGAGAAGTCCCAGAGGCCTTGGGCAGCCCCACAGCAGCCATTTTGTGCCTGGGGTGGGCTTATCCTGCGTGCTCTTAAACACCTTCAGTGTCACCCTCCTTTAGCACGCTCCCTTCTGTGTGGAAATTTGAGCTGCTGCTGTTTTGTCTGTAGGCATTTCAAGGTGGAATTAACTCTTCCAGTTCAAAAAGGTAGAGTGTCTACGACTTCCACTCTAAAAAAAAAAAAAGCTGCTGTTGTACCTTTATCCTGCTGTGCTTCTGACAGAATCAAGGAAGTCCAGCTTTCTGCAGTACAATCTGAAGGAACCATCTGATTTAAACTAGATACTAAAAACAGAGGAAGGTTTCTAAAACCAAAACCAGCAATTTTTGCTCTGGTTGCACAAGCAGAACTAGGAGAGGCAAGGGCCTCGTCAGAGTTTCGGACAGAACTCAAGCAGATAGAGCAATCTCTTCACTTCATCTTGGTTTGTATCTCCTTGGAATTAGATGAGCAGCAGATTCTGCAGTTTTCTTCCAGCGCAATCCAGGAAGATGTCTGTAAGCAATTTCTGCATTATAGTCCCTATTTATATCCGTAATTAAAGAAGGTAAGTATCGTAGTTATCTTTCTAATTTCATAATTACCTCTTTGAAATAATAGCCCTGTTCCAGGTGTTTTCAAAAATAAAACAGCTAGGGAAATTAATTTCAATTAGAAAAGAAAAAATACAAACTGAAGTGGAGTGTTTTTTGTTTTTTTTTTTTTTAAGATAACAGAAAAACCAACAATAAAACACAACTGCAAAGAAAAAGAAAAAAGCCCAACGTGCACTTCTTGGAGTGTACTTCATTTAGGTAATTAAATCCGTGCAGTGTGAATGAACCATTGGCAGCAGTGCCCTTTGTCGAATGACATTTAGAATGCATTAATCTGCTCAATTCTGAGGCTTCCCAGCAGCTTAAAACACATCTGGAGGCAGAAAAATCAGTGAATTCTTAATGGGAGTGAATAGTCTTTTGGTATGTATGCTCTAGGCTTTCTCACTTGGAAGATTCAGTAATGTTGAGAAACTCAAGCTGTATACGTGTGAATTCAGAAGCAATCACAAGTTTATGGTGTTTGTGTTGGGGTTCAGAAGGCATTTTTTCCATTCCAAAGAAAATGAGGGAACCCATGAAGGAGAACAGTCTTATCTCAACTATTTCATTCCTTCCTTTCTCCCTAATCTTTCTTCCAGCACCTTTTGTATTGTCTGTTACCACTACAAATCCTATTTTCTTCCTGTGACAGGGTTGTAGGGGAAACTGTTTGATGTGGGATATGTGGAAAGGAGCTCTTAGAGAGCTGCCAAGGCTGACAGATTTTGGGAGAAAGTCATGCTTGTTAAAGCTCAAAGTCTAAAGTTGAATTCTGTTAGCAGCACCTGTTCTCTTCTCTTCTGTGGCTCTTGGCAACCCTTCAAAGTGGTCACTGGAACAGAGCATATGAAAACAGATAAGGCCTGAAAGCACATTATTGAGGTCACAACTCTCTTCTAGAGTCTTTCAAAGTGTTTGTTGCCCTTGTGATGTCGCTCCTTTCAGGATTTACATCAGCAAGGTACAGTAGAACCTACCTTCCTGCTGGTCCCCTTGTGAGCCATTAAATTTGAGATTTTGAAAACTTATTTTGAGGCTTTAATTCGTCTGTGCATCTTCAAGGGTGTATAGTGGCCATGATGAAGCTTCAGGTTTTGGTAAACATTTGATACAAGAGAAGTTCTCAAAGTCTAGACCTTTGGATTTGTGTGACATTTGAAAGTGGCCTGGTTATCTCTCAAGAGTGTGTTCTCTGATAGGCTCCTGAACTTCTCGGGAAAGAACTAAAATTGTTCTTAACAAGTACGAAGAAGTGCTGTGGCAGATGGTGAAAATGAACAGGAGAGTTCATTTTACCTCTTTAAAGGTAAATTACAGTACTGGGGATACTCAGTGTCTGAAAGTATGTACTTTGAGGTTTAGAGAGAACTTAATGAGATCTGCGTTATGCTAGCCGTGTACTATTACTATTTCAAAGTAAGATCTGGCACATGCCACCCCTTTCCATCACACACATCACCTGAACTAAATAATTGCTTTCAATTGCAATGATTTCTCCAAATTAAATATCACTCCTTTAACTAATGATGTGGGACAATAAACTGGGAGGGAAGGCCCTCAGTGGGCACTGAAGAGGGATGGAATGAAAAATGACCAGGATTCATTCATAGGAAAGGTACATTTCAAGGGTGGAACTGCAGAACAAAAGAAGAGAAAGATCTTTGAAATTAGTGCTTTAAAAATATTTAACTTCTGGGGGAAAAATTTTTTTTGAACATTGCAAGGTGCAATCGGATGTATTTTTTGTAATTGTTCTTTTTGTTAGTAACTAAGGTTTTTACAGCTTGAAGAGTTGATCCCTTGCAGCCTATCATTTTATCTCTCCTTGATCCTGCAGTGAAATCATACTACTTTTTTTTTTAAAGTGATATTATGATCATTTCCATGGCAACAGACTGATGTCCAAAGTATGGGATCGTGACTTCAGTGTGGGATCAAGGAAGGGGAGATAAAGTCCTTATTCAAATACGCACTTTGTCAATAAGGAAAGAAACTCATGAAAAATCCATTAATTTTATTATGCGTTTCCTTCTCTAACTTGAATGCAAGTACAAAAAAAAAAGTACTTTTTTAAAAGAGGCTGTTTATTTTTACTTGTTAATGCTTATCAGTAAAACCTTGGCTTTAAAGAAAACGTGAGCAAAAGAATTCAAGCTATCGTATATCATATGCATATATAAAACCTTACGTAAAATCCTGATTATATATACTTTTTTAAACCAAGCAGTGTTTTCTCATAATAGCAGACCTACTAAAGATTATGAAAATAGACCTTCCCCTGAAAAGATTACCTTTGTGCATTTATTGTGCCCATAAGGAAGCTCCTGATCACCACAGCTGTAGTTGTATTCCATTAGACTCTCTTTGTCATGATATCTCTCTCTTAAGATATTTGTTCTGCCTCCAGTTAGCCACACCAGGGAAAAAGAAACCTTGGCCCCAGTGGCCTGTTCTGCAAAACCTGATATGTATTTGGCAGAGGTGACTGCCTTCTGACCTACTATTGAATATCCCAGACCCGCCAGATGTTTGGGAGGACATCAAGAAGGCCAACGTTAAAAGATGTCCATATGCTATTGGCGGTCCAGAGGCATCAAAACAGCTTTCTGAAATAAAAATGGTCAGGATTACATTTGTTATGTGCACTCCCTTTTCTTAGAACTGGGGCTAGCTTGGAGAGGCCGCTGTGTGATCACTTTCTTGATATTTCTAAGTAGGAGCAAGAAAGAAGCAAAGGATGTCCTGTTTTATTATCCTATACTGTAAAATATACAGTGAGCCTCTCATGCAGTGGTTATTAGGAGTGATTTCATACTCAGTCTGAAGCTGTCAGACCTGTCGACTCCCTCCAATACGTTTCTAACAGTTGTCCCCCAGCGAGGAATTACCAGGCTATCTGTATGTCTGTGATGTGTGGAAGGGCTGAAGGTGTGGCTGCCAGCCTGTAGTGGAGAAAGAGGGATGGTGAGGCAAGGATAGATGAGACTGAACCATGAATCCCAGCCTATTCCATGCTATTGGCTTCTGAGAAGCCACTATGATCAGTCTGTGGCACTCTGATATATTTGTCTTTTGTCACTGGACGAAGATGTTGAATTCTCTGCTATCACCCCATGGACCTGGTTCTCCTCTGACTTACACCAATGTATGTCAGAAGTATTCCTCCTGGGGCCAATAATTTGGCCTAAATTAGAGGAGAATAAAACCCTCACTACAGCAGATAAAAAACAGACATAGATTTCAGGATCTCTTCTCCCATCGGTGTGTGCCTGATTTATGCACAAAACTCCTATTAGCATTTGTGGGAGAAGAGATAACTTACATTGCTAAACAGGATTTTTTTTTTTCCTCAGCTGCCTGAAGCTACTCAGCATAAGCCTGTTGTGAAAGTGATTGGAGATTTAGGAGAAGGAATGCCAGAGAGAAATAAGAGAACCAAAACTAATCCTAAACCAAGCAGCTGTAAGAACTGTGGGCTTTTTTTGTGATTTTTCTTGAAACCTAGAGTTTTTAAGCAACTAAATAACTATTCTTAATGGTTTCAAAGTCTTGGAGTAGCTCTGTGGGTGGGGATTTGCAGAGCCCCTGATGAGGGTAGATGTAAAAGGACAAGGAAAGCTCTTAAGTGAGAAAGCAGGAGTCATTTCTCTGCTCATTTCCCTCATCCCAGTGTTCCCTGTGGCAGCAGAACTCTATAGAAATGCAGCTCTAGCCCTTACTATTTTGCAAATCAGGTTTTGCTTCTTTTTCCTTTTAATAAAACTTCTGCTCTGTTTGCCAGCCTCAGAGCTGTTACATTCAAGATTAGTTTTCCCTCTCTCCCTTCCTTCTCTGCAATGTCTTCTGAATTTCTATGACTCCTCTTGAATTTCTGGTATCTACCAGAAGGCTCATTGTCTTGCCCTTATGGATATAGCCACCAACTTACTCATGGAAATTTTGGGTAGAATCCAGCCATTCTGCTATTTTCTAAGTGCAGGCATTGCAGTAAATTCTTTCAGGGAAGAGTTAACCTTTTTTAAGCAGAAGCGTGCAGGACCCACATAGACTCTATAGTCTCACTATATTCTCACTCTTACCATTTCCTTTATTGATTTGCCTGTCTAAATGAGTACTTCTAAACTCTGTGGGAGTTTTCCAATTAGATAAAAGGCAATTCATGTCACCCTGCTGCACCTCTAACAGCCATAACCAAGAGCGTGCATTGAGGACTCTCAGCAGAACAACCTGGTTTAATCAAGGCAGCCCCCTTCGGTGCTGCCTCATCTGCAGGACATCTCTCAACATGCAAAGCTTTCTTTACTGGAACTTTAGAGGAATGGGCTGCAGCTACACTAACAGCTAGATGGCTAGCAGAGAAGATGCGCGAGCTTCCCTCTCTTCACCTGTTTGGGGGAAGTGCTGCTGCTTTCAGACTGCAGGCATGATGCACGCAGAGCTTGGCAACTTTCACCAGCCAGGGCTGCCCGTAGCATCACCCTTTCCAAATGAGAACAAAATGTCTCAGAATAGCACTACTGTTCATGTGAATGGCGTGGCTTCTGTGAGAGCTGAAACTGATAAACTTGCTAACAGAACCAAGCTAGCTTTTGCTGAATGTTATGCGTTTGCTGGAGAATAATAGACTCTGCATTTTGTGAGAGAAACACATTTTCTTATATGCCCGGAGAGTGCTTATGTTCCCTGTCCTGAGAGGCAACTGATGGACAACCTCAGGGCATGGCTGAAGAAATCACAACAGGGAGTGTGGGTTTCAAACTGAAACTCCATTGAGCTTAATGCTTTGCATCCTATCCTGGCTTTGGCTCACCAAATTTCTCCCTGCATTTGCCTTTTGCCCTCCTCAGCTTCGCGCCCTTCCTAGCTGACCTGTCTACCTTTGGTAGGATCTCTGTGCTTTTTGGTTTATTGTCCTGCACCAGGTTCCTGCCGCCTCTCCTTGGTTACTCCAGCAAAACAGCCCATGCAACTATCCATCTTTTCGAGATGTAAGCAGTCTCCAGGCTCTGTGTGGCTTTTAAAGGCAAGGAAGTCCTCACATCACAGGGATAACGCTCCAACAGCCTCCTGTTAGCACAATGACCCCCAGCCAATAGTAGATTTAGCTGCTGCTGAGGGGAGGCTGGAAGGGGAAGGCTCAGGAGGGGAAAAATTGTCCCTCTCATCCAAGAGGGAAAAATCTTGGGACTGGGGGTCTGCAGCAGAACTTAGAATAGTGCAGCCTGGTCCCAGTGGGTGGGAGCCCAGCATTATGATAAGGGCTTTTTATTATGGTTCTGCTTCTCACCTCCTCCTGGTTGCCTTAGGGAATGGTTTCTTGGCTCTCTGAACACACAAAATGAGGCTTTGCATCATTTTTTTTATTTCCTGGGTGAATGAAGTGCCTCTGTGGAGTGCTGCTTGGAAGTTTGTTCATCTGTACACCTGTGAAATGCAGGAGAAGTTGGGGAACAGGTAGATCTTCTAGGGAGGGAAAATAAAGTTGATCAACAGAGTAGTGTATGTGAGAATTATAGCTGTGAGCCTGTTTGTTCATTTATACTTAGGACTGCTGGTGTGATCCTCTGGTGGATAGTGAGCAGTTAGCTGACTGTTCTTTATGCATCCTCTAGAGCTCTGAGGAGGAGGTGGGCATTCTTGGCCTCAAATGTTTGTTATTAGGAGAGAAATGTGTCTGAGTGTGTAGAATTTCATTTGTTTTGCTTTCTACCTGTAGTCCTCTCGGAAGATACCTTGGCTCAGAATTGCTGAGTGGCACAGAGCTGAAGTAAGGGAGATGGTTTTCTCTTCGTTACTCCTTGGTCTCATTTACTCTCTGGTGTATGGTGTGGGGTGCCCATAGCATCCTGCAGCATGGAAAGAGCTTGTAGCTTTGACTGTAGGAGACAGATGGAGATGTGACCTATCTAGGTACTGAGCACACCTGAAATTTTTTTACACGTGTAAGATCTCCACAAAATACTTTCCAGTACCAGATGCTCTTTCTCAAGGAACTGGACCATCTAAGAGCTCCTGGAGACTCTAGAGCAATGCTGCCACGTGCCCCAAACTGTGATCAAAGTCCTGTGGAATATCAGGTTGCTGAGGGGTATTTTTCAGTTGCAACTTCTCACATTGTTACTAAAGTTACAGTGAGGAATGTGTTAATTATTATCATTATACTTTGCCATTGTCAAAGCTAATGCTGTAATATTATTATTTTTTTCAATGGGGAGAAGTGAAAATCCTGTTATTCTGTTTTTTATCCAGTCTAATTTGAATGTGGTATTAGTGCTTGTGCATTGCCTTTGCAGAGCAACCAAAGAAAATGTGCTGTGATTCCAGTGTTCTAGATGTGCTTTTGAGCAAGTTATTTTCATTTTTCCTGGCTTGAATCAAGGTGACCCATCCTTCTTGTCCAGAAACTACTAGTGCTCTCTCAGTGACAGCTGAAGAAGTATCTCAGTTCCTCCTTTGAAAGTGCTGGGATGTATCTCTGTAGGAGGTGGCCTGTACTTTTGCAGTTCAGAGCTCACCTTCTGGCTGGGGCAGTTTGGGCAGAGCTGAGAAGCTTGCCAGTGCTCTATGTAGCTAAGTAGGACCAGCTGTTGGACTCTCCTGGGTTCAAAACGTCTTGTATCAAATTTACAATGTAAAGAAGTGACTCGCTGCAAATAGTAATGCACTTCTTTTGAATAATATGGCTCTTTGTTCAGCCTTAGCAGAGTGTACTTGGTGCACTGGGTCTCCTCCTGTTGCCATGGCTGAATGCTGCAGTAGCTCTGTGATTTGCAGCCCCTTCTCTAAGTGTATCAGCTGTCTGCTCCAATATTCTCATTCTGCTGCCCTTAGTTGCATGGCTACATGAATCTTCCCATTCAGCATGGTGTAGCTTAGCTGGGACCTTTCCATCTCTGTCTACTGAGGCATTAGATTTCTCCAAGGGAACAGTATGGAGGTATGGCTGGTAAACCTTGCTTATAGGGAGCACTGGAGAACATTGCCAATAGGAAAACGTGATTTGTCCCTCCTGACCACATTCTGCAGTAATCTCATGGCTGACCTGCAGCTTTGCATTGTCAATATGTTGATGCCACTGGCCGCTGTAAAGCAGAATGGGAGACAGCTCTGCTGTGCTTGTCTCTCTCCTGGAGCATTGCTGGCCGTGCTGATTTCTGTCTTCTCTGCCTACTCATCCACTAAACTTGTAAGAACTCAGTTATGTTAGAAGCTTCCCAACCCCCCCCCCCCCTTTCAAACTTGGGTAAAGTTAGCTGAAGTCAAATGATAGGGGAGAACTTGTAAATTTGCATGTTGTCTGGACAGACAATGGGAATGTATCAGCACGCTACTATTAGAAAACTAGCCTAGAAATGAATAGTAAAATTCCTGGAAATTTATAATGTAGTTCTTCATATCTTAAACATCCTCATACGGTACCATACTCTTAAACAAATTATTATAAAAACATTCAGTGGGGAAAGGTAGGAAAAATCCCCAAACAGTCATGGCAAATGCTGTTTTTCAGCTCTCGCTGGAACATGTGCCGAGAAGCAGAAACCCAGCATCCAAAGCTAGGATGACTAACATGCTTCTCCTTTCTCACACTGAGAGACTGAGAGCAACGTGAAAAGGAACGTTAAGAAGAGTAGAAGTGTAATGGAGGAGATGAAAATTCTTTGATGGTAATTAATGTTTTAATTTTAATTAAATTAATATGTTTTTCCTACAAAAGACTAAGAAAGTTCTTTTTTTAAAAAAATGTTTAGAATGCCCCTAGCTGTAAATCTTACAAGTGTACTGGAGAACTTTATTAATTTTCAGAATTCTTTAACTTTGCTTTACATCATCTGTGAGGCACAGCTTTACTCAGGAGTATGTAATTGCTGAACAACTGCTGCATCAGAGGGCAAGATGAATAGAATTAAGGTTGCCATGGGTACTTGAATTTCTTTACTTTGGAATTTGAAGTCTAAACATAAAAATCCCAACAATTTTTAGCACTGAATACACATGTAAATTAATGGCTTACTCATGGCTTCAGTGTAGCTATTACTGTCTAATGTATAATTCCCTGTACATAGACAAGCTTTGTTTTCAGTTGTTCTCTAAGTTTTTAATTGCCTAGTGTTTTGCTGTCCAACATAAAGTGCAGGTGTTCAGAAACTATGTAGAAATCACAGAATGGCCAGGGTTGCAAGGGACCTCAAGGATCATGAACCTCCAACCCCTTGCCACATGCAGGGCCACCAACCTCCACATTTAATACCAGACCAGGCTGCCCAGGGCCCCATTCAACCTGGCCTTGAACCCCTCCAGGGATGGAGCATCCACAACCTCTCTTGGCAGCTGTTCCAGCATCTCACTACTCTCCTAGTAAAGAACTTCCCCCTGACATATAACTAAATCTTCCCTCCTTCACCTTAAGATCGTTTCCCCTTATCTTGCTGTTATCTACCCTTTCAAAGAGTTGATTCCCCTCCTGTTTGTAGGCTCCCTTTAGGTACTGAAAGGCTGCACTGAGGTCACCCCACAGCCTTCTTTTCTCCAGGCTGAACAAGCCCAGCTCCGTCAGCCTTTCTTCATAGGGGAGGTGCTCCAGTCCCCTGATCATCTTCATGGCCCTCCTCTGGACCCTCTCCAACAGCTCCCTGTCTTTCTTGTACTGGGGGCTCCAGACCTGGACGCAGTACTGCAGCTGGGAATGAATGAAGGAAAAAATTAAGAAAAAGAAGAG
Source organism: Tetrao urogallus (assembly GCF_951394365.1). Classification (NCBI taxonomy): domain Eukaryota; kingdom Metazoa; phylum Chordata; class Aves; order Galliformes; family Phasianidae; genus Tetrao; species Tetrao urogallus. The sequence goes on along the minus strand of NC_136820.1, from coordinate 7,595,085 downwards.
AACCAGGTTATCTTTTGACTGAGAAATTTACTCTGGCATTTGGAAGAGAGGAAGGGAAGATAAATGATGATCAACATTCAGTTGGGGGTTTTATGGGTACTAGTGCAGGCTATAAAAAAAACAATCACAAGGAGTCTGTGAATAAAGGCATGTAAATGTCATTGGTTGGGCGAATATCAAATTGCAGAGCATTTCATCTCTTATATGCAAATCTGGGAAAAGGAGCATGTCTCTGAGAGGAAGTTAACTGATTCCAGCCTGAAGGTTTCATCAGGAAGTTGTGTCAGATCCATCTGACGTTCATGCTGGCACCTTGGGAGGCTCGTGGATAATGCAGTAGGTTCTGCCTCGAGGTGCGGGGCATAGACGTAATCCCAGGAGGCCCAGACTCACCTCGCTGCTGCTGATCTGCCTGGGACCTCATGGGTGTGACTGGGGCTGTGAAGTTCATGTTCTGCAATGTGTTTCTGAAACCTGGCAGAAAGAACACAAGACCCTTTCAGACCTGGCATACAGGGACAGTGCTCTCATCTGCTATTGAATTAGGCAGAAGAGAGGATCCCAACAAGTTCTGATCCAAGCTACACCTGGTTGAAGGACTCTTAATGAATACTTTCATAGTGTCTATACACGAGCCACTGCTGACTTAATTAATTGCCTTGGTTATTAGTAATGGTGCTCTGCGTGCTTGTGCTGCTGGTTCCCCAGATCTGAGAGATGTGAGGAATCCACTGGATCATCCTGTCCATACTTGGCTGGTGCTGAGTGTTCCCCACAATGTGTTTTCAAAGGCACCGTCTCACTTAATTGATTCAAGATGTGGTCTCTGCTTGTTTCAGGAGATGTATTTCAAAATACAGTGAACTTCCATGTTGGAAAATATTTCCCAACATGCAGCCTTCTCTTTTGCTGGTTTAATTACTACTGCCATTTTGCAATTACCAATACTAATTACCATTGTGTGTTCATTTATAAAACAGTGTAGTGAGTTCTGCACTAAGCTGGCATAGTAGGATTCCCACTGATTCAGAAGAACACAGCTGGATGTATGTTTGTCCTGTGGGAAACTCTAGCAAAAGGCAACATTTTGTTCTAAATCAAAGCAAAGCACTGAAGTGGAAAAATAAATTCTTATGAAATTAGGATTTCAAGAAAAGAAGCTCTTAAAATCAAAGTAAATTATTTCAAATTTGACATTATTTTAAGTAATTTAGCCTATTTTTAAAATCCATTTTCTGCTTTAGTTCTTTTTCTTTCAGTGTTAACACTTTTTTATATGACTGCTACTTTTTGAGCAAGGGTAGCATCATCCTTCCTGGCTGATGAATCCCCTGATTCAGATGTGTGATGCTGCTCCCTCCTTTGGTGCACAGAGTTGTCTTCTCACTAACGTGCTAACTTCCTTGGATCTCAGGGCTCCTGAAGAATTTTTTCATGCAAGCACACAGACCTGGCTCCTTGACTCCATAGCAATCCTCTGCTGCCCATCCAGAAGTCCAGGGAACCTAGGAAACCCTCAGAGGAAGTCAAGAAGGAATTATTCTGGAATTATGTGCCACTCTTCCGCAAACAGCTCACCTTTCAGTACCTTCCTGCGGAAAACTGTTTTTCTGGAAAAAATTCTCTGTGTGTAGGGAGGGAGTTTGAAGAGAGTACTGTGCAAGCAAGGAGAGAAGTGATGGTTATGTAGGAGCATCTGCTGGCAGGACTAAGTTCCTGCTGGTTACCAGAGATGTGTTGATACACAACTCTACCTCTCTGAATTTTGTGAGACATTCTGGGGAGTATCTTTTTAATGGTAATAGCCACAAGTTATAAGGTGTGCCTTGAGACAGAGGTGGCTTTTATATGCTCTTACCTGCATTACAAATTGTGGTACATACTTGTGGTTATGAGCTGGTGTGTGTTAGTCTTGATAGAGTTTAGTCATTATTTCAGCTTCAGTGGTTTTTAATCATGCTTCCCCTGTCAAACATAGCAAATATTTCCATTCTTCTCTCGGGTAGCTTTTTCTTTTTCCCTGTAGCTCTTCAAAATGAAACAAAGCAGTAGGATTATTTCAGTTCATCTGTATGTTTGTGCATCTCTGCTCTTAGCAAAAAGCACACTAAAATCTATGTCCATTGAGGAACTGTTGCTATTGCCCTAGCTGCCTGATACTCCACAATATCTGTAAAGTGAAGTCCACTGGAGTGTTTAGGACTGGAAGAACACAACAGGGGAAAGGAACCCATCTGGTAAATTGTATTTAAGACTAGTTGCTGGGGATTTGCGGTTTCTAGCCAAACCAAAGCAATAGTGGATGTTTTGAATAGAAAGAGCCCAAATGTCACTAAGATCAACAGTGCTCAGGTTGGGGTCTAAAGGCAGTAACTGTGGAGTTCTCCTCCTGATTTGCTCCTGATGTGTGTTCTAGTCTGGGACAACTCATCTACTGAACCTCTAGCTTTGGTTTTCCTGTCTGTAAAATGAAAGTGTCAGTGTTCACAGTGATTAAGATGAACATTATGCAAGTGCTGGGGAAGAAGGGAATAAGATGCTCCTTCTCAACACTGGTCCTTAGAGGAATGTAATTCTGGCATTGTCTGAAATTTCTTCCAGCCTTCACCGTTTTACTCTTCTTGCCCTTTTTCCTTTGGGTTAACCTTTTTATTAAGTCTCCAAATTGGCTCATATTCTTTGTAGACTTTAAATAAAATGTCAGAAGAGGGGTTTGGTTCTTCAATTCCACAGGGGCTGAAACAGAGAGGTAGAGGTTTTAGGAGAGGGCCTGATCTGCAGTGTCAGAAAGGGCTAGAGGAAAAAGAGGAGCTCCAGAGAAAACTGCTGAATCATGTATATGTAAGAATAGAATGTAAGGTATTTCATAGAACAATTCTCAACAGAGCAGATGTGGAAAAGCAATCCATCTTGCACCTGATTACCTTGATGTATTCTGTAGCAGGCTGTTGCTGGATGGCTTTCTGGCTGGATGGCTTTCTGGATACTTGTCCTGAGCTGCTCCAATATAGCCATTTCTCTTCGGCCCCCTATGTCTTACTGTTATTTTAATGTTTCTTTAGGATGTCTCTCATCTCCTGTGAGTAACTAACTACAGGCCATCCTGAACTCTTCTGTATCTGAGGCGAAGTTTTAATATCTTTATTATTGGAGATTCTTTCCATTACAACTCTGCAATGTTTTTTCTTTCTATTTGTTTACATATGTGCAGTAAATAAAACAACATTCAGCCCTGTTATGTAAAATTTTTTGGGAGCATTAGTCCATATATTGAAATTTATAGTTCCTTATATAGATTGCCTTGAAACTTCAACAATAGATTTGAAGAAATTTCTGTACACAGTTTAACTATTAGTCTGGAAGCTATTTTATGTATATATATTCTTTGTGCATGGGCTCCCTCTGGAGCTTTCTCTTATTAAAAAAAGAAAAAGAAAACACCCCAAAATCCTTTAAAATACTTTTAGAGAGAGATTTTAATAAAAGGTATCAAACAAATGAAATCAAATACTGTTTATGCCATTGCAGGGTTCAGTACCACATTGTTCGATATCTGCTTTAGATACATGAACAGTTTTACTGTGTTATGCCAGCTGAGGAGAGAAGCCCTTAAAATTAACATCTAGTTGGACTTGGAGAGAGCCTTGTGTGAAAACAATGCCACACAGCATAAGAGTAATTAATTACAGTACTCTGAAGATGCAAAATGCCATGTAAATCCCAGGCATTCATCATAGCATTTAGACTCTAATGGCTAATAGCAGATTTGGTTTTGCTTTCAATGAGTCATCATCATCAAAGAAAATTTTGTTTCTCTGAATATTTTCATTATTTTCCATATGTGTTTTATTAGAGTGTGAGCACACACAGAGGAGAAACACTTAATTTACTGAAATCAAACTCTGCCAGTATTGGTGCAGACACTTTCAATGCTTTGCCCTTGGAAATTCTGGGAAATTTTTGGAAAGAATTGTATGTGTGAAACCTATTTGATGATGCTGAAGTGTTTACCAACTTCTAGTGGCTGGCAATCCTGCCTGCAGTAGGGCATTGGAAATTGGTGATCCCTTCCAACCCAAGCCATTCAACGATTTTGCCTTTTTATGATTTTCTTTATTAAGGACAAAGTAAGCAGTAAGATCTACATTGGCTTTCTCTGAGGGGAAGATAGTCAAAGTCATATTTCCTTAAATTCTGTTATTGCTGTTTGAAGAGCTTATAGATAGTGTTATTCTGAGGAGCATTTTCTATATATTTTAATAAAATAGGATATAATTGTGCTGTGACCAGCTGTGTGTACTTTTTTAAAGATGCGGTCTGATTGACAACAGTAACCGAGTACAGATTATGTACTTGATTTTTTTATCCTGTTATCTGCTCTCCGAGTGTCTTAACCTGAGCAGGACTGTAGTTTGTCCATCTCCCAATGATAATGGATGAGGTGCATCAGAAATTGTGTCACCCTTCTGGCCATTACTGTTTTTATCAGAGATTTTTTAATGCCATATCAGATTTGAAGGAATTTCTACTGTATAGCAGCACGACTGGATTTCTGTTTCTTTTTTGAAGCTATTTCAGTGTTTTCTTGATTTGTCTTCTTTCTGTTTAACATGAAGGGGCCTTGTGCAATTAGCTTACAGACAGCGATGTGATAGAGATATTTCTTGTACTTGTATACCTGTAATGAATTTCTGACTCTCCTTGTGAAGGCATCCTGATAATAAGTGATCTTTTTCCTGCGGAGCTCAGGGAAGGAGGCCAGCACGTTCAGCTCTAGAAACAAAGATTCCCCATTTTTTTTTCTATTTTTTCCTTTATTGTGAACAAACGTTTTTTGTTTGTTAGTATCAGAGGCTCTTTTGCACTCCAGCTTTTAGCAAGAATGACCCAGTGAGTACAAACACTGTTGCTAGGTATGCAGAATCTCTCAGCTTTGGCCGGTGCTCCAGTCCCCTTCACATCTGGTCAGTTTTTCTCTCGAGGCTCGTTGGTCTGATTGATTCTCCAAGGTAAGGATATCATGGGTGTCCATTCAGTTCACAGTTTCTCCTAAGCGTGGTGGTTTGCTCAAAGTGCATGTTCCCTTACACTAGTATAAACCTTCCTTGACTGTGCATTTTATTTTTGCAGCATTCCTTCCTGGAATGGAAGGTTGTTAATGGCTATGCCGCTCTTCCTGTTTATTTTTATTTATTAACGGATGCGAGCCTAGTAGTGTGGATTTTAAATAATAGAGCCATTATCTTTGAGACTACTATAAGCTGACTTACTTCTTCAGTTAATATGTCACAATTTTATTCAATTTGCAAGTTAAAAATCACATTTTCACTTTTAACATTTACTGCTTTTTTGGGAAAATTTAATTTCCTATCATCGTCTCTTAATTAAGTTACTGTGTAACTTAAAGGACATTAATAAGTAGGACATTGCACCAACTGTTTCAAATCTCTGCCCTTTAGAATAGACACATTGAACATGAATGTGGTTAAAACAAAAAAAGTGAAGGAAGGCAAAATCCAATGGGATTTCGTTGTTTTACTGAGCCATGTACCTGGTGCTGTGACTGTGGTCCTACTGAAAAAGTGTTTCTTGATACTGTGGTGAAATATGAATTACCTTTCAGGCTGAAAACTTTTCCTGAAGTTCTGTTGCAGTAGGGTTTGGCACACAGCACACACATGTGTTTTTGCCCCGTGTTCTGTCTTCTGGATCCAACCACTCTTTTTATGTGGTGAGAAACACCAGCAAGCACTTCAGCCTGGCAGGGACTGTGTAAGAGTTTGGAAGTGGAAAGCAAAGTGTCTTACCAGGTGAGCACAGAGGCACAGCAAAAGTAGGACTGCAGAGACGTGAAAGTACCAGCTATGGGACCAACAACGTTAGTAAATTTTCTGGGCATTTATTCAGATCCCATGGATTGTAAAAGCCTACGTTTTCCCTTGGTGATAAGGCCCAACAGCTTGCTCTCTGAGATTTCCCCCTCTCTTTGCAGAGTGAATCTCAGGTGTTTTATGAGCAAATGAAAACCAAGATTTGCCTTGGTCTTGTGTTGTTAACAAGGTTGATTTTCCTCTGTCTGCTAGAGCTGCTGCTGATGCTGCACAAAGCGTAGCTGGTTGTGCAGGAATGGAAATGATATTCTGTGAGTGATATGAAAGGCACAGAAAGGCAAGAAAGAAGGAAAGTAATTGTGTGGGCTCAGCTGTTCACTATTTGCAGTGTATAGGAGACTTTTTCTGGTCTTCTTTTAGTAAACCTGGTGAACTGAGAGTGTGATAGTTAGCTCAGTTAGCTCAGGCTGTAGTTCCTCAGTTTTCTGTGGTTTGGTAAATAAGGACAGTGATTGCAATTTTTTTCCCATAGAAGAAAACTGTGAGCTTGTGCTGCATTTGCTGCTATGCCTTTCTCTTCCTCTCTCCCTCCCAGCTACCTCCTGACCCAATTAATTGATGAAGAGGTAGAATAATAAAAAATAATGAGTTCCCATTAGTTTCTTGAGCAGAGGCGGCTCATTGCAGAGGATGGGTCCTATACATGCTCCCACGAAGCAAAAATCCTTGGAAAATGCACAGAGTGCAAAGTTGTGCTTTGGATCAAAACGTTTCAGAAACAATGCTTCTTAATTTTGGCTGCTGATGGCTCCGTTAGCTTGTAGTTTTAAGTGCATCAAGTTCTCCTTGTGATGGCTGAATGAGGGTTATTGCATTAATTTGGTTTATGTGAGGAAATTTTCCATACAGTTGATGCGTGAATGGGCTTATGGTCCAATTTAAGATGAGTCTGGGGCTCTTCTGGAATGTTCTGCTCAGCCTGGAAGCCTGGCAATTCGTAAGGCAGGAGGAGTCTGACACCAGAGACAAACTTACTGATTTATAAAAATATAAAATGTTAAAACATTCTTTTTCCCTTTATAATTGTCAATCTTAAGTCTCTTGTGGGGAAGACCTATTCACATTAAAATAAAATTGAATGCCGCCGTTATGCTGAAGACAGGAAGGATTTTTTATTTCCTGTTTGATTAACCACAATATTGTTTTTACTCTTAAACATTGTTTCCTTTTCTGTGTTGTACCAATAATATCCACAGAGTGCTTGTACAAACCTAGAGACTTTATTCCTTAATTTATACTCCAGAGGGTCCATCTCCCAGAATCTTTCTAAGGAAAGGCCAGGGAAATAAAAACTGTAAGAGCTCTTATAGCCACACCACTGAAGTATTTTAACCTTTTTATTGCTATGTGGGTACATGCCCACAAATATTACCACTGACCTAAGTTTGTTCTGGGTAATAAAAGTGCCTTCTGTTGATAAATGGGACCTGTCTTTCCAGACCAGGAGGCCAAGTATTTTAGGTCTCACATGATTATGATTTCCTCTTATTTCTGCTTGTATGAGCTTAATCCAATACCCAGTTGAGGAGATAAGTCTTCTTGTCGACGCATGCAATCGAAGGAACAGATACAACAAAGTTGTTTGAAAGTTGCTGGTAGTTCATTTTTGTCAAAACAGAAGTGACTTGGTGTTTTCTTTACAGCTCTTCTCGCTGGCTATAAGTATGCCTGGAGAGGGAGCCCCAGCTCTGGATCAGGAAGCGCAGCCCCAAACCACTTACCCCATTCTGCTGATGAGTGTCTGAAGCGCACAGGGCCCTTTTGTATTCTCTTTTTGCCACCAAGTATAGGAAAGGCTTTTTATTTTCATTAGTATACAAAGTGGCATTAAGTTAGGTCTCTTTTCCAAGCAATCCTGCTGATGCATGTCTTGGACTTTGTCCTTTGGGCTGCTCCTACAGCATCATGCTACTGTGGTGGTACGGTGGTCATCCTAGTTGGCTAAACTTCTCTTTGTGCAAAGGATCATCGCTGAGCCCGGAGGAAATGTGCCTTCCACAGGAATCCTAGTCTGAAAGCGAGCAAGGAGTTAAAGTGGCATTTAGGGGCGACTTTATGTCAGCCTCTGTATTCATCCTTGTGTTATGCATGCCTTCTGTGCTTTGCCTATCATGGAAAAATCCAGGCTTGATTATTTTCATGGATGTATTGTCCTGTTTTCTCATGCATATTTATCTCTTCTCCTTTCTTCCTTCGGGACTCCAAAATAATAATGTCTTGTGTGATTGCCATTGTGAGCGAATTTTTGGAAGAATATTCCATTCAAACTGTCAGCAACGCAGTATCTGTACAATAAGCAAATATATAGCTCTGGAGATAAGGTATGGAATAGGGATGCATTCACAGTATATGTGTGTCTGTATACATGTACATGAAAAGCTGTATTTGTATGTATCATATATGTGTTGTGTGCATAGGTATAAGTATCTACGTATGTGCATGTAGGTAGATTCTTTTACTACAAGCGGGATTGGTGAGCTGAAATCTGTGAAATAGTAGTTGCATGTTGAGAACGAAAGAGAGAAACGTGCATGAGAATACATCAGCAGATCAGGTAGCTTTGCAGTTGCTGTTCTATGCAAACAGACTGAAGAGCATTTTGGAAAATAGAGACCAGTAGGGTTGGTGCATTTTCAAGAAACTGCTTTAGGGCAAGGAGAAAAAGCTGTCCCGTGCATTGAAAAATAGTATAATGCTTTTCCAACTGACTAAAGAGGCCATATTTCAATTAGACTCACACTGAGCCAAGCACTATCTCTGTTGAGCCAGCTTGGATGCAAGAGGGCTTTTGTAAGACCAAAAAACATGTAGTTGTTCTTGTTTGTGCCAGACTCCTTTGTTTCACTGAAGAAAAAGAAAATAACTTCATGCATTAAATCTGGAAACATGAGAAATGATGATGATCTTCTGTGTGCAAGAAGTTTTGTTGAAATCATTGGTTTTCCTTTGGATTTACACCGTTGTAAATGAAGGATGGACTAAACTTACAGAGGAAACATGAGGGCACAAAATCAAAAATGTCAAGGCACAGAAACAGCAACAGAAAATAATAGTAAGAAATTGTTCTAGAAAAGTAATAGGATGACCAAGGGAAGAATCAGTCTTCTACTCCTGGGAATGAGATATCTGAGCAACAGGTGATGTTAAAAAATAAGTAATACTCTGTCTGTTCATGGAAGAGGTCGCCCATAACTTGTGTTTGGAATAGTAGAAGTGACAGATCTTAGCCTTTAACGGGGACAAACAGAATGGAGACTTCATGACTAATTGGAAAATTTTAAATCAAGCTTGCCTGAGAAACTTCATCCAGGACTTATAGCATTGCTGGAATGCCACAGCAAGTTACCAATAGTCAAATCAAGGGGGCTATCTTAGACACAGTGTTGTGCAGTATTTTCATGTCACCTAGAAGGCAGCATAGATGATGCTAAGCCAGGATGAACTGCCAAAATATGTAAAAGGGAGATATGAGTTCTAAATTCATAAATCGAAGCTCCTATTAAAAAAAAAAAAAAAAAAAAAAAAAAAGGAGGGTCTGCAGAAGTAGCAAGGTGAGATACTACGAGTACATAAAGCTAAATGACCACACAAATTTGGGATAGTGAAGTCCCATGGAAAACGTGTGAAGGGGAAACTTGTAGAGTCACCTCTGCACACAAAACTAACAAAAAAAGAAGATAATTCTAGGATGCAGAAATGGGAAGTAATTGCTTTGCTGAGTATCTGAGATACTGCCAAACTCTTCACCTGGTGTGGTTTACTCAGTTTTGGGTATCACACTAAAGAAAGATGAGAACAAACTATAGAGAGCTCACAGAAGAGAAGAATCAAAGATGCAAAGGCACACCTGAATGAAGCAATTTCTCATCATAGAGGGAAGGTGACAGGATGGGACGTGGTATTGTTTTTCAAATATTAAAGGTAGCTATGTGAGGAAAGAAATAATCTATTTTCCATATCCAGGGAGTTGTTTGCTAATATGAATATCCTCATCAGAGGCAGAATTGAACTCTACTTTCTTCTTTATTTTATGAATCAACGTATGCGTATTGTGATCTAACACTGATGCGTGACCAGCCACCCTTTCTCTGATCACACAACCTAGTACATATAATTTTGTGGGTAAGGTTCAGAAAAAGGGTGGAAGGGACTTGTCAAGAAATACAGCCAGTATGTTTGTGCCCAAAATGGGTACAACTGAGGCATTTCCATCTGAAGTAACAAGTTTGAATAGAGATTAGTTGATATTTCAGGCTTTGAAATGTTTCTTTAAGCTTGACTCCTTTAACTATAAAGTTAGAAAATTAACTTGGCTTCCTGGGTAAACTTCAGTCATCCTGATGAACCATATGCAAAGATGTTTGGATAAGAAAAGAGAGAGCATTACTAAGGTGATGCTTAATTGAGCTAAATCCACATATAATCATTCCTATTATAGTGAAGTGCTGTTCCTCTTAAATGAAGTAAGCCACTTAGAAAATTCTGCAAATGTTTCATTGTGTTGCTGCTGCTTCTCTAACTTACACTAATGGGGATGAGGAAATGCTCTGTTGAAATCTGTGGTGCTAAGCAACTGTTAAACATCATTTGACATGGCAATATTAAGACAGACTTATGTTTTCTTTGATTTTCTTTTAGTAAATTATTCATTATTGTTATTATTATAAGTGAATGGGCAAAACTTCAAAAGGAAGGAAAAACAGCTAAGGATTGAAACAGGAGGAGCTCACGTTGAACTGTTAATAGCCACAAGGAAGGTGTTTTGGAACAACAGCAACAAAAAAGACATAGCTGTTGTCCCAAATCATCATTTTTCCTCTTGAGTCATTTATCTAGGGAATGTCTGACAGCTTCTGGTTCCACTTAATATCAGTTTTATGTACTCTGCACTCTCATTTTTTTCTGTGGCTTTAGGAGAACCTGTTGCTATTCAGGTGCCAATTTGGCTAACGTAGGTAAGTTTGTGGGGGAATATCCTGCATTGGTAGCAACCAATACATCTGGGAAGAGAGAAATCAACCCAGTATGTTCATTCCAATGCTTTAACTGCTCTTGTTTTTTAAAATTATTTTATCAGAAGTTGGTAAAAGATTGAAGTAAGGGGAGGAAATGACACAGTACGTGGTTATTTCATGCTTGTATTTTGAGGCTGTTTTCTGGGCATGATCTGCATTCCTTGGTCTTGCTTCACCCTGTCTAGTGGATGGAGATGGAGGGCTTAGCTCTGGTGTAAAATCAGCTGTTTCTGCTAGGAATCATGATAATATTCACAAGTTTTTTCTTTGTGTGCTTTTTAGTTGAAATTAGATGCTCTGGGAGCTACTTGAGTTGCTTATGATGCTTTTCTAGGAGTAAGGAGTAAGTGGAATATTCCTGGTTTTTTTAGAGCACTATTTTTCTTTAAATTAAACTGTTTTCTTGCAATTTCTGTGCACTTGTATTAAGCCATTTCTTTACCCTAATTAAAAAAAAACAAAACAAAACAAATTTATACAGGGGGGGATTCAGAAAAGTAGAGAACAATATTTGGCACGTTTTTTGAAACGGACTGTATTTCTGAATATTGGGTTAGTCAGTAGTTCATCATAGTCTTTGCCTGTTTTTTTTCTGAAAGCTTTGGTCATCTTGAATTCTAGAATAGCTGTATCTTTTGTGAAAAGTGAGTATCAAAAAGACTGTGAGGGTCCTGGATTAGCAATTTCTTTCCCCCAGTCTTTTAGGCTGGAGAGAGACTGATTGTAGCTGACAGTGCTGTACTTCATAAATTTTCTTTCCAGTTGTTTCTGACAAATGTAAAGAAATCTCTTCTGATATTGCTTTAGAGAAACACCTTGTTCTCTGGTTTCTTGCTGAAAGCTCACTAAGATCTTATTATTCAGAACTCAGCAATTCCTGAGAGGAATAACTGCTGTAATTTGGACTGGGAATTTAGGTAATGTAACAGTATTTACCTGAGTCCATGTACACCAGAAAAGAAGAAGAAAAATGTGAATAAGGGAAGGAGAAATATGTCAAGTATTAGTTCAGGAAAATTTAGCATTCATTGGATTGTTTAGAATTTAGTCCACAACAGCAGTGCTAGTAGTTAGACCCCATTTTGTCTTTAGGATAGCAAGAATTCCTCCTTTTTTTTCTTTTTTTTTTTTTTTCCTTTCCTCCAAAATATGAATTTAATACTGTGACTTGTTAGGTATGAATCCTTTCAGCTTTCCTAAGGGCTTGTGCATCACTGGAGATATTAAAGATGGAAGAGCCTTATTCAGTCATCAACAAGGCCGTCACAGTTTTTATTCTCTGGACTACGGTTTCTAGTATTGTGCTCTCCTGATCTGATATGCTCTCAACAATAAGGCTGCCTTATCGTTTCTCGGGAGGATGTTCCACTGCCTAATATGAATCACTATCAAGAAATACTTGAGATATCAAGAGTACTGTTTCTAAGAGATCTGATGCAGCACTATGAAATCGCTCTGTACTGAGCTCGTGCTGATCCATCAGTGCAGAGGAGCTCAGCCTGAGCTTTCTGCTGCTGGAGTTCACAGGAAGGTTCTCATCAGAGGAAAAGGTTTCTTACTTCACTGCTGAATATATCCCACCTAAAATTAATTTTGAACAAAACTAATGGCAATTCATCCTCACTGGTAAAATATGAGGTCTGCTCCAAAAATAATGCCTCCTATTTTGTTGGCCTACAACATTGGAGGCAGATGGTGATGGTATGGCAGTAGAGGATGAAAATTCCCACCAGGAATCCATTGCATTTTGTTGTGGGACAGGTGGCAGTGGAAGGGCAGTCTGACAAAGTAGTATCTGGCATGGAAGTGCAGATGAAGCAAAGATAGGTTATCCAGTGGTCCCTTCCAACCCCTGTCATTCAGTGATAGCTAATCAGTGCAGTCTGAATTGGGCTGCCCCAAAAACTTAGCACAAGAGCCACAAATTCATACAGACGGTGCCTTCTAGTTTTTCCTCTGGAGCATAGTAAATATATTCTTTTTTGTTTTGTTTTTGTTATTTTCAAGCTTTTTGCAATTTCCAGGCTGTTGATCTCTCCCTTTCCTCATGCCACAAACAGATTATGGAGACTTGGCTCTTTTAATTCTCCTTTATAGATGAGCTCCTTCACTTCACGTGCCCTATTTGTCTTTAAACTCCGTCCATTTTATTAACATAAAGCAAACTCTGTTATCTTCTAGCTAAGACTTGAGGCTGTTCAGCATGTGGAGTCACTCTGGAGCCACAGAAGCATGAATTTTTACCACCCTGACTGCTAAGCAGCAGCTGTAAGAAAACTGAAATATATGTATCAGTTTTATTATGTGTGCTCAGTTATGTCAGTCTTTCAGCCCATCTCTGAAGTCAGTTATGTCTGTTCCTACAGAATACCAGGAAAGCAGGTTACCTTGTTAGGAGTATTTTATTACCTACTTCATCCCAACCACTGAACTAGTAAAGAAGTTTCTCCTCTGTAGCACCTCCCCAGTATATCTTTGACTGTCTGTGATCTTCATAGATGTTTGCAGAATTCTTACCACCTCAGGTGGATGGACATTTGCTTAGGTGCCCCCTACTGCTGGCTTAAAGAGAAAAGCAACTGAGAGAAGGACCTTTGTTACAGCAAAAGCAGAGTAACCGGTAAAACCCATTCAGAAATCTGCAGTACTTCTTGGCCAAGGGCTCCCCAGGGAGCTCACTGGAAGTAGTTCTGTCCATCTGCTGAAAGTAAAGATACATGCTATTGCTTACCTTTGCAGCCAACCCCTCTCAGCCAGTGTCGAGGTAATATCAGCATTCAGTTTTCACTGCATCACCTGCTGAACAGACTGCAAAATGTGACGTGAGCAATGGGAAGAGTAAGGGGCATTCTGTGTGTTCATGTGCTTAATATGAAGGTAATATTATCTGCAGAACCTCCAATTTGCGTTGGTCAGAAGCTGTCAAGTTTGCTTTTGTTGTGAGGAACGAGATTAAAAAAAAAAAACAGGAAGTTTTCTACGGCTTTCATCAATATGACTGTGAATTCCAGCCACAGAACACAACAGAGATTCTGAATTTATACTAGTGAGTACAGCATCTGAACCTTTACCTGCACAGGCTTTTCCACAGTACTACCTTTAAATTTGTGTTGTTCCTAACTGATCTCACTGCTCACACCACCATACGTGTTGATCTTTTGAGATGTGTCTCTATTGAGAAAGGGCATCAAGGAGTTCCGCTGCGTGCTGCTCATTCTAACCAAAGCCGCTATCTTGAACTCAGTAGGCAGCTCTGCTCACAGTGCTTGGCTTTCCTTTGAGATGCTCTGCATTGCTCCTTCCAATGTGTGAGATATTCTCACTCAACAGCATTTTGACTGTCAGGAATTGACAGATGCGTCTGTTTTGGCTGTTCCGTGTTCATAGTCTCAACCTGCACCAGCTGTTTTCTCCCAGTCCCGTTCAGGCAGGAGGGCAGACTGAGTGCCACGTACATCCTTTCTCTGTGTGTTTGTGAGTCTGTGTTGTCTGCTCCTTCATAAAATATGTCTGTGATGACAATCTCATATAATTGAGGGCAACCTCTTGAGACACTATCACTTTTTATAGCCATTGTTTCTCTTCATTGAGATGCACAGTACTATTTTCACGAAGTAGGACAGTTTCCAGGGCTTCCAATTGTATTGTTTTATTTTTTGTTTTTCTCTATCTGTTGCTTTATACATCAGCAAATCTCTAATGTGTTTGACATTGGATTTCAACAGTGTAGGCAGGCATTCTGATTTTCAATTTTCTGTTGAACACAATGTCAGAGGGTGACAACCCACACTTTAATGGTATTGTTCCTTAATTAAATAGTACAGAATACGGATAGGAAACTGATTCCAAGGTCTTTCAAATAAACACTTTATTTTGATAGCACTTACCAATATCTCTTTAAATGAAGGATAATGGAGACTATTGGTTGCTTGTCTCTAGGCTCTCTTTGAATTCATCACCATTAAACTCTAGTCCACTTTCAGACATACCTCTGGGCAGGTAGAACATACAAGAAAAATGGATTTGAGATAAGCAGTTGTTAATTTAATTATACTATCTTCTAGTGAGACTGTTTCAAAGGAATGCAGGTAAAAGTCTAAGGGAAGTTTGTTTTAATATGCAGAACGAAAAAAGATTGGGAGTATGCCATTCCAGCCATGCTCTACCCTGTAAATTACTTCTGGTGAGCTAATCCTTGGCAATAGCTGTTACTGGTAACCATAAGTGCAAACTGACAACTGAAACCTCTTTTGTTCAACTTCAGGTAAAGGCTGCTGAATACATGCCTATCGTTTGATAGGCATTTGTTCATCAAATTGCTATGCACTCCATATGTTTGGAAGTACTTTTATTTTCTCTCTTGGACGATGTGTGATGCCAGAGTAAGGAGTTACTAGTTAATGCTGGGTAATTTCTTCCCTAATGAAGGGAGACAGGAGTTTTTTTTACGCTTTCTCCATATGAGCTTGTGGCTGTTCAACCTTTGACACAAAAGCAACGCTAATCCCCATTGCTGGGATGTGCATCAAGGAGTCCCTTTGTTTAACTATCCCATATCATAGATAGTCTTCTAACTCTTTTGGTTTCCACATCTATTTTTTGCTATGGCATCCTCATGTTGTTCATTTGGGCACAAGTCCCTCCACTGCTTTACATCCTTGAGGATCCTCCGTGTCCTCCCTTCTGCTGGCTGGGTCATGTGCATTGTGATAGCTCCAGCAACACCACTTCCACTACCAGGGCTTGCCTCAGGTAACCCAAAGAAGTGATCTTAATCTCGAAATAAAGTCATCTTTGCCTCTAAAGGGAGGCAAATAGACAGCCTGAATAGAAAGTCATCTGAACTCTCAGTGCTGCCTTGACTTTTTTTTGGTGGCTGCCTGATAGGGTTCACTGAGGCATATTTGAACAAAAGAGCTCATTGCATAGCCTGAGCTGAGCTCTGTTCGTAACATCCGTTGTCTTCAGCGGTGTAGTTCTGCAATCTATCTTTAGTTTAAAGCACCTGTCTTGGATTTTAACTTCTGCGTAACTGAAGAACCAAGTTATAACATTCAGAACAGGGTAATACAGTGAAGCATTGACATGTTTTGTAGTTTAAAGAAGCACCAAGTTTATCGTAGTAAAACAGAGAAGAACAATTTGCATTTGCTTCTGCAACTCTAATCTCATCAGAGTTAAGACAGTCAAGATAAACCTAAGGCAACTTCATACTTAACATATCTTTTTTATGCAGTCATGCTTAACAGTGCTGCTGCTGTATATTCCTAGGATAACTATGGCCTGTTTTTCAGCGTGTGTTGGAGTGTTTCTGTTTTTAATATAAGGATCTGACTTTGAAGAGGAGGAAAACATTCTTTTTCCAAGTTTTTCATGCTGAGAACTACAATTAAAAGTAATTGCTTCTATTTCCAAAGTAAAACATGCCTTTTAAAAGCTGTAATATTCAGCAGTACCAGGAGGACACTTATGTCATGTAGAGACAGTTTCGATATTTCACTTTATAGGTGCTCCCATCTGCCTCTCTTAAAGCAGTTCTTCCTGAGAGATGAATGAAGCAGGTTTCTCAAAAAGGCTATATAAAGGGAGAGGAACACAAAACACCAGAAGCAGAAAAATGAAATAAATACGAACGCTGCATCAATCTGAAGGCATTTGTGCAAATTGCCTCATAAATATGAACAGTGTAGACTGCTGTGATAAGTAGAGACATTTTAAGGTTGAGATGTTTTGTATACAGCTCCGATGCTAATTGTAAACTAAAAAGATTATATTGATAAATGAACCTTGTCTTTTTTTTTTTTTGCTCATAAAATAGAAATACAAATTGCGTGAGTTAAATTTGTTTTACCTATAAACCATTATAAATAAGAGAATCAAGGGAATGTCTGAACTTTGAGGGGAAACGGAGCAATGTAAATGGATTTAGAAACCAGTCCTGACCTGGCAACAAATTGTGCTGAAACAGCTTAACACAGAAGGACCTGATCAGAATATCCCACGTTTGGAAATTGAAGTTTTATGCCTGGAAAGGAGAAGAGAGTGAATTAAAATAAAATACAAGTTCAGATTATGTTGAAAGGGGATACGTGGCTTTCTGCAGAGCTTGTGTCTGCCTGGGAAAATCTGCTGTGATCCGACACATCCAGAACAACTGGACAAGTGTTGGTTTTGCTGGCTTCCTTAATGTTGTTCCCTAGGGAGCACACTGTGGATGCAGTAAAAGCCAGATGCTTGCCAAATACAACAGAAAGGAACTACAGAATTAGAATCCTTTGCAGCCTCTTAAAACATTATCAAACTTGTGAGATTGACACACAGCATCACTGTTTTCTGGCTTAATTAATTTGCTAAGTCCATTTTCCACTGCCCTTTGGACCTCCTCTGTAGGTCATCCCCCTGCAGAGATTGGCCAGCTTTTTAGGAGACCCAAGCCTTTAAATATAAAAGCCATATTTTTAAAGGCCATGCTCACATATCCGTAGATGTAGAAAGTACTTTTAGCAGTAAGGATGGGGGGCAGGTTGGAGCATATGTAGGAAGGCTGGGAAACCTGATGCCCTGCCATCCTGCTCTCCATACATTTCCTGCAGGATTTGGGGCAAATTACTTTGCCTCTCTGCCTGGCAGTTATACAGTTGTAAAACGGGGACAGCTGTCCTCCTCTATTTCTCAGAGGACTTGTGAAAATAAAGGCATTAAAGATTGTGAAGCCATCTGTTGCTATGGTGATGAGGCTCATTTAGGCACTGAAGCACCGAGATTAGGAACTAATATGTTTCCTGCACAACTTATTTAGAAATATAGATGGGCGGCATGACGTATAGGGTCTGGCTCTGCCTCCAGTAACAGGGTTGCTTGTAGCAGGTGCTCTTTGCTAAACCCTGGTATGTTAAATGCCTCAAATTGGGTCAGTTGCATAATACCTCATGGTTGCTCGTTACACCAGATAAAAGCAACGTGCAGGATTTTAACACGTGTCACAATTGCTAGATGCTTTTGTATTTCTTGTTAGGCATTCAGAGCTCAGGTGAACGCAGTGGGAATGTAAAAATTTTGCTGGGGAGGTACTGGGGAAAAGCAGTAGCAAGGAAAGAGTATAGGGAAAGGTATTTTCTTGCTTCAGCCCTGTCATAAAGAGTATGCTATGAATGAGTCAGAGGCTGGGGAGCAGAATACCTGTGATACTGCTGTTGGTGGGGAAGGATGATGAAACTTCTGTGTCTTGGTTTGGCCTGCAAGTGTAAGTTTGATATCCTGAGGTTGACAGATTTTGCAAATGTTACCTGCCTGTCTTTTCCCAATGCTCTGCATCAGTACTGCTAGTGCCATTTAGCTTTATTGAATAATTCAGGTTAGAAGGGACCTTTGGGTCCTCTGGTCCAATGCCTTGCTCAAAGGAGGGCACGCTTCAAAGCTAAACCAGGTTACTGGAATTTTTGTCTAATCAAGTTTTTAAAACCTCCAAGGATAAGAATTCCATTTATGGACTTCGGTTTCGGTTCTGATCCATGTTTTTTCACTATTATCTAACTAGAATTTTCTTTGATGCTGCTTATTCCTAATGGGTCTTTATTGGACTCTGAGGAAAAATTGCAGTACCTTGAAGCCATGAGACAGCACCTGCAGGACATTTGCTTATTAGCAAATGCTGCATGACCAGAAATCTTCCTGCTTGCAAGGCCTGAGCTACACCCCACGTGGGACAGCCCTGTGCCACACTGCTGCTCATTCTCAGTTTGCCTGGGTCTCTCTTGCATTATGCTGCTCTGCACCATCTGTGTTTGCCCTTGGAAATAAAGAGATTGGAAAACAAAAATCTACTTATGATGGGGAGCTTTAATAAGCACTTGATACAAATAGAGAAAGCATCTGGGGTCGGCTGTAAGATGTTTGCTTTTAAATGGCCTATCAAAGTATGGGATGCTTACTTTAAATCTGATCTTGAGAGAAATCTGAGTGCTATATCCCATTTCCAGATGGCATAACTTAATATTGTGGTGAATCATTTGGCACACTTTAAACAGATTCTTCTTCTCCCGGCACCTGAGACAGAAGCATCATAAAATTATGTCTGGAAAGTTTGGTGAATTGTTGTTTCTTATACTTAAAAATGTGATATGGCTTTCCAGACTTTTCTGGGACCGGGTCAGTATTCTCTCTTTTTAAACCTAACATGACTTTTTCTCCTGTGTATTTGTGTTTGTGAGTTATTCCAGCACACCGTTCCCAACCATCTGTTTTTGTTCAGTGTTTTGAATCTTATTCCTGAATCTTATAGCTGCCCTGTAGCTCAGATGTCTCTGGTGCAGAGGGAGAATAAGAGCCAGTAAAACAGTAGAGCAGCTAAGTGGCTCCTGCACGAATGGTGTGTGTTTGCCCTGTACTTAAACAGTGTGAATATGACCACTAAATGCAAAATGCTCTGAAGGAAGAGAGCGAGGCAGGAAAGCTGCTTATTTTCTGTATTTTGCTGAGACATTTTAGTCAGAAGTAACAGGAAAATCGATTATTTTCTCACATCCAGGTGATGGCGCACATAGCCTCTATTAGCCAAGGACAAATTTAGATTGTATTTATCTCTGCATCATAGCTACCTTTGTCAGTAATTTTCTGTTGAAGTAGTAAATAATGTTTACTGTGTAGAACAGGAGCATAAATACTCTTCTTTACCACTGTCTGTTGTTTAGAAAATTAGTTTGAGAGGAAGGATTCGTATTTCCTAGCTATTAATGTTAATTTGTAAAATCATTCATGGCTTGTTCAGGTGATCCAGTAAGGGCCGAGTTCTGCTTTCCTGTACCTTTGAGTCACTGCAATGAATTCCAGTTTTTATTTGCTTCTGTTGCCTGAAGTATAAGCCAACAATCACATGTAAATGCACTTCAGAAACTCCACAGGTGCTTCATGAACACTGGCTTATAGAGTTGAGACAGAATAGGATGCAGCTGAAACATAAAAGTAAAGGTTGCAGAACTGTATTTCTGCAGCTGAGACCATGCCTTGGGGGACATTTACCCATTCAGATATCTCCTGATCAGGACTTGAAGAAACACAGGAAAGCAGAGTCCAGCTAAGAGAGGTAGGAAGCAGGAATTAGGGTGTTGCAAAACACACAAGCCAAAATCACACAGCTGAGGAGTCAAAATGTCACGTATGGAGTGGCTGAGCCAGAAAAACAATTGGAAGCCAATCGAAGGATCATGAAACGATCACAAAATATGGTCAGAAACAGGGATAGAGCAGGAATGAGCAGTGCCGACCCTTGAGCAAGTTCAGGATGAGGTGCGAGAGCCCCATGCAGCACAGTGGTGCTGTTCACATGTCCTCCATACCTGCCTGGATGCTGCCACCATACCTTAGGCTGACTCTGAACACTCTACAGCGCCTCTGCAAGCTGTACTGCTCAGTTGCATTTGCAATTTCTTAACCACTTTCTCCTTGGCAGTGCCTCTACAAGGAAAGGAGCAACACTTCTGTCTCTTTCCTTTCGCTCTGTCAGCCTTGTTCTTTGGCTTGCCAGGGTTATTATCATTAAGGGTTTGCAAAGCTCTCTTCAGCCTGTTAGCAATTAGCAGACAGTGGCCTGGGATTTCTGAGACAGAAGATATGGCCTTGCAAAAGCAGTTACAGCTCAGAGAGGTGTCTTTGCTGTGCTCTTTCAATACATAATTGACTGCTCCAGGGCAGAGAGGGAATGAGCAGACAAGAATCAGGGAAGGAGAAAAGTGTATTGCCTTTTCTTGATCTCATACAAGCACCTGCTTGAATCTGCAGTGAGCAAGGCATGCTTGTAAACGGCCTTTGCTTTGCTTTGTTTTGTTACTGCCCAAACTACTTAGAGCTTCCAAAGTTTTGGTGTTAAGTCTACAGGAAGGATTTCCATCTGTTATCCTCAAAATGGAGTAAAAGGCTCTCGGGGCCAAAAGCCTTTGGACTTTAACTGTGTTTCCATACTGGAAACCCAAGTTAAACACTGCATCGCCACTGCAAGCTTTGGCTCTGCCTTAGAAACTGGACTGGTATTTTGTGGACTAACCACTGGGGCTGTGAAAGCAGACTTGAACTGTGGTTCAAACCTGGTAGAAGCAAAGCTCTGCTGACCTGAAAGAAATGGATCTTTGTTCCCATTTCTTCCATTGTTTGGATAGAGAACATTTTATGAAAAATGATCATGTTCCAGTTAGCTTTGTTGCAGCTGATAGCTATAGCACTGCCTGTAGCAGTATCATCTCATTTCAGCTCTGGGTGACAGCAATAAAAGATTCAGTGGGCTTGATGCTGCTCTCACTCAGATATGTTTATGCCAGCAGGCTTCTGTGGCCGTGTTATTGTTTGTTTATAACAGTGTCAGAACAAGAACAGAGCTTCTGGGGACAAATCTAGGTAACTGGAATATTTCTGTGGAATTCAACTCATTCCCTGCTCTCCCTCACCTGTCCAAAAGCAAGCTGTCCAAAAGCAAGGGACTGAACCAACTTCGCAGGTTGGTCCTGTTCCAAGAAGGTCATCTGAAAAGTTGTACCACTTGCCAATGATTTAAAAATAAATAATAAAACCTGTTTGTCTCATTTCTTCGGCAGAGAAAGAAAGGGCACCAGCCTTAAAAAGAAGGTTTTGAGCTGTGAATTCCAAGGAGATAGAGGCATTAACACAGCCATGCAGAAATTATTGGAAGAGAATGCAGATTTAAGAAATACCCTCTCTTTACTATGTATTTGTTTTCTAAGGATGGAGGAGCGTGGATTTTAGATGGTCCCTAGGTTCATGAGCTTGAGTACATTACACCCTGTTATTGTGCATTAAATGCACCATCTACTAGACAAGATCTCTCAGCAAAGGTGAGGTCTCTGAAGTGAGATACATAGTGGCTGTCTTCAGTTCTGTCTTTAGCATGAACATCTTTGCCCAAAAAGGGAACTTATTTAGCTTTTTTTCTCTACCAACATTTTGCTTTGGTAAAATAAGCGAAAAATCCTATTATTAGACAGGGAGGAAAAAAAGGGAAAAAAAAAAAAAAAGAAAAAGAGGGGGGCTTTTTGTCCCTCAGTGTGTTCTTTGGAATATTTCAAGGATGTGATGTTTAGAAATCAGTGAAAGCTAGATGGGATTTAAATATTAAGAGGCAGGAATTTGCCTTCAGGTAAAGGATGACATTTGCATAGTAACAAGAATGACTCATGTTTTTAGGTGAATGTCTAACTAAAATTCCTGTGTGTTAGTGACTTTTTAACTCGGTAGCAATGGGAAATATGTTAAGCAGGGAGCCCAGCACTTTGTCATGTTCCACCATAGGAAATGATTGGAAGGAACTCACAAATAGCGTGTAGTGTAACAAGGTGCTGAACTAAGTATTATCACTGCTCAACTAAAACTCCTATTGCTTTTAATAATGTACTAGGTTTTTTTCTTTCTTTTTCCCACAAATACCATCCAGAAGAGGAAATCTCTTTGTGTAACAACTACTTTGGAAGCCACGAATTTCACTGCAATTTCATTTCTGTAGTTTAAATTATATGAAAGAATGTGCTGATTTATCTGCTTACCCATGTCTCTCCTCTGCCTGGCGTTACAATTGTCAAAGTATCCAAAGACAGACAGGTGGTGAGATGTCTCTGTTAAGTTATTTTGATTAATGTACCAAAATGGAGGTGATGGGTTCAAACATAATGTTCTTTTTTTCTTACTCTTTGAACCAACTTTCCTGCAAAAAATTTGCTTCAAATGCAGTTCTTCATCCTAAATTTTTTTCTTTAACAATTCAGGCAAGTTAACACCAACTGATTTCATCTAGGTTTCCCATTAGGGGTGTAGCTCAGCTAGAATAGCAACTCAACCTCTTCAGCTACTCATCTTGTTGCTGTATGTAGTAGTAGGTAGGGTCATCTCTTATTCTGTCATTTCATCTTTTCTACAAACATTACAGTCCCCTCATTTAAGAAAACTATATCCAAGTCCAACTCAATTCTGTAGTAATTTCCTTTTTTCCTCCCTTTTGCTTCCCACCCCCTCCCTCTTCTTTTCTTCTGTATCTATAAACTACTTGCTCATTGGACACTGAAAATATTCCTTACAGCTGCTTAATGTAGAAGTATTACTTTCATATGGAATGCAAGGTGAAATAGATGATGACTTTTAATTGCTTCTTTATGCAAAACAAAGTGACTGCAGCACTTAAAATGTGGAAAAATGTAGTTGTGGTGTCTGCTGGAATTGCACAGAGTGAAAATGCAGAAACTTTCCCAGCTATACTGTCAGGGCTCAGCACTGCTTGTCTGCAGTAATTCTCATTAGTTCTGGATGAGCTCAAATGGGTATTTGTGTGAGTCCACAAAATGTATATTTACTTGAGATTTAAATACACAATCCAATAATGAGCTGGTGCAAATCGGTTGACGTTAGGAAACCTATGCAGCTGCAAAATTAGACTGGTAAGCAGAGTCCATGAATGTCTGCCTGTGCCCTGAAAGGCAGCACTGCAGTTGCCTTCTGCAGCTGAGGATTTCATATTTTTTATTTTTAATTAAAACAATAAGAATAAGGGGTTGGGTGTCCTCACTACCATCAAGATAAGCAGGGAATTACTCTACTTTCTACTGGAAAACAATAGTTTCATGGAAACTTCCTGACTTTCATCTGTTTTCGCAAGTTTTATATCAGCATATAGAGTCTTGCAATGCTTCTGTTTCTTTCCAGCAGTTTTTAAACAGGCTAAAGCAAACCTGTCTTGCTTCTCCCACAAAAGGAATGTGACTGCCTATGGATGTTTAGTATCATGTTTTCAGAAATTGTAGAATAAACAAAACCTGACTGGCTGTTCAGTATTTCTTTTAGCATCTTTTCATGGTATTCAGGGAAATTTCTGCCTAATGTATTTAAGTCAAATTCAGCATGACTTTAATTTGCTGCTGTAAATAGGGTTTGAAGATCTCTTTCTGTTTGCTTGGTTTGCTCCCCCTAACACTTGTAAATTTAGCTCCCCTAAAGAGACACTGCTGCAACACATTTGTTGGAGTACTTTTAATGCCCAGCACTTGGTTCTGTTTCAGACTTGATGTTGTTACTTCCTCAGTTGTGTTACTGTAGGAAAGGATCTTGAATTCTGTCTGCCTCGGGTTATTCACTTAAAAATGATTATCTAAATAGTAACCTACTTATATTGTTAAGGATTAATTCATTTATTAACTGAAAGCACTCTGTAAATATAAAATGCTATAGATGTAGTTTTTATCATTAACAGCACTTCAAAACTGGGAGTGCTGAAACATTCATTAGCAACATCTTCTGGGTACTGACTGAATATTACATCAGCTCAAAATGGGAAAGTACCTCATCTGGAAACATGAAGTTGTATGCAGTATTGTGATCCCTGGGAGTGCAAAAATCCTGATCCTGTGCTTCCCTCATGCCAGCATTCATTTTCAATGGTGATGAGTTCTAATGTAAGAGTGATGAAAAACATATCAACAGTTGGGACTGATGTGGAGTAGATATAGATCAGTGTTGTATAAAAACATTAAACGTGCTCTTGCTTTTTGGTAATCATTCCCTTACACCTTTCACTGTATTTTTGACTCATACTCTGTGGGGTGCCTATTTGATGGCATGAAAGGATGAACAGGAAATACAATTTGTTTCTCAATATTAATTGCTCCAATACATTGTGCTTCCCTGTGCGTCTGTCTTCTTCAAAGTTGGCTCCAGCTCAAAGTGCTTTCTGTTATGTTGTTTTAAAGGGCTTCTAGCAAAGGAACGGCACCGTTCACTGATGGGGAGGACGCTGCGCTTTGATCAGTGGTGTTTGTCCCTGCTGAACTCCCTTGCTCTGATCTCAATGCTGCGTGCATGCCTCTGAATGCTTGATCTGTGTATTTTGTTTCTGTAGTTCTTGTCACAGTATTATGCAAAGCTTGTTAAAATGCTGAAGCTCTCCCCACCCTCAGTTTATTTTTCCTGTGCTATTTTCATGACCCGTGGCTGAGGCATGGCCTCTGTACACCTCATATACTAATTTGCTGTTGTGTTGGAAGTGGGATGCTCTAACTTGTTATCTACAACTATCTAGGATATAAAAAGATATATTCAGCAAATTCAGATGCTAAATATTGCTTACATTAATTAATATGTATATATTCTATTTCATAGTATCTATCACAATTTGACAGTCCTGAAGTAGATATAAGACACTTTAGATTTACTCTAAGATAAATTTAATGAGATAAGGGGCAGCATGGACCTTGTGTAATTTACCTGCAGTAAAACATAAGTGGCAACCACCTTGAGATCTACGTGGCATGAAAGCAGATGTTTATTATTTGTGGCATATACTTGCAACAGAAGATGCATTTACGTGTCAAATGTACTGCCTCAGCAACGAGGCACTTGCTGGTCAGTGGGGTGTCATGGCTTGTCAGTCAAAATGGAATTGCTGCTGTATTCCCCTACAGCCTTCACAGACAGAAGGTCAAGGGACTGGGAGCACTCGCCAGTAGTCAGGTCCTTTGCAGCATCAAAAGCTTTATATTTGCTCTTATCTGCTAAATATACAAGAAGAAAAAATTCTAATTTTCTGGGGATCTCAGTCCAAGTATAAAAGCTGGACTTTTATCTATACCATATATGTCCTGGGCTGCACTTGCACTTGCACTGGCTGCGGCTATGGCTTTCTGTGCTGCAAACAGCAGCTCGTGCTGCAGAACAGTGAGCCTGGCTCTGCGCTCACACTGCTCTGAGCAAGGGGCACAGGGGAAAAATGCTCTTTCTTTTGAAAGTGCCACCCGGTTCGTTAATCTTGTACTTAGTTTTAAATATTGGGTCATTTTAAAAACACTCTCCTTTAAGGTGTTAAAACGAGCCCTAACAGTGTACAAGCATAAACAACCAGCAGACAGTTCAAACTTTGAGGTATAAAGTCTTCAGCTACGTCTTTAACTTTTGCAGGGTGCAAATAACATGGCCTGAAATGACTTATTAAAATTAATTGTGCTTAGGGATGGTCAGTCCAGTCCCTTTATGTGCAGTAATACGACTCAGATATGGAAATACTGTAAAAGTGCTCAGTACTAATTTAGGCACTAAATTAGACTGCTCTGAAAAGGTAGCTGAAGAGGCACCCGCTTGCCTTTGCAGTGCTGCAGAGAAGGACTGTGTATCTGTAAAAACACATCTTGTGTAGCAAACAAAATAAAAAATCCGCTGGCTTAAATGGCAGGTTTTATGAAGGGCGAGGAAGCGAACATAGCTAACCCTCTTCCCTCTGCGACTGTCACTGCAATAGGACTCTGGCATTAGTCTTATAATGCTTTTCAGACATATAAGCACCCTTTCCTTTACAACCTCTCAAATTATTCCACAGTTCCATGGGAAGAGATTTCTTGTGCAAAGAGATATTCCCAAATCCCCTAGCCAAGGAACCAGGTGGATTAAAAAACTGAACAATGATAACCCCCCTGCCTTAAGACGGCAAGATACGCAGCCTGCTGCTTTTTCTTCTTCCTTTCCAACCATATCTCCCCTCTTTTTCCCCTCCCCTTCCCCTTTGTAGTATGAAATGCTCAGTGTGACTCAACTTGCATCCTCCAGGTTGCTTGGACACTACTGCCACTCGAGCCTTAAAATTATTCCCTAGACATGAGTGTGAGTTAAATTCTTTTTTCCCCCTCAAAGCAGAATCTGACCCTTTTAAATCTCATCTGTTAATGCTGACTGGCTCTTCTGTCTTAGTGTTTGTAAAAACATTAACTGGGCTGACCACGTGCAGCTAGGTGGGGAGCAGCATAGGCGGCACGCTGTGGGTACAGAGAGACGTGGAAGGCCGGCGGAGATGTAATGTGCTCATTATTTAAGGCTCACTAATAATCGCAGGAGTTCTGTCTGGGTTGCCAGTTTTTAGATTTGTGTGTTGAAACATCTTGAACAAAATGTTAGCGAGAGCATTTCTGCAGCATCCTGCTGACTGAATTCAAGGTGCTGCCGCATTTGCCATCTGCCTGCGAGCTCACAGTGGTAATTATAGCGAGTCTTGCAAGTGCTGGAACGAGAGGTATGTCAAATGCATTTTCCTTCCTTCTGAAGGTAATTTTCATTTTCTCAACTCATTGGAAACTGCATGTGATTATCAGCCACAGGTGTGAGAGCCATGCAAGAGACAGACGTGTACACAGCCACAGAGCGGCATATCAACGTCCACAAGAGCTTGCATACTAAGCTTGGCACTTCTAAATTAAATGCAGTGCTGGAGAAAATTCCCTCATTACTGCTTCTCCTATCCTTGTGGATAGAATCTTAATGTCTCTCTTATTAGTGTAATAGTATGAAAAGCACTTGATTTGGTTGAGTATCACTGGAATAACGTGTGCTGGAATAATAACATATTATAAAAGCTACTGAAAGTGTATGTCACATCCCACTTGTAGAAACTTCCAAGGGTGTCTAGTTTTAGCTGAGTTGCTGCCGTTTTATATGTCACTTGTTTCAAAACCTTGCAGGGTTAAAAAGGATTGTGAATAGCAGGGAGAGGTAACTGAAGTAGGTGGTATGAACAGCCTTCTCTGCTGCCGAAGGCATTTCATTCAGTTGCCATTCAGAGCACCTGCTTGCATTCTGTGAGGTTGGCAGAGAAAAGAGGTGTCTAGAGGCTGACCCAGAAGACTTAAGTTAGGTGTGTGTGTTCCCTGCATGGTTGCTGTGGGACGTGATGTGATGTGCAGCATGGCCTAGAGATCTCTGACCGTCAGTTTGGTACTAACAATGCGTCCCTCATGGGGTAGAAGGGAGAAGGGTGGCTCGTGGACACAGCCATGCTGAGGCTAAGCAAGGTGGAAGGTAAAATCAGCCCTAAGTGATGAACAGTTTCATTTGATGTGTGAATGCCACTGAGAAACCGGGCTAGTAGAGCTGACTTGTTTTGTGATTCAAGATCTGTTGTGTTTGAGTGTTGGCCACCTTGGAGGAGGAGGCTTGGAACAGGCGTTGCGCTTATGTACTGGCTCCAGACCTTCAGCAGTCTGCCCCTTTTCAGACTTGAGGCTGGAATTCTCCTGGAAGAGCAAGAAGGCAAAAGAGCAACTGCTTCCATCATCTGACTTCTTTAGTGATTTGGGAAGATGGGTGGGGAAGAACAGAAGTTGGCTTGCTATGGACAGCGTGGTGGGACTTGTTTGGAGTGACACACTGGAGGTGTCATTATCCATCAGAAGAAATGTCTATTTTCGTTGTTTTACTGTTTGCTGTATTTCTGGTTCTGGTGCTTGGCCAGGAGGCGTGAAGTAGACACTGTGAGGTTCTCCCTTTGCTTTCCCTGGTTTCTTCCTTGAAAGGAGAGGGAAACTTTGTCCAAGCTGCACATTCTCTGAAGTGTGACTGAACGTGCCTGAACTGCTTTTCAGGCTGTTTACCCTCATCAGACTGGAAAGATTGGGGCTCTGCAGGGAAAGAGCAGCTGAACTTGATGGGCTTAATGAGGGCAACTTACAGACCATTGGGGCCATGGATAGATTTTAAAGGAAATAGAGAAGGGTCTTCTAAGAGATTTGAGCAGCAGGCCTGTCACAACCTGCTTAAGCAGAATATTCTTTAATATAACTTAAAGTTAAACCTCTGTATTTCCACTTGTATGTGAAGGATCAGGCACACTCAGCAGTTTAATATGTCAAAAGCAAGAGAAGACTCGAGGTTTTTGATTTTATGCCTTAAATAAAAGCTCTATGTTAAGGTTGTCTTTTCTTTTTAAGATATAAACTAATTCTGAAACAATGGAATATCGTGTAATTTTCAAACAAGCACTTGAGCCATTGAAGTCTAATTTCCCATGGGTTTGTATTTCCTGGCAACTTATTAGCTCCAAAGGACATCATCACCATGACTGTAGGATGGACCATCTTCATTCCACACCTTATTCCTTGCCATAGCCAGAAGGTTCTCTGCTGAGCTCATCCAGCAGCCTTTCTTTAGTGAGAGCAGTCACTTGGATACCCAGCTGCCTTGCACAGACTGGAGGACTTTACTTCCCATGGGCACTTCACCATTCTGTCAGAGGTAGCTGAAGTTAGCCAATCGGTTCAAAAGTTATCAAGGAACATATATAGAGTGTGATCTCATAAGTCAAGTTTCCATAGGAACTGCCTAAAAATAATCTGCATTAATGCTCAGTTTCTACCATGCTGAACTATTATGTAAGTCTTTTTTTTTTTCCTCTCTTTTTTTCTCAGTAAGAACATTGCAGCCGCTTGTTAATAGTTTGTGGTAGAATTTACAGACAAGTTTACGAGTCATCATATGTGCAATCAACTGTGTTTATTATATCATCTGCCTTCTTTCCTGCTGACTAAAATGGGAAATTAACAGAGCATCCTTTCTTATGTCATAAAAATGTCCAGAAGATTAAAAATAGCCTAGGGCTTAAAAACTTCTTCACCTGCTAAGGTAGAGTTCTGTACTAACAGTCATATAAATGTGAATGTTGTAGCTACATCAGTATACAAGGCTATATGTGGGGTCTGAAGAGGAAGGTTTGGATGCCTGTACATCACAGAAAGCGTGCCATATTGCAGCATGGCAACTTGTGAATATTTGCTCTTCGGAAATAATGAGTTGCTGCAGACCAGGAAATTGCCACCAAATGTATCATTCAAATTTTGAATTCATTCTTATCCTACAAGAAATGTTCTTAGGATAGCAGCTTTTTTTTTTTTTTTTTTTTTTGTGGCGTGATGCTTTAAGTTCTGTAAGAAGAGACCAAGAAAGCAGCTTAGCACGAGGTGGTGCATGTTATAACATCATAGTGCTCCGTGACTAAGATGAATTTTTGTGCTTGCAACTACTTGTATATGTTTCCAGAAACAGATTAGAAATTGTCTGTTGTGTCAGCTGGAGGATGGGAATGGGTGATGCATTCCTAAGGAAACAAATCACTATAGACATCTGCTTTGAAATGTGTAGAAGTATCTTCCACTGGACCTCTGAGGATCCTTCTCTATCTCATTTTAACATTTTATCTCCACAGAATTTATGTTCGGAATTTCTGGGGGGCATTTATTCCTCTTCTGGTTTTTAAGTTTCTTTTAGAATCACTGTAGGGCTCAAATTGTAAAGCTTAGCGTTGAGAAAGATTTTTTTAATTCAAATTTTAACAGTAGGAAAATAATACATACATATACTTATATATACTGTGTACTTAATAGTAAAATTCATGGAGTTTACGTAATACTGTACTAGGTATAGCATGCCAGAGAAGGAGAAAGAAGGAGTACATGTATTCTGAACCTCATAATAGCATGCCATGGAAAAAATTTGAGTCATGGGTATTAGCAAATGCTGAATAATTTACACACCCAGAATTAATGATCAAAGTTATTATTTAAATTAAAAATGAATTCAAGAATTCAACATGATGTCTGTGGACAATTCATTGATAGAGCAGAAAAAAAGAATGAAATCAATCAAATAAATAATTCATTGTAAGTCACTTGCTTCTAATTATAAAAAGGTGTTAAAAAATGGATCTGCTTTTGAGTTTGAGTGCACATACTTATCACCACAAACACAGCTGACCAAGAAGCTGTCCCTGTTTTAATTGCATCTGGCTCAGGACAATAGGTAGATGCAGATGTGGTAACAAAGGCATTGACTTACCCAATTTATTAAAAGCTTTTTGTTTGCTTGCATGACAAAGCAACCTAAGCTAATGGCTCTGCAATGTGAGAGAGACCAGTTTAGCCTCTCCAAATCTTCAAAATGCAAGTTCACACAGGCTGAGGTTTCCTGTTCTTCTCTCACTGTCTATCAGCTCAGAGCTCTCTCTTCCCAGGGAGCTGGTTACTAAATAGGCATAGAACAGACCTTTCCTACTGTCACCGTCTCTCCTGAAGGCAGTACTTGTGGATGCTCCTGCGCAGCGCTTGCCTGTGTGCAGGTGGAGCAGTAGTAAGAGGACCACACTGGTGGGCATGGGGACCTTGTCAGGAGCATTTCTCAGCAGCCCTGAGAGCAGAGTTTGTAGATAGAGGGTGGGGAAGAGATGACATTGGAACTAATGTAATGTGTGTAAAGACTTTTATTACAAGGCCTCCAGAGGAATGAATCACCAGGCGCTCCATCTTCAGCATCTTTGGTAGCTGAGAGCCAGGTTTAGTAAGCCGTGCTGGTCCCACTTCTCCATCCCACTGCACTGCCAGCACTTGCTGCTGCAGAGACTGTAACACTGAGTAGGCAGGATCCAGCATTTATTTTATTTCATCTTTTACATCTTTTGCTTATCTTTCTCCTTGCCACCAGAAAAACTGTTTCTTTTTTTTTTTTTCTTTTCTTTTTTTTTCATAAGCACAAAGCAAGTCAGGGTTGGATGGGTCTCACTTGCAAGAACTGTGTTACACAGGGAAGAACAAATCCAGTCCTTTGCCCTGCTTTCCTAGTTTAGCTCCCATCACAATAAGGGCTAGCAGCAGTTGTAATGAGAAGATGATGGCATTTATCATGAAATACCTGTACAGATTTTGAGCAAAATGGCTTTTACTGCCTTTAGAATTGTTAGGGAAGTGCTAGAACAAAAGCCAGCTAGAAATCCCAAGTGCAAAAATAACTGTGCAGTGTGAACTGGAACATCCACTTAATGGTGCTTTTCCTAGCAAGCTAAAAAGTCCCCGTCCTGTCAAAATCAATGTCATGACTGGAAGTCTGAGATGCTCCATGGTAGTGGGTTCAGTATTTTTGGATGTCTGCACTGTCCACTCTTGGCTTTGTCACATCATCAGGTCAGGCAGCAAGTGGCAGCCTGACTCTGTCACTGTGCTGTAACAGCGTCAGTCTCTCAGCCATCAGAAACTGCTGAAGATTCTAGTTTTCTCTGCAGCTGAATAATGCAGAAGTGTAACGTATATGCAGCACCTGTGAAATGACTGAAAAGTGGGGTGGAAGAGCAGGAATTAGGTGAGTGCAAAGAGGATTAAATTTGCCTTTGTGTCAGCCATGCCTTACCATATTAGTAAAAACAAAATCATCAGAATAATACCATCTCACAAAGGTCTTTACATCAGCATTTTGTCCTCTGAAAATATATTAGTGGCAGTTTTTTCACCACTCTAGCAAAACTTGCAGTGGTGGAAAATTGCTTGCCATTAGTATACAATAATGCTTCCATTTCTTCCTCTTAAATTTCAAATCCCCAAATAGTTCATAATAGTCCCCAGTATGCCAGTGACTTTGGGATTTTTGTAGTGTTAGTCATTTCGAACACGCAGTGTTTTTGTCTTGGTGACGTGAGAGCAATTGGCACTGTGGAACAAGAAAAAATGAAGGAAAGACCAATACAATGTATTAATCACCTTCAAAACATCATAAAATCCAGATTGCCACATGCTGAATACCAACGTGGTAGAAATGTTCAGCAACTGCAATCAAATAGCTTTGAATGTCAAATGAAATTACTCTGGGAATCTTCTAAGCCCTCTTCTTAAAGCACATTGGAACGTAAATCCCCTACTTTCATTTGATTAGTCCGAAAGGCTATAGGATATATTATTACATCTAGAAAACATGACTGAAGTCTTAGTCATTAGAACTGCTGAACTCACAAATTCTCTCAGGTCTTTATTGTTTCTTGCTCTGTATCTTCTGAATGGTCAGTGAAAGCTTTAAGTAGGATTCTATCTCAGACTCATTGATTCTTATTATGTATATATTTATATATATACATTGAAGAAAATCCTTTGGGATGCTTGCATCTGCTCGATTAGTGTGTGACAGCAAAAATGAAAACATAATAATTTGTGAATATTTAGAATGGTGTATAAAGGTATAGATGTAAAGAATATTTGATTGGCAAACTACCAAACATGAGTAACAATCAACTTTGGCAACAGAGCTTTGATGTGATTAAATCACAGAAGTGTGCACTCAGACTGCCCTTAACGATTTGTTGCAAAACTACGCGCATTTAGCTTTCGGCTGGGAAAATGGCAACAGAAGGTGAAAGCAATTGTGCAAAGGCATTTGTATGAATGGTAATGACATCTTACCTTGGACAATGGTAGCAGGTGGATCTGTATAATATGTAAGTGTTGGGAAATGTACAGTCCTACTTTGCTGATAGGCTCTCCCAGCCTCCAGTGGCCTGAGGTCCTCAGCCTGGTATTCTGTCTTCATGCTTATTAGCCTTTGAAGGAGTTTTTTATTTTTATTTTTTTCCTCATCCATTATTATTTCTGGTCTGCTTTTGCAATTGTGAATTAGTAGCGTCCTATCCAAATTCTACATGTTTGCTAACAGCTTCTATGGCCAGACTACACATTCAATTCTTTGTTTAGAATGTACATTCTAAGAACTTTGATGCCTACTTGTGTTCTAGCACAAGGGCAGAAAACGAACAGTTGTTTCTCTTGTCTCCATGCCTTTCCTTATTTTGTCAACTCCCTCCATCTTTTTTCAGGGTGAGGAGTCACAATGTGTTAGCTGTTCCTTGCTTGGAAGCTGTGCCAAACCTTTGATCCTCTCTATCGTGTTTCTGTATCTTTCTTCTAAGTCAGCTTACATTCTTTCTGAAAAGAGGAGAGTAGAATTTAACAGTAACCAAGATATGGGCAAAATGATGGTTTTTGGTTTTGTTCTCTATTTCTTTTTTAATAATTTCTAACATTTCATTTGCTTTTTGACAACTACTTAGCACCAGCTTGACATGTTCATAATGCTATCTATTGTAACTCCAACATGTCTTGTTGGAGTGGTAATTGCTAGTTCAGAGCCCATCACTATGTCTTTAGAGTTAGTAATTGTTTTTTTTAACTCATGTGCGTTACTTTTTATTGTTGCTTTCACACCAGACAGAGGATGAGGTATTGACCCTTTTATTTTAGATTGTTATTTGAGAACTGCTCCATGTGTTTGGTGCACGCATCAAACCAGAGTTTGAGCAGAGCCAAATGTGGACTTCAGTGGAGCTGTGGTCCTTTGCACTTACAGGAGCTGTCTGCAGTGAAGAGTCCCTCTGCGTTCTTGGCTAAACCAAAAGGTCGCATAACATGTGTGCCTTCTTGGCAATTGAATGAAAAACTGAAAAACTGGTGATCTGCATGGTGGGCAAAATAGGGAAGGTATTTGGGCATATCTCAATTTCCCTTAGCATTCGCACCAGGTAAGAGATGTTGACACTTTTGATTACAGCAATACCCGTTTGTTGTCCCTGACTGCTGCCTTTGTGTGTACAAGGGGTACAACTCCAGACCAGCCATACTGTGAAAAGAGGAAGCTTGAACATTAGCTTCATTAGTGAAGTCCTGCAGTCCTTGGTCATTTGTGGGTGAACGAGTGCATCTTCCTAAGCAAACCTCCAGGGCATGCAGTTTCTTGACATTTAAGTCTCTCATAAAGATCTGTGTGAGGATGCCTTAAAGAAGTCAGCTTAGGGGTGCAGTTTCTATAGTTGTACACATGCATTTTTTACTAAAAAATCTTATCTCTGGCCAAACCAATGTTGTTTACATCTGTGTTTATCTTGAGACTGACAGTAATAATGAAAACAATCAATAATACTGTGGTTTCTATGGAGCATTTAAATAGATGCCATTGGTGGGTTCATTCCACAGTTGGTTTTTTTTTCCAAGAAAAATAGCCTGTAAATTTGATTTTTTTTAAGAAGTGAGACGTTGTTTAGTCTTAGTAAAAGATACTGTTATTACTGCTAGCTGCAATACAAATGTGACAATTTATACAACGCTCTCCTCACTTTTACAAATAACAGTATTAGGATGAAAAGGAAAAATAATGACATTCAGGATGGGCCTGGATCTATCTAAAAATGCTACTGATTCTTTTATTTCAGTTTATTTGTACTCAGAAATCAAGTTCTGCTTATGGAAAAAGAAAAATGAAATCAGCACTTTTCCTCCAACTAAGATTTGAGGATGTTGCAATTAGGGCAACAGATTATGCCTCCAATTTCAGAGAATTTTCTGTTTAAAGTTGCATGTACGTATACGCTTCTACAATATCTGACATCTGCTTGAATATGCAGATATTTGTTTTGACACAGTGACAGTTGCAGAAAATGTTTTTTGTTAAATTTTTGAAACATGTCAGTGTGATAATTAGACCTTGGTTCCCATTTGCCAGTGACACAGGGTTTGAAGTCAAGCATTTTCTCATTTATTTGTAGGCTGTTTTCTCTAGTCCACCACTTGTGAAACCTGTGCTATTTCTGTAAGGTGTAGACTTCACTCAATAAGTATTTGGCTCTGGCCCCAAAAGTAATTTCTATTTGTTATTAAAAAACCAAGTATTTTTAATGAAGAGGATCATCCAGGTTCTGGATTACTTATGCAGAGATCCAGGCCCACCTTCTGGCTCAACAGAAGCCTTTTGTGCAGTGAGTTGAAGTTTAGGTTGCAGTAGTATATTGAAGCTCACCACAGCTTAGACTTCATTGTGCTCCTCTCCTTATTAACTGATCAGTTAAACTGTCTTGAGAAGTCTTATGGTTCAAAAGTTGAGGTAACCTTTGTCTTAATGGCTGATGCTATGTAAGCATGCCATAAAGCCCTTAAGTCCCCGCTCCTTTCCGAGCATACTAGATGTGTTTCTGTGCTATACAGCTTATCACATATTAAGTCCATCCATAGGCCAAATGATTTTTCGGTGCTTACATCAATTCCTGCCCTGAGGGGCATACATAATGGCATGCAAAGCTACAAAATAGGACAGGATTTTCCATGGCAAAGTGACTGCAACAGCTGATTCCCTTCCCTCCCCACACTTCACTGTGACTGAAAAACACAGGAAAGCCTATAGCTGTTCTGTGCACAGGGTGGTCAGGTTCATGTCTAACCTCTTGTGTAGCAGTTTTTGAGTTGTGGCCTGAGGGTATTCCCTGCAATTTGCTATGAATTGCTTTGTTATTGTTACCCTGTCCCCATGCTCCGGGCACTGTTTACCTCACCTGATTTTGCCTAGCATTTTCAGGAAATCCATCATAGATCGGTTGGTTCTTTATGCTTGTGGTGAAAAAGTGATCTTTTTTGTTTCTTTCTCCATAACCTTCAGCATTTTGCACTGCTTCTGTAGGCACAAACATCTTATGTGCAGGTCATTCTCACAGATTCAACTTATTTTTCAAAAAACATCTTCTATTATTAGAATGTCTTAAATGGCAAGGAAGAGCTGAAAAGAACCACATGAAAAGCTAAAGGCAAGCAGAGAAATGTTAGAGATAAGTAAAGCTCTGGAAAATTTTTGGAAGCACAGTTGGTTGTTAGGGGTCACTTGTGAATTATGTTTTCTTACCCGTGAGGTTTGGCACTGGGTGTTTTAACATTATAATACAATCAGAACTGGGTTTTTTGTTTGTTTGTTTTGTTTGTTTGTTTGTTTCCCTAGAATTTCAGTCTTATGTTCTTCTTTACCTCCTCTGTAGCGTTCTGCAGTACCTTGATGCTTCAGAGTCTTAAAGGAGGCTCAGTGAGGTAGAGATCTTTGTATCTGGACACTGGAGTCATTCACATACTTTGGAAATGTTGAGTCTTTGTGAACCATTTGGATGAAAACAGTTGATTTCTCCAACCTGCAAAGCTCTACTTTGTATTTGTTCTGCCTATTTGGATTGCAAGTTCTTTGAGGCCAGTGTGTATGTATGTTTGTGTAACATATAGTGCAGTAGCCACAATATCAGTTGGGTTCCTGTTTCTACAAAATATAATTAAGCTGGCTGCTTCTTTAGAAGAATAACAAATACACAAAAACAAATATCTACTTAAATTGCACTACGAATTGATGTCTTAAAATGAAAATGTGAATATCCTAATTAACTTCTTCAAGGTGCATATGCTATTGTGGTTGTAAGGACAGTACATCTGCTCATTTCTGCTCTCTTGGGACTGGCTTAAAACAGATCCGGGGATTGTTTTCAAACTGTTGTGCTCACTGACTCCTACAGAGGAAAGCAGAAAGTGTTTTTAAGAAGACATATTACAAATAGTTGCTACTTACTACATCCACAATTCCTCTGTCTGCAGCCTCTGCACCTGATGGGTTCTTCCTCCAAAGGCTGTGGAACACCATCATGGTCACGGGTCTTGTCCTGTAAACATCAAAGAATCATAGAATGATTTGGGCTGGAAGGTACCTTTAAGATCATCTAGTTCCAACCCCATAGCCGTAGGAAAGAACGCTTTCCTCTAGACCAGGTTGCTCGAAGCCCCATCCAGCCTGGCCTTGAATGCCTCCGGAGAGGGAGCATCCAGAACCATTCTCAAGCCATTTTCCTCCCAATCTGTATTTGTTCTTAGGATTGCCCCTACCCAGGTGCAGAACCTTGCACGTGGCCTTGTTGAACTTCATGATGTTGGCACGGGCTCACTTCTCAGGCCTGTCCAGGTCCCTCTGGACAGCATCTCTTCCCTCTTGCATATCAACTGCATCACTCAGCTTGGTGTCATCTGCAAACTTGCTGAAGATGCACTTGATCCCGCTGTCCATGCCACCTACAAAGATGTTAAATAACACTGATCCATGGGAAATGCTGTTCATCACTGGTCTCCACTTGAGAGCTGAGCCATTGATTGCAACTCTCTGGGTGCTGCCATCCAGCCAGTTTCTTATCCAGTGAGTGATCCATCCATCAAATTCATTTTTTCTTCAAGTTGGTGACCAGTTTTTCATGTGGGCCATTGTCAAACGCTTTGCACAAGTCCAGGTAGCTGATGTCAGCTGCTCTTCCTTTATCCACCTACACTGTAACTCCATCATAAAAGGACACCAAATTTGTCAGGTATAATTTGCCATTGGTGAAGCTATGTTGGTTTCCACCAATCACCTCATCTTTATTCTCTGTGTGCCTTAGTGGGGCCTTCAGGAAGATTTGCTTCATGATCCTGCCAGGCACAGAGGTGAGACTGAGTGGTCTGTAGTTCCCTGATCTTCTTTTCTTTCCCTACTTGAAAATGGGGGATTATGTTTCCCCTTTTGCAGTGGGAACTTCACCAAACTGCCATAACCTTTCAAATACGACGGATACTGGTTTTGCAACTTCATCTGCCAGTTCCCTCAGAACCCATGGATGGATATTATGAGGTCCCATGAACTTTTGCACCATCAGATGCTCAAGATGGTCTTGAACCCGATCTTCACTTACAGCAGGCGGATCTTCCTCCATCCAGTTCTTACCTGGCTTTCTGCAACGTGGACAGTGTGGCTAGAGCCCTTGATGGTGGAGACTGAGGCAAAGAATTCATTGAATACCTCAGCTTTCTCTGTATCCTTCAAGATCAGGTCTCCAGTTTCTTTCTGGAGAGAGAAGTGTGCATAGGAACTAGGACAGAGAGTCTTAGTAATTCTATTCACCAAGGCACCCTTAGATAATGAAACAGAATATGGAAGAATAACATTCTTGCTTAAACATACTTAATGAGGATTTGACAAATGCAAATTTTTCTACCTTTACTCAGCACTGGAGTATTATGGTCATCTCTGTATGGTCCCAGTACAGAAGAGACATGCAGACACTGGGCAGTCCAGCAAAGGCTCGCAGGGATTACTATGGGGCAGTGATTACAAAGAGAGTTGCAAGAAATTCCATCCAACCCTAAATTTTTCTCTGTGAGCCCTTGTGCAGGTTTCCCAGACAGTTGTGGGGTGCCCTCCTTGGAGATCTTCAAAACCCAGCCTGCCCTGGGTGGTTCTGCTTGAGCAGGGCTTGGAGCAGATGTATCCAGAGGTCACTTCCAACTTCAAGCGTTCTAATTCTGTAGTTTATGTAGACTTTTTAGGTTGTCCTTAAATGGCTCATTAAATGAGATCACATTTGTGTAAAGACAAAGCTGGAGTCTGTATTACTTCCATTCTATAATACACTATCAAATAAATGATTCTGTCTTCTGCAGGTGCTTTTTTGGTCTCTTGTATATTTTGTCTTTATTCTGATGATTTTTTTTTCTTTCTTTAGTTACTATTATAACTACATGTTTTACAAGTAAGAGAAGACTGAGTAGGAACAGAAAATTATTTATCTTCTCTGTGGGAAGAATCCTAGGTCCAAATATTCACAATTTTTGTCTGATGATAGCCAGATTCACTTCTAGGACCATTAAGAAATTAATTCAAATAGTAGTATTGTTCAATCATAGAATGCAACTTGCTGTTATGTGTGTTCCCAATAATTTATTCCAGATTCATGGAAAAGGAAAGTCTTGTCATAGGTGCCTCAAAATCTACCTGTTCCCGTGTTCAGTTAGAAGCATTTACAAAAACAGCCACAAAACAAAGTATTCAGCTTTTCAACATTTTATAGTGATCCAGTGATTAAGCCTCTCAATATTCCTGTGATGGAGATGAGTTGGTATATATTGTAAATTAATAGTGAAGAAAGTTATTAACTCAGTCACAAGGGTATTTTATTTAAGCTTTAGTCATTTGACTTCTAATTACATGCTGTAACAACTACACTATGCTTCCCTGGAAGGGAAAGTCCTTTAATGAAGAGCTTCATTCCAGGAAATATTTTGTTCCCCTCTTGCTGATCAGGAGAGCTCTGTCGGATGGCTTTCCAAATCAGTGCGGCAAAAACTACAGATTTTACTCTGCGAAAAACTTTGGAAGGCAAACTTGAGGTTTGATTGGCAGAAGCAAAGGATCTGGGCAGACTTGGCACTAAATGAGGGCAGCAGTTGGTTAAAGTGCCTGAAGCACTGTCAGTCACTTGCTAAAGATATGCTCATGAAACAAGAAAATATGCTGGTAGCAGCACCTAGGTAATCTTCCCCCTCGCTCCCCCCTACATTCACTATCTGACTTAATCAGCAGCCTTGCAGCTCTGTCCTCTGGAGGAGATAACCTGCACCTGTGGTTTTCTTTCTATACGAGGAGGGATTTGAGTTGTAGAAAAGAAAATCCTGACAGTGGGTCTGAGAGGGTCAAGAGTGGTCTGATGTGGAAAGTAAAGCCAGCTGGTTCAGCTTGCGAAATAATTCAAAGCAGCTTTAGGAGTATTCTGATATTTTCCAGATCGGCACTGGCCCCATGCAGCTGTTCCAGCAGCTGGAGAATTGCCATCGTGAGCTGCTGCTGACATTTGCCTACATCACCTCCAGAGGGAGGGAAGAATGATGTGGAGTTGCTTGTTCTGGCTTTGCAGTGTGTGAAGGGAATCCAGCTTGTCAGCCAGTGTGGCTTTATGGCTCTTCCATGCTCCTATGGTGGTGTAAATTAGAGCCAAGTTCCATACTGAAATAAAGCAGGAGATGGCTGCTGCTACATGTAAGGGCACAGCTAATTCTTTCTGCTTCTTCCCATCTTTTCTTGAACTCAAGGAGACTGTCAAATTAGTTCTGCATTTTAGCACACTCTGTAGATATATGTGGCTGAGAAACTTCTTCAAGTTTCCTTCCAAGAAGCTTGGAGCACCTATGAACAGTGTATAGGTGTGCTTTAACAGATTAGGATTTGCATCAGTGATCCTTGCAGAAGGTGTTGGTCCCATGAGGGCTTATACAGATGCTTTTGTTGGTTGGTGATGGCATGGCAGCACCTGGCACAGAAAGACAGAGCTGTGTAACCACCTGGATGCTTGAACTCAAGCTTTTTTTCCATTGTCAAGTATTTAAGACACTAAATAAAAATCTGAATACTTCATGCCTATTTTTCTCTCAGAATGCTGACAGAGCACTTACTGATGTCAGTGTCACTGCAACTCTTATGATGCAAATTGTCACTCTGCTACCCTGAAATATCTCTCAGGGGACCTATTTCACGTTAAAAGACTGACCTCTGCTCTCAGTAACCCCAGTATAAATCTAGAATAAATTTTATATTGTCAACAGCAATTATACATGCCACTCAGGGCGTAAGTGATAGATGCAGGTCCTGCCCGAAAGTTGATTCAAAGCTCTGATGATAATCTTACTGCCCAGTGCAGACATTTGCCATCTTCTTAACTTTGGTTGTGCACCCATTCCTTTCCTTTGGATTCAAATTCTCTTTTTGGAGGGGAAAGCCAAACTTATCTACAAATGCAAAATACAACCTGGCTGTTCTCATTTCCATGCATTATGTTGGATTTCAGCAGACGGCCTGTCAATAATGCTGACCTTATGCATTTTATTTTCTCACCTGGCTACTTAACATTGCTTTGGACTGCTCTGATTTTACCTACAGACTGAGGAAAAAAGTCACCTTGCCTCTCTTTCAGTGTCTGCTCTTTTTTTCAGTTGAAAAATTAAAAACTAGAATAACTACCAGAAAAAAAGCTGCAAAGAAACTTAAGGTAAAACAAGAGTCTACAAAATAAGTATAAAGAAAAATGGAATAGGTGCAAAATAACCTGAAGTAGAGCTTCAGGTACGCAGAGGTCCTTCCTGTCAGCCAAGGTTACTACCAAACTATTAAAAGTTCACTGAATAAACCACTGGACATTGTGAATGTTCCCATTATATCATAATTACAGAAATAGTCACTGAGTAAATTTATGCTGATCCACTGGGAACATTTTTAGAAAGTTTAATAGCCCTTAAAATTTCTCATTTCTACCTGACGTGGGCTTGCCTCGTGGCTGCTCATTTTGCTGTGTTATAAAAGGAGGCAGAAAATCAGATTTCTGGCTTCAAATCTCACCAAAACCTCCTTGCTGTTAAAGACAGCAGTAGCCACACATGCATTTCTTTCTGCCTACCAGAGGAACATAGCAACACGTTGCATGGCCTGAAGTACTTCTGGTCTAATTAGAAGAGCTTGCAAAAATCTGTGCAAAGAGAATATATGAGAAGGTCACTGGAAAGTATGAGTAGCACAGGTCTAATTTCTACTACTGAGTATCTCACAAACGAGATACCTGCTTGACAGGCTAGGCTTAAGACAAGTTTGTTAAGCCAAACTTCTGTGGGGAGATGTAGAAATTATGCTTTACCTCTAGTGCTAGGACGGAGCTGAAGTTCTGGATGAACCTGGGAATTTGTCTTCCTGCATTTAAGTGGGAGGGAGTTCCAATCTGATAAAAACACAAAGCAAATGCACAGTTTGAATTATTAGATAAGAATTTTTACATCCATAGGGGCAGACACTGAAGGAAGGATTTCACAAGGCCTCTTAAACATCGTCCCCTCGCTCCTTGCTCACACGATTTGTTTCTTGTTTGTATCTTTCTAGGGGTGCAAGTAGAACACATCTTTTTGGCCTTGAAGTTCTTTATATCTGGTTCCTGATAACAGTCTAGTTACTGACACTGGTGACTTCTGTAGAAAAAAAACAAACCCAACTGGACATAATCATAATGAATCAAGATTAAAAATTCATCCAGACTTAAAACAAAGAGGAATTGAAACTTGCTAAGATAGATGGAGCTATGGTGATGGGATGTAATCAGCAGTACGGAACACTGAGTGTTTAATCTAGGCATCTTTGGTCTGAGAAAAGACTTATAAAATAGAGATGATATATTAAAAAAAAAAAAAAGCAGCTTTCAAAGCTGTGTAAAAACATAATAAAATATGAAAATAATTATGAAGATAGCATATAGCAAAATATTAACCCAAATGATTGCAATTTTGCAGAGCAAAATGAAAGGAATAAGGCAAGGAAAGTATAGTATAACAAGTATAAGGAAACAGCAAGAACAACAACAAAGATATATAGTCTGCTGAACACAGCACCTGGGAATCCATTTTGTTATTATTGTGTATGAGAACTAGTGAGTAACTCATAATACAAGGGCTGCTCTGAAAGTAATGCCTTCTGTTTTATTGTGTTGGCTCATGATGTCAGAGATGTATGTTGGTGCTACGGCAGTAGAGAAGATTTTTGACTGCAGCATGCAGGCTCTTGTTCATTGCTGGTGAAAATGCATAGCTAATGGTGGTGACTGTTGAAAAATACTGTTCTGTAGCCAAGAATTTGCTCTATCAAATAGTGTTATTGTGCTCTTTGTTATGTGTTGTGGTTTCCATGTAAATAAATAGGAAGCATTACTTTCAGAGCAGCCTACCTATGCCTTTCGGGGCATGCCAGACTGAAAAAGAAAGCCTTATGCAGTATTGCTGGAACAGGAAGGCTATTAGTCACTACAAAAATTAATATTAAGTTGAATTCCTCTATCTCAAAGGTTTTCTAAATCAAATCCTCTGGAGTTCTTAAACACCAACCGATTTCAGAAATCTGCTCTTACTGGAATTAGGACATAAAATAGGAGGCAAAGGAAAAGATCTTTTCCCTTTCCCCTTCCCTTTTCCTGTCAAGTCCAGTATTTTGGAAGCTTTTTTTCCTATTTAGTTTCTTGTTACCATTTTCATAGAAGACAGTTCTTTGACCTCTCTCCTGTTCTGATCTCCATCTAAATATCTGATCATGACAAATTAATGCTTTTTTTGTGTGTCTATGTTATCATTTAGCATAAATCATCATTTTTCCCTTGTAGGCATTTATTCTCTGCTATTTGTGGATAGCATTCATATCTCTTTGAATCCTTGTTTCACATCTTCTGGAAGTAAGCTGTTAATTTCCTTAATTATCCTAATGTCCTGATCTAGTTTCAAATTATCTTCCCTTTATCTGCCTTTGAATATGAATGCCTAGAGCCATCCTGCAGATGGATGCCTATGGCATCTATGATGTGCATGCTGCCACTGATACTTTCCTATTTCTACCAGAAGCACTGTACCTGATAACAACTGAAGAGTGCACACATTCTTTCACTAACTCCAACCTTCTGTCCTCTGTGAATAGCCCAGGCCTTTTTCCTTTCCATCATCTCCAACTAATGAGTTCTCAGCTTAGGAAAGGGCTTCTTGTTAGTGAACTGTAAGTGCAAGATGATT
Source organism: Tetrao urogallus (assembly GCF_951394365.1). NCBI lineage: Eukaryota > Metazoa > Chordata > Aves > Galliformes > Phasianidae > Tetrao > Tetrao urogallus. The sequence goes on along the minus strand of NC_136820.1, from coordinate 7,551,396 downwards.
CCGCTTTTGTACTATGCTACTTGATTCAGTATCTGCTATTCGTGCTCTTGAATTCTCATATTCTCATCACAATATTCTGATACTCATCTTTACAGATGACATCTCTCAGCAAGCATCATAGATCACTGTTGTTTTTAACTGAAGTTTTTATTTGAAAATATGAGTCATGAGTGGTTCCCACTGATTCTTAAGGTATAGCAGCAGTCAGCCCTGTTTCACTCAAGAACTTCCTTTTTAAGCTCAGACCACTTCATTCCTTGCACTAATCCCTATCTTCACCTGCTTTATAAACATCACGTGGTGTTTCATCAAATGCTTTTCTCATGTCAAGCTTGATGAAGACACTGTGTTTCTTTCATCTAGAAAATCATGTATCAAATAAAGCCGGTATTAACATAGAGCAAATTCACTCTGAATTCTATTTCAATATCTATCCCGAAGATTCTTTCTATTAAACTGCCTTCTTGTGAGCTGATTGTAGGAATTCAAAGTGGAGGTACTTTAAAAACTCCTGGAAAGATGTTCAAGGGTATTAAGATGATGGGAAGTTTTCTGAAGGGCCTCTAGTCCATTACTGTTTTATCTCTGTTATGCCCTGCTTATTTCGTGTTGTCACCTAACCATGCCCTCAATCGCTAACACTTCCAAGGGCTCTCTTTTCTTTGTTTGCTTTTGCTATTGGTACTGTGCACAGGCCTAAATGTCTCCTCACAAAAAAAGCTCAATCATTCACTTCAAAAATTTCTCATTTATTTTTGAAATACTGATGGTGTTATTTCATCTTTCCTCTTATAGTCTGATAAAGCTTTGCTGTCAAATCTAGGTTGCAGAAAAGCTGGAAGTCATGATTCCTTAGAATGGTACTAATGATTTATGAAATAAGAGCCCAATTCTCTCATTCTTCACAGTTTACAACTTATTTAGATTTTCAGATGAAGTATGCTTTATTGTTTTCTATCATTACCACATGGACATTTGTCTGCGTCAAAGGCCACAGACAACCGGAAGAATATTAGTTGATTACCTACTTAAAAGACACTTGGTTGTGAAATACTGAAGTGATGGGCTTTTTTGTTTGTTTTTTTCCCTTTTTTGTTTGTCTTCGGTTATGCTTTAAAGTGAAACATGGACATAAATAAGTCTAAAACAGCATCTGCCCGGGCTGTGCTTTGCTTTATCTCAGGCTCTATGCTCCTGCTTTCCTGATCTCCTAAATTCATTCTTTATTGCAAAAGCACGAATGTTAACTCTACCTTTCATTTCAGTCAATCTATTTCAGCAGATTTACCTTTCTGAATCACTAACTGAACTCAACAAAAGGTTTTTATCTGCTGATAAATTTCCATCTGAGAGATTTAAAGTGCCGGATGACATTAGCTTCAGCTCAATGATGTTATTAAATTCTCACCTTAAATCTCACCTACAGAAAGCTCTTGTCAAGTCACATGAACAAGATGATCACATTAGTCATACTACACAAGCAATGCACTTATTTCAGTAAGTTCACCTATATGCAGACTGAAGTTTGATCTGTGACAGGATTCTTCATACCTAACACAATGTCGTCCTTTGCTTCAGTGTTTTTACTAGTTATATTCTTCCCATTGCAATTTATATTCTCTTTGTTCTGGAGTATGCATTTCTCAAGATCCTTGCTGCTTTTGTGAAACTGAGATCAGCTACAGTTATAAAAAAAAAACAAAACATGCTTAGTTTATGTATTACAAAAAATTTCTTCTGCTCGTAGTTCAGTTTGAAACTAACTTTACTCTTCTGAAGTACAATTTTCATAGCCTGGCCTCTGAACTATAAAATGGAATTGACATGGCTGACATTTTGCATGTGAGAATTTATGTAAAGATTGACTTATGGAAAGTTTAAATGCACTGCCTGAAACACTGGTGAATTATGAATGATTAAAATTGTGTTTATGATTCTTATTTCATTTCTGGCTTCTCTTAACCCAGTAATATCCAGATAGTTTGGGACAGATAGATGTTTTTATGTGTGAGTGTTGATCATGAAGGAAACCAGTGCCATTGACTAGATTTGGGGATTAAAATGCTTTTATCTGTGGATTAAGAACTCCGTGAGCCAGTTTTAGAGGATGTTATGAAACAGGAATTGGCTAGCTACAGAACTCCTAATACACTTACGTATTTTTATAGCCTAAATCATCTTAGTATCAGAGCTCTTCAGCAACTTGAATGTACCTACAACACTCATGCGAATTAAAAGGGTTATCTCATGATTCTTTAATGGGATAACTGAGGTGCAAAAAAAAGATTAAATGGCGAATTCAAAGCCAGTAAGAAATCTGTAGCAGACTTGGAGCTAAAACTGAATTCTTTGGGTTGCAGGCCATTGCCTTGAACACAGCGCTGCTTCCTCCACGTTACGTAACAGTGTTACTGAAGCCAGCAGCACACCTCCAGAGTGCCCTGAGAAAGGCAGAGGAGCTCATTAGGCAAAGTGGGCAGCCAGATGCCAGTCCTATGTATTTTCATGTTGCTAACTTCCTCTTTACCATCCTGTATGTCTTATCCCTTCTGGTAATTAAAGAGATTTGTAGGTACAATTATCTACATCTTAGAGTTGGGGAAAAGGGGAAGTGACGTGTGTGTGTGGTGCTGTAACATGGATCTGTGTCAGAGCAAGAAATGGATGTTTTCAGAAATGGACTGTTTTTTTCCTGAGATCATGCCATGCCCCATCCAGTGGCCCCAACCCCATCACTGAAGGAGATCCCACCTCACTCATGTGGAAAACAGCAGCAGTGTCCAGCAGCACAGCAGAGGGCTTGCAGTTAATTAAGAGTTGCAGAAGGTCTAAGAGAGGAGCTGTTTGAGTAACGAGGGCTATCGTTGCCTCAGAGAACAGTGACAGCCCTGCTCTCCCATATCGACAAATCTGGCTGCCCAGTCTCCTATTAGCATTGGCATGTGTTCCACACCAGTGACATTGCAGTGCAATTTCACATGACTCAGTAGCACAGCAGTCATATACCCATGTCTTGTCTGTGCACTGACAGTATCAGTTGCATTCTGTTCTGCTGAACAAAACAAGATGTATGCATGTATGTACGTATGTATGTATGTATTTATTTATTTATTTAAAATGTTATCAATTCTGAGAAACGCAGAAGGGAATGTCCTGAGATCCCCTGAGCATTAGGAGATGAGCCTTTGTGGTGCCTGTACACGGTGTGTGCTCAGAAGACTGTTTTCTACTTTGTCCTTTTTCATCATCGTTAACTGTCCTCTTGTAAGTAAAATATTTATCCATTGCTTCTCTTTTTCCAGTTACTTTCTGGTATATTTTTCCAGAACTTAAAATGTAATAATGCTGTAAATCATTTTGACACGCACCACTGGCTCACTGGGTATCATTTCCATTGGCCTTGGGCCTCTTTGATAAAAGGTGCGCTTCTTACAGATCTTCACTTTGTCCTTTGTATCATCCACTGGCCCAGTGGTCCCAGCCCAACTTAAATATTTGGGACTTGTCACTCTTTCCTACCTTTCTGTGTCTCTTTTTGATTATTATTTTTAAATTCTAATCCCCTCTTCTTTTTTTTAACTCTCTATCTTCTTTCATCCAGATCCACCTCTCTTCTTTTTCCTTTTTTCAGTCCTAATTATTTATTTAATAATATATGTATGTATTCATTTTCGGCTCCTTTTTCACAGCTGTTTTCCTACTCTGTCTGGCCTGTGCTTTGGGTTTGGTGCGTCAGCAACCTGATTGTTGTGACAGACACAAGCCTCTGCCCAATGGTGCTGTGTGAAGTGACACATGGCTTGATGTACCACCGGTCTCGTTTGTGTAAACTTTGCCTTTCCACTCTTTTGTGTATTGCTAGTTGTTGACGCTGACATTCTCTAAAGCTTTTTTGACTTAATGTACTAACGTTTATTTACAACCCCATCTTGGCCAAGTTTTATTTTACTCTTTTGCGTGTAAAATACATTGTTCATGAAAGCAGAGGCTAATAGCAGATGAGAATGAAACCCAGTAAAAGCAGGTGTTATGTAATTTGTCACCGCATGACTCTGCTAATGCATCTTTCGTCCAGAACTGCAGTACCCCTGCCATGTTTTAAAGTGCAGGAAGATAAGCGTGCATTGTACCCTGGAGTGCCTTCGTCTATAAATGTAATTCAGAAATATGGGAAACAGTGCTCTGAATCTGATGGCCTTTTTCAACACAATTACAGAAACAGCGTGAGATTAGGAACATTGCAGCTAGAGTGCACAGAACAAACAGGAAGTTGGATGTGCAGGATATTAATTCAAGCCCAGATAAGATTCTGACTAAGAGGGTTTTGTTTTTAATCCTAATATGATGCTTGCATGATAGCAGTTTTCCTGAGAAGGCCTACTGGATGCCAGTGCTCATCTGTAAAGCCCCATTTAATGACAAAGACACCTCAGGCTTTTGAATGGGCCTCTGTAGACTTCAAAGATATGGATCTAAAAAAATGTTGAATATTTAAATGATTTGACTGCAGGTGAAGACATTTTACTCTGGAAAGACTGCATGCAGTTTGAAATATAATGAAAGGGACAACATGAAAAAGAGTACTTTCTCTCAGGAGGGAGATAGAAAAAGCATTCAATCCACCAGTCCCACATTTTTGTCTGTCTTTGTCCTTCCAGTATAACCTCCTGGAAGGTGCCAGGAGCCTCTCTTGAACACTCAGTGTCCTCAGAATCCTGTTGGTATGGATGGGAACTGAAAACTTCCGATACTGGAGAGGAGAGGTTTAACTCTGAGGGGCTGCAGAATAGAAAATGCATTCCTGTTCCAGAACCTCCAGGTGCACATAAGGTAAAAAAAGGTTGGACTGGCTGCTAGGAATTTTTTCAGCTGTTGAACAACAAATCGTTGCTCTAGTTAACCCCTTGAGACCTCACTGAATAATCAGAGCCTCTGATATAGCCTGGAAATCAATAATCCCTGGTTTTATGTGTCTGGAAATTGGAAAGAGAAAGTTGGGCAAAGCAAGCGTCAGCATGCACACCTTTTCACAGGGAGTAGGTAATCTCCAGCATTTCACCTGTGTAGAATCAGACAGAGCTTTTTTCTCATTGCATTCAACAGGTGGGTGCTGCTGCATGTGAGAAGCTTGTCTCCTATTTGGCCTTCTGTTTCTTCCGGTTATAGAAGCAGTTTGTGTGAATAGGCAGGTGGAGAAATCTCAGTTTTTTTCCAACTTGATGCCCTTTGATCTCACCTGTTGGAAATATGACAATGAGTTACAACACCAACTCAGGAAAAGGTTTTGTGGCAGGCAGACATTGCAAAAATTGCCAAGTGCAGAGAGAGTCCTTTGATCTACATATGTGTGCAAATGAGTGTTCATGCAGCTGGATGGCAGCTCTTTGAAATAGTATCAGCTCAGAAACTTTGCTCGTTGTATATTTATGAGATGCTGTGAAATAGTCATTCACCTTTATATTAATGCTGTGCGAATTTTTCACTCCCACCATTTTGTATTCAGCAAATAGTATGAGAAATAAGATACTTTTTTTGCAGTCTCATGGAGTAAGTTTCTCAGGAATGGTAACCTTTCAAGTGTTTATCAGTAGCAGATGCTGGACCTGGTATTAATTAGCATTAATGCTCTTTTTCTAAAAGTACCGACCAGACACTTTTTCTACAAAGAGCTGACACTGTGTTCCCCAGGGGAATCTTATCATCAGCCCCAAGGGAGGCTCTGCAATTTACTCTGGTATAAGGTTTGTGGTCCTCTCATCTGCTAAGCTAAGCATGGCAAGTCTCCCTTTTCTCTCACACACGTCAGTATCACAAAGTCTTCCTTAGGAATGCTGGTCCCTCACAGACAGTGAGGTCTGTTGCACATAACGTGATTGCAGACGTGTACTAGTAGCAGAAGCACCACATGACCCTCAGCATGAGCAAAGCCTAGGATACATGTTCAGAGCCAGTTCAAAAACACTGACACAGAGAGGTCCTCTCTGTCTTGTGCTTTGGAAGGATTTTGTCGCATGTTTTGGATGACACTTTAAAAGGATTTATGCAGAAGAAGCTGAGCCTGCTGACTTTGTCCCTTCCTCAGCTACTTGGTAGTGCCATTCAGATGCAGGGGCTCATTCTGTCATTTGTTCTGGCTGTGACTATTTCTGACCGCAGAGAATGTCTTTAGCCTGCTCTAGTGAGACAGCTGGAATGGAGAAAGGGCTGGAGCTAAGCCTTCTCTCAGACTTGCTCGTTGCAAAGAGAAGGATGCTCCGAACTCCTAAAAGTTCCTCCATACATTTCTGCCTCAATCAATTTTTCACGTTTCCCCACAATGACTATTTGTCTTCTTTTGCTGTGCCAGATAATCCCTATGTTTAGCAGTGAGGCATGCTTTTTCAGGCTATTCTTAATTAATATCTTATAATCTGTCAATAATTAGTGTGCGAATCAGAAAGAATAATGTTGTTGAGGCTGAGATCTGCTACCTGGCAACAGTGGATGTACATATCGATTATATCACAAAATTAGAAGCTGGAGAAAGGACTGATCTGTATGACATTTTGTAAGATGATATAAATGGGCACACTCAACAAACACTAGATTTATGTGAGGATATGAATGATACATGTCTGAGGAAAATATATTATCTCTCTTATGAGAGTGCAGTTAATACCACATATCAATTAAGTATAGTTCATTAAAGCCTCTGGGTAATCTTATTTTTGGACTAGATCACAGGAGCTCCCTTTAAGGATTGACAGAGGGGTTATCTCAGTAATGATATCTTACTTTTTCATGTAGCATCTCTCATAGGATGGTCTAAGTGAAGTAGCATCTAGACTGTAACAAAAATAACCTTTTCAGCCTGAAAGTAATAGTATTTTATTATGTTTGAAGTAGTTGCATCAGATAGGTATATTGAGACATGCCAGTCATGATGGTAGCGCTGATATGATAATAGTTGGATTATGCACTTACTACCAGTCCTCAGAGGAGAAATTTTCCTTTTTTCATGTTCACTGAATGTTGTTTTTATCTAAAGCACTTCAGCTGTATAGATGGAGTGGCTTAGAGAAAAGGAGGTGGCATTTTTTTGCTTCTTCCTGCTCTGGTTAAAATATTCATATCTTTAGAGGTACAGTTTTCTAGAACTTGCTAATTGTCTCCACCTTTTGAATCTCACATGCTGTGCTTGAACTAGATGTACCAGCACTTACTATTATCAATGCTAGCTCTTCAGCTTACAGACAATGTCTGCAGGAGAAAAAGTAAAAGGGGATTTGCTGCTTTGGAATCTCCCCATCTTCCTCCTCCTCAGAATTCTCTCTAGGTGAGAGATCATTGAGAAAATGATGGTGAGAAAACACGCTTACTAAGTGGTGCCATCCATGCAGGCCAAGTGAGGTCCTGTAGGAAGCAGTGCTGACAGCTGCCTCTGTTGAAATGCTTGGCACTGTTACCCACCTCTTCCTTACTCACCTTCTCTTTCTACCTCCCTTCTGCCCGCTGTATGGAGCCTTGCTCACTGTGTGGGTATTGCAACTGCTACAGCACTCCAAAGCTTCATGCTACCTAAAGTATGTCAGGTTTCTGGTAATGCAGTTCAGCTAATCCTTGTTCCTATCCGAGGTTTTCTGTTTCAGAGGCACTCAGGATAGGAAGCCATGCCAAATACAGTATAAAGAGAGAAAACTGGCAATGCAGCCTTACTGAAGGTTTATTTCCCACAGGCCGTTCATACCATCATGCATGGTGCTTGAGTTTTCTGCTTCCCACAACTCTCCCCGAAGCCTTTTGGGATCCTCAGATATCTTTTTCTAGTAATTATTCCACTTTAAGGATTTGGGTCTGTTATTTTCCACCTACCTGTGTTAACTGGGTGAGCAATCAAACTCCACATCCAAAGGCAAAGGATAATTTGTGGAAGTTTTGAGACTTGAGGGAGAGATTCAGAATGGCATAAAAGCAAATCCAGTGTATACAACATGAGTCAAAGTAGAGCCGTTTCCAAAACCCAGCTCTAAACATCCCTATTAGCAAAGCTTCTGCATTCTACTTAAAGGGTTGGCAGCCATGTAGCTGGCTTCAGAAGTATAAAATGTGATTGTATTACCTGCCTTGCACTGTAACTAGCATGGCTCCTTGTGGGGCCTCAGCGCACAGCAGCTGTCAGCTCCAATGGCAGAGATGATGAGAGAAAAGTGAATGTCACGGGGCCAGCCTCGGGACAGTGCCCAGCTTGCTCTCATTTTGAGGGTAGCTCTGACTCAGGCTTCTGCTGTGGGGCTTTGAAGTAGCCCTTCCAAGGCACAAGGAAACTGGCAGCTACCTGAAGATAAAGGAGGTTAATTTCTTTTTTTGCGCTTTCCTGGCAGCTCTTCTGCTGGTCACACCTGATGGTTTGTTTTCAGGTTTATTTGCTGCTGTCTCCATCTGAGAACCGGATGTTTTCCTTGCTGAAGTGCTGCCCCTCGCTTTAGAGGAGAGTAAACTAACAGGCTATTGAGCTCCACAGAGACAGGCAGACTCTTCCTGCAGCTCTTCCTGAGATTCCAGCCCCAGCTGCTGCTGGTAGTTGTCACCACCTGAGGTCTCACTGAAACCTGAGTTCTTTATCCCTCACACATACAATTAAATTAAGCCAGCATGGTTCCCCAGAGAATGCATGGACCAGGAGGGGGCAAATAAGACAGGAAAGAGGAGAAAGTGAACTAGTTCTCTTTTCCATTTATACTTTTAACGAGATGAAGTAAGAAAGGCACATTTAATAGAATATCTCACTACAGCTTTTCAGCTTTTGCTGAAACACCTTTCTGTGAGGCTGGGAGAGACTTCTAAGGCTGCTGTTCTGATTAAGCAGCATGCTACTGAAAGGCAGCTAATTAGCAAAGCCACAGCACTTGGGCTGTTACGGTACGTTCAGTTGTTTCATATTGGCAAATCGTAGGAGCTGTGAGCATTGCTCAGTCTGTTTTTCAAAATGCTTCCTTTTCTTCAGGCTGGCCAAATACTTCATTTCGTGGTTCATTCCAGTTCACATCAATATCCTAAATTTTCACAGAATGCATATAATAATTTGCAGGACCAGCACGGTTTGTGTAAATGTTTCATCTCTTACCACCTTGTGTGCATATGTCACCTTTTTTTCCCCTGCTTGCATTAACTGGACATCTACCAATGCTCTGTGACCAAAGGCAAGAAATCATCTTTTGAAGTCTTGCCTCTATTGGAGGCAGGAACTTTCAATGACATAAAATCATTATTGTGCTCTGTTCAAGTGATTTACAGTTTTCCAGATTAGTTTTTCAAATTTATATTTTGAGCCAATACAAAAATAATGCAACTAAAAAGCCATAAGATAAATGAGCGTGCAGTTATGATACATTCATTAAGAGACGCCCAGATTTTTACGCCATGCAGTTATGCTGAGTATGGTAAATTCTTACTCTAATCTCCTTACTGTGCCTTTCTCTGTTTCTTCTTATTGTACTTTTTTTCATCATATATGTCTTAAGAGCAGAGGGACTGCTGTTCATCCAGTTTGGCACCCATGTAACATCAGAATCAGATGACTACCTGGTAGACAGTCTGTGTCATTCTGTGATCTTCCTACATGTCTCATCTGGTCCTCTGCTGTTTATCTTAGGGGTCGTTAGTAGCCTTGAAATAAAAGTAGAAGAGTATAAACAGTAAAACCCTTTGCTACTGAAAACATAAAACAGAAAAAAAACTTTCCAAGAAGGATCTGTGTTCCTATTTTATAGATAGGGTCATTGAGACATGACAAAATGATCCAACCTCGGTCACCCAGCAGGCAAACAGCCAAGAAAAGGTGAAGACACAGGTATCCTTAGCTCTGATATAATCCACTTCCCGCTAAAATACAGTGCTTTTGAGTCCCTGCAATCTGCAGAATGTTGGGTTTTTTTTCCTTACTTAGTAAGGAGCAGAAGCCACATAGAAATCTGTGAGAGCAATCCTGCTGAAGGCATTGAAAAAGCCCGGAGACACAGGGAAAGGCTTACTCTTTTCTTCCTGCAGTGGTAAAAGCGAATAAAACTATAAAATCCCCCCTTTCAAAATAGTTAATATACGGAAGTGTGAAAGGATACTGCCTTATGCAAAAAGGCAGAGATACATGAAAAATGGGTAACGAATTACATGTGGATGCTATGTATTAAACTCAGAGTATTGTAGACTTGAGGATCAAGACAGTTTTGTCCTAGATACATGTGCTGATTCACTGAGAAAATGTGCAGTGTTAAATCACTGTGTCATATTTCTTACCCATGCTGGGGTTAGACTGGAGGTTGCAAACTGGGCTGTCAAAACAGCACATGTGGGATCCCAGAACTGTGAAATCTGGCTGTTTTAAACACACATTCAAAATCTATCTTCACTTTAAAAAAAAAACAACAACTGGGAGGGAGGTGGGAGTATACAGCAGAGTAAAGATCCCCCTGCTGCTCGTTGTGTTTTACATCTCTGTTTCCCTAATCATCCCCTTCAGATAATCATCTGAGACCAGGTCCCAGATCAAGTCCCAGACTTTTGGAGTGACCCCAAAGAGCCATCTATATACTTTTATTTAATATTTCAAGAACCCTAAAAAAGATATGCAGGAAGTATCCACCACGCTGCAGCCTGTAACAGGCACACTGCTATATTTAACATTCCCACTGCATTGCTGTAGATGTTACAGTGGACAATGCCAGCAATATGCAGTACACAATTTCCTTTGATACTTTTTGGGGGTAGAATTAAGTAGAAGGATTTTCTACTACTGTCACAACCCACACACACAGTTCTTATGGTTTTCAGTGTCATTTTGGTCTCAAGAGGAAGCAAGATGACTGAAGCGAATAACGCTGTCATGATGTTTTCAACCTTAGTTATTTATTTTTTAAGACTGCTTGAATATATCAAGGTTTAAATGAATACCAGTAGCTGAACAAACTTGTCTTGCACAAAGAGGAGCTGCATTTTAACTGCAGAACTGAGGATTTGTTGAACCTGGACCTCCAATTTCAATAGTTGTTTTTTTTCCTCAAAGAAATCAATAGGCCATAAGTATGAATAATAATAGGTCACAAATACAAGTCTTTTTTAAGGCATTACATCAATACAATGTGAGTGAAGGCTGCTGACTGATTTTGGCAACAGGATCAGTTTCAGTGGAACAAGTCTGCTACAAGACATCTCACCTCTAAGGCATCGATTAGCCTGTTGCCCATGTAAGCAAAAATAGCAATTTAATGTGCATTGAAAGGTGAGCCAGTAATCTCATTGAATTTTCAAAATCTTCAGTTTCCCAAAGCATTACAAAAGGTGCTTCTACTCTTGTGTCTTATTGCTGTTGCTAACAAAATTGGATTTGATGCGCAGCGAGGCTGTTCTCTTCAAGCCAGCGGTGGTGTCGGTGAGACAGATGTGGTGCAGTTTGCATTACACTCCTTGTCCAGCCTTGGATGGGCAGCTTGCATGGGCGCTGGGTGCCTGGAGCATTCCTGTAGAAGCTGTTATGTTTGACATTTCTGTAACCTCTTGCTGTCTGTTTCACAAATTGCACAGTGGGATGTTGTTGCTGGTCTTGCAGACTCTAATAGGAGATGTAATTTTAGTTTTTTAAATTACATTTTAACTTATACTTCATATCTTACTCCTCCTCGCAAGCAAATGCATAGTAATATTATATGTTTGGCAAATGATGTTGCAGCTGAAACCTCTACATGCAGCATAAAACAACTATTTGTGCTAGATGAATGGATGATTATTACCTCTTTGTTTTCTTTTTCATTATCCTTTTGAATTAAAACCTCCTTGCAAAACCATTATCCTTGTTTTAAACAGCTCTCTATATTAAACGTCACTGCCTCTTCTAGTGTTTTTTCCTTTGTTCAGATTCAGTTCTAATTTCCTTTTATTCCAAACTCTTTTTTCCCTTATTGTTTCATATTTGTGCATCTTCTTCATAAATTCAGTACATGCATACTCCATTTTGTTTCTCAAGTACGGATAGGCCAAAAAGTAGCAGGAACCTTCTCTAAAAGCTGTATTTACAGCTCTAGTGGCAAGCACTTTCCTCCTACACTGAAAAGCTGTGAAAAACTGTCAAGATGTGACTATGCATAACAATGCTTCTGACTGCTGGAGCTGATTTATTTTTTAACCATGGCTTCATTTTGTCAGCTAGACCAAATACAGTGAGAAAGAGTTACAGAATCATAGAATCACAGAGCATCCTGAGTTGGAAACAACTCACAAGGATTATTGTGTCCAACTCCCCACTCCCATCTAAAATTCAAACCACATTTCTGAGATCTTTGCCCAAACTCTGTTGAACTCAGGCAGACTTGGTTCAGTGACCAGTTGAAATCTACTAATAAATCCCAGCAAAACAGTCTTCCAAACTACTTCAAATTGCAGCATCTCATACTCACCTCATTCTCTGCAGTGCTGTAAAGAGTGGATATAAAAGTACCAAGGAAGGTCAGTGATGTCTAGGTCTAATTCCTTGCTTTTCCAGTTTAGAAATGGTCAGGAAAGATCCCCCTACGTGTGGTAGTAGTTGGTAACCTCCAAAATGCACCACAATGTCACTTGAGACCAGAAACCATGACGAGCCATAGGGAGGAAAGAAGAAAGGGAATGAATGTCATCAGTATCAGGGATCTCTGCAGTAGACTGGTTTAGTCTTTTGTTCATGTAAGAACTTATGCTGAATAAACATATGCTGATTTGTAATATAATAGTGCCTCACCACCCTCTGAGTGAAGAATTTCTTCCTAACATCTAACCTAGACCTCCTTCCTTAACAGTTCTTTAAACAGCCAGAAGTTTGCTCTCTTGAAATTCAGGATCCAGGCTCTACCAGGCACACATTTCTTGAGATCATGAACTCAAACAGGTCATAGTTGCCGCAGCCCAGGCTGCCTCTGATCTTAACCTCTTTAACAATCTCTTTCACGTTGGTGAGCAGCACCAGTTCCAGCAACGCTTCACCACCAGTGGGTCTGTCCAATACCTGACCCAGAAAGTTGTTGTCAGAGGGCTCCAGGAGGCATCTGGACTATATTCTCTGAATCTGAGATTTTTCCCTGCAGCTTCCTAAAGCAAGCGTTCCCTGACTCTTCTCTGTACTTCAGCAGTGCATCCTCTTCCCCCATAAAATCCAGTTTACAGCACTAGCAGCAGGTTGAGATAAGATGCAGCAGGTTGAGGATATGATGGAGAGAATTACTTTCTGGTGTCTGGAAATCTGGGAAATAGAAAATAATGTCAGAACAATGTAGAGGGTGGGGTAGTTAAGAGGAAATCATGCAAGGGTTTGAAAAGTTGAAGGGCACCAGGTGAAGAAGGTGAAAATAAGAAGCAAAGAAGGGATATGAGAGGGATTGAGGTTTTTCGGAGGCAGTCACTTTTTCCTACATAGCTAAGAGAGAAGTTGTTCTGAAAAAGCTTTTGCTGGGGAGAGGAAAAGGAAAGGGAACACAAGATGAGAGAAAACAGATTTTCCACTGTCATCTTCTGTACACCAGACAAATAAAATACATTTTGCTTATCTGGAGATAAATGGTACTTAACTACAATTTGTGTAGTGGTAGAACTGCTATGTTAGGTTGGCATATCTGCTTAAAAGTCTGCTTTGGGGCCATTTATTCAACATGGCTGTCCCTTACGGTTTGAGTGGGTTACATGTTCAGCAAGGGCACCTTGTTTCTTAACTGCAGATCTTGATGGAGTGTTTTAGGACTGACTTTAGAACTGCGAATGAACATCATGTGAGATCGGTGTTCTCCTGGGCCTGGCACTGTTCTCCAAGCACTTTTATGTGGTCTGTTGTAGGATCTATCACTTGTTATGAAGAAAGACTCAGATGTCAGAAAAAATACAGGGCAAAGCCAGTTGGGTATTGACCAATCAGATTGATGGACTGGTAGGAAAGCACACAAAGATCGTATTGATATTATCAGGATAAGGTCTCACTGAATAACTCGAAATAAGAAAAATAATGCTTCAAAGGTAGCTGAGACTTGCTGCAGATGGAGACTTAAGGTCATCTTAGGGTGTGCAGAGATAGATACCTGTGTGAAAAGTGCAAAGGTTTTCACAGTCTATTAAGGATGGGCCCTTCTGTAGAAACTTTCTGAATCCTATCAGCAGCTCATTCGCATCCTGGAGCATAAAGTCTTGTGTTTGTTTAAACATTGCTCAGCTTAGCTAGTGTAATAAGAGATTAATATCCTGGTGTCACACTGAATAATAGTTGATTGCTTCATCCCATTTCCAGTCGTTATTCATGCATAAATGAGAAAATCATTCTTGCTTTGTATACAGCCATATGTAGTGTGTGGCCCTGTTCATCCTGGTCTGCTAGTCCATTAAAGGAGAGCAGCACTGAAGGTAGGATGCCTGTGTGATTAACAGTGATCTCCCATTCATTGCTTTTTAGCAATAAATAACACTGTCAAGAAATGAGCAAAATAACTACAGAGATACCTGCTTTTTTTCTTTAAAGACAATAGGAGATACTTTTGTTCTTTCTTTCACTTACAACCTTCATTTTGCTGCACACCTTGAAATGTTAATGTTTCAAGGTGGGAAACACTGATTTTCTGAGCTTGATAGAGGATTTTATGAAACCTGCTTTGGGGCACAGGCATTGTATCAGGGAAATCAAGCTAAACTCAGGCCTCAAATCTGTCTTAGCTCACAAATGAAAAAGATCAGCAGACCTAAGTCCCCAACAGCAGACATTTATTTGCCTTATGAAACTGCTGAGCAGTTGATAGACCTGAGAAATTGGTATGCCACAGAGAGGAAAGGACCAATATATTTCCTAGATGGAAGCTTTGCTGTAAGTATGGGGTATACTTTATAAAATCTCATGCATTTTAGGTAATATATACCACCTTCAGCTGTGTTTCTATGAATGAAGGGGAAGAATAATAACTCTAAAGCCTTTCTAGCTTGTAATGGACCTGTTAGCAGAATCTGGAGGCAACTATCTGCTTTACTCCTCAACTACTAGGTTTACTGTAACTTGAACAGCTAACTCCCCATGTCTTACCAAGCGCTCTGAGCTCCAGTGAGGAAATTTTACAGATCTTGTGCCTGAAACTCACCTTGCATAACACCTTCTAACACGTTACAGCATCAAGTAACAACTGATGTGTGATACACATAAGTCTCATTGCTTCTTGACTATCAGTGCAAGCAGAAAATTAAAACCACTGTACCAAATACTTGGGCTTCTAATACTTAATAATAGATGAACATGGTTAATGCTTGCTAATTTTATGCATATGAATAAAAATGCTCAGTGACCACTAGTGAAAAATCTTTTCCTCTCGGACAATGACAATTGTCCAAGCAACATAGAATCTGCTTTTACAGGAAGGGAGGACCTCAAGGAGAGGTGCTTGCTGATGATGAGCTGGAATATGGAGAGGCATTCAGACCTCCCTTGAAGAATAGTTTAAAGAAGTCCTTTCAGGAGATCCATGTTCTGTTATAAAGAGATCTGTGTACTTAACCATCGCTATCAACAGGCATAAAGTCTTTAGGACCCCAGTGTAAGCTGCACATACTCAGGCCAAGCTATTGAAGACAGCCTCAGTTTGTGTAGCATTTAGTATCTCCCTGCCGGTCACTAGTGTTCAGTGCAGAGCTACACAAATGCATTCATTTTCTATCCTCACCTCTTTGTGCCTGCCTGCCTCTTTGTCTCAGGTGGCAGAAAATTTAGGGAAATCTCACCATCTGCCTTGTCGGAACCAAGTTGGGGTCCTTGCAGTGCTTCTTAAAAAAAACCCTCAGAATATATTTCTCACAGGAAGATCACAAACAGGGTTTCACTTGTGAGACAGCAATAACAATTTCTTCTTTTGTCTATGTCATATAGCAAGGAGCTGAGTTCTCCTCCCCTCTTTTTGGATGCTTTACCCTCTGCTGATGTTTCTCCTGTTTTTCAGATCTTACTGTGCCAAGGAGAAGAGTTCACTTCTGACAGTGAAATAGCATTTACAGGGATTCACAAAAGAAAACATTTGTCCTTATCTAATTCCAGAAGACGCCAGCTGCACAAAAATGTGCCAACCTCTAGCACAGCTTTTTCATTTGTCCTGTCTTACTGTGTGGATGGACTCTCACTGCTTTTCCTCCTATCCTTTTCCTCCTACCCTTTTCCTCCTGCCCTTGGAATGAGACAGGCAGAAAGAGGTTAGAAAGATGTACTATCTGCGCTCCTTATTTACAGCCCAGAGGGAAACAAAGGGATAACTGAACAAATTACAAAAGCAGATTTTCTGTAACATAACACAGCCAACGTGCTTAAAACCAAAAGACGCAGCATTTCGGCAAAAGAGTGGAATCAGATTAGGAAATGAAAACATTTGGGTCTTAAGCTTAACTAAGATTCTGTTAGAGATGAGAATTAACGTAGGTTCCTCCTATGCAGACTGCAGCCAGCTGTGCTGGAAAATCAAGAGAATTGTGCAGTGGAAGCAGATATTCCAGATGTCAAAGAAAGGGGCACTGCATCGACATAAGCCAGCACTAAAGCTGCCCTGGAATGGCAAACAGTATGAGAGGTTATTCAGACCTGAAAGAGAAGTATGATCTCTATTTGGTGACGGAGTCATTTCTGTAGACCAGACAAAAGAGAGCCATGATTGAATTGAAGTAATGCTATTTTCTGAAACATTGCCTTTGGCGGTGTCAAAGATCTCAAGGCAGTGGCAGAGATGAGCAACTTATTTTGCTCTCTTTCAAACTCAATCTGAAGATTGCATTGCATTTGGGAAT